>NC_041231.1:50343668-50375181 GCF_002837175.3 Physeter macrocephalus | reverse complement strand
CCCTGCATCGGCAGGCGGACTCTCAACCACTGCGCCACCAGGGAAGCCCTCCAAATGGTTTTTTAAAGGCAACTCCCTACTAATACTCAACCCAACCCAGTAGTCACATACCCCCAAATGTACGAATTTTTCATTTTTACATACTTAAAGCCAAAGATATTACTAATGTTACTAATCTTACATCTCCCTGTAATAAGTGGATTAGCAAAGTGTGTTCTCTTTTATTTCCTTCAAAAATACACATAACGTCACATTCTCAAAAGGGAAAAAGGTAGATTTTTGGAGGCCAACTCTAAAGGAAGTCAGACGTCAGACAGCTCTCTCCATCCTATAAGGCTCTCTAGTGTCCTAAACAAGCTTGGTGTACATTAACACCATCTTGTATGGTGAAAAATGAGATTTGTTGGCGGGCCAAAGAAGCCCAGGTGTTTATTCAGCCAGCACATTCACTTCACCGGGAGGTGGGTGTTCTGGAATGCTGCTCATACAATGCTGTGTACACATTTACTGTCGGAACTCAGGGAGGTACTGTTCTGGAACCTTCCTGCACTGCAATTAACTATGCAAGTGGTCAGAGCTAAATTCCACAAAATAATCGCTGCAAGTCTTAGGACAAGTCCCTCTTTGAAACCAGGCTACCAGGGCGCCAGTGTCTGAGCAAAGCACCAGAGACATCCTCGCAATTTGATTCTTGAAGCTGAAGATGAAATCTACTTTGATTTTAGAATGACCCGCAATCACAGGCAATTTACCTGATTGTGTGTTCCTGGTGAAATCGCAAAGCCTTCTAGGTGCTAGGACTGATAGGTGTGGTTTGTGGATTTAAAAGAGGGGAAAGATAGTATTAGAAAGAAGGAAAAAAGCAGAAGGTGGTTTCAGCAGCTTTGAAGTTACATTCGTTCCAAAGAGAACATGCAATTTTCACCTGGAGTCTCACTTCAGACTGGAATAACTATTGATACAGTTATTCTGTTATATAAAATGGTCACCACATCCAGATTTAGAAGTGCATTAATTCACTCCAGCCATCAGGGGAAAAGTAGAATTTTCTCTTCTTTAAATTATTTATTTGCCTTAAAAAAATGGTAACATCAAGTGGGCGTCTTTTTGAAATTTCTTTTCTTTTCTTTTCTTTTTTTTAAGAAAAGGGAAGAAGAAAGTCTTGGTATCTCTCTTCCTCATGGTCAGACTCGCTGTCTGCAGTAGACGATGTGGGTTAGCATGGCTATGACAATAGTGAATTGTGAATTTATAATGAATGCCTCTTTCTTCAGAGCAGCTCAAAACATTGTCTTTCCCATAGATTTGAAATAAGGTTTGAAATCTCCTCGCCTTGTTGCAGAAATGGCCTTCGTCTAATCTGACATGACATGACTGGCTTCTGATTGAAGGACCAAGCAGCGGAAGGTAAACTCATTCATCTGTTTCCTGCTGCCATTGTGCATCTCTGTTCTGAGATGCCCAGTGCTTGTCTATTCCACAAGCAGGTTTATTGCCTGAAAATGAAACCTCTCTTTCTAAAACACTTACTTTTATACAGAAATTCTATTCAGAATACCAGAGCAAAAATAACTCTTTTTGGCTTTACTAAATGCTTTGATATTTGTCCTTCCATGCACGTCTTTTAACCCCAGCATCTTAAAATTGGGAAGCAGCACCCACTTCAGATCCCTTTTCTATCCAAATCAACCTCTCAAAGTTAAATGGATATTTTAACAAGCTGACAAGTGAAACCACATAACACGGTGCTTTTTCAAGACCTCCCTATGGATTAAAGCCTAACCCCCCCCCCAACCTTTTAGTAATTATTTAAATAAACGTTAACACCCAAGTCTAGAAACTGCCTCTCTGTGCACCACTGCAATTGTTGAATTCCTTTCCTGGCCTTTCATGCAGATGCTCAGAAACAGGGTGGGGCTCCCTGGTCCTGCATGCCATGTTAAGGGAGTCTGTGCTGCAAAGAGAACTCAATTAATCATTCATTGTACAGTTTTTCGGCATCCTTCACAAATACCTTTGAAATAATCATATTGGTAGGAGTGCCACTATTTCTAATGTCAAGATTTAGGTGAAAATCTCTGGTGTCAACCCAAATGTTCTGTGCACAAGCATGGATGACAGGTACTGAAATGAAGGTGACAAGTCAAGGAATCGGGAAAAACCTCCCTGAAGAAAGGATGTGAGGAGGAGATGAGTTTTTCTGTTCATGGATATCTGTGTTAAAGATTTTATTTTCCTTAAAAAAAACATTTTTTTTTTTTTTACAGGTATGGTTATTTAGATTGTATAAGTAAAATCCAACCCTCCTAAGCCATGCTGGTTTCCTTATGAGTCAGCAGGCCATGAGCAGTTCAGACAGTGCAGCCCAGAGTAAATGGGCAAGAGCTGTCTTTGGACACACCCATTTTGCTAATCCTGACTCCGATTTTTTAAAAAATCGTCGTTATGCTACTTGGTGTCTGACCGCAGAACTTGCATCAAAAGCTGCACCCTTCCACCTCCACCTACGAGGACTCAGGCTCCCATGTGGGATCACTTCCCTTCAGCTGTTTTACTGAACACAATTGCATTGGGGCTCATTTCTTCCTTGATGGGCAACTCCTGTTTCTTTTTCTCTCTAGTCTGCATGTTATCAGCTTGACATTCCCTTCAGAGGCGTATGACAAATCAAATTGGCCATCATCACATTAATCGAAGAAGGAGTTTTCTACTTCCAAGGACTGGTTTCCTCCACTCCTCTTACAATCATGGACACACCAAAAAAGCCCATGTCTTGGGTTGGCTTTTTTTTTTTTTTTTTTTTTAAAGGGGGGAAGTGGCAAGAGATAATCAAATTGGCCATCATCACATTAATCGAAGAAGGAGTTTTCTACTTCCAAGGACTGGTTTCCTCCACTCCTCTTACAATCATGGACACACCAAAAAAGCCCATGTCTTGGGTTGGCTTTTTTTTTTTTTTTTTTTAAAGGGGGGAAGGTGGCAAGAGATACTGAATAGATACAACTCACTCTAAGGACAGAAAAGCAATCAACAGCCAGAAAGCAAAGGGCACAGTCTTAGAATGTGATTTTAAAATACCTGGTGCCTACACCTTAACCTTAAAGCATTTATTCAAAAATTATCACTAGCTTTGAAAAACTTTACCAAACAATGAAGTGAATTATTTTCATTATTTCATTATTTTCCTGTTCCATGTCTTTTTGCATGATTCAGCACTTTTAATACACAATCCTGCCAAGAAGTTAAAAGGTAAATGGAATATTTTCTGGGTGCCTTAAAGCCTCATACACTCTTTACTGAAGCCACCTGCTCTCCTGCTACTACAGGAGCATATCAGAAATACGGGGGTCACCGGTTTGCTGCTGTAACACCCAGTGACCACCTCGGAGCAGCGCAATTTCCCTCTTGGGTATCTAAGTGGCTTTGGGGGACGGAATGACCCGCCGCAGAGGCTTCGCCCCATCTCGGGCTCACCCTACTCGCCCGGGAGCCACACACACACACACAGGCAAACTCGAATGCACCTGTCTAACCCCCATCAGCTGTAGCTACACCCTCCACCTGATGTGTCTTTTCAACCTTTGTCAAGTATCTCAAGACAAGAATTTCCCGAAGCCCTTCCCCCCAAATCTAGGTTTTCGCTGGAGCCCCCAACCCACAGGAGCAGCTAGAGGAGGCCGAGATGGAGAGAGACCTCGGACTCGCTCTGCAAACTTAACCTGCGCATCGCACGGACCCGCGTCCTCATCTGAGGACCCGCACGTCCCCCTGCACTCTCCCCGCAGCATCCCACGCCCACACTGCACACTCACCTGACGGTAGGCGAGCCGCGCGCCACCGCGGTCCAGCCTCCCGTCGCGACCTCCGCGGGCGAGCCTCCGCGCTGGGTGCCGGGGACCGCCGGCCGGCTCCGGGCAGGGCGGCGGGACACTGGGAACCAGCGGCAGGAGTGCGCCCGGGCGGGTCCGCGCCGAGCCCGAGCGAGCGGGCGAGCGGGGCGGGAGGGGCCATTTGTAAGCGAGCAGACGCTACCACCGCCCCTTACTCGCGGGGGGCGGGGGCGGGCGGTCAGGTGACGGCGGCCCACCCTCCGCCGCCGAGCCGGGTGGTTCCTGCCCAGGAGGAGCCCCCTGGCGCGCTCTGATTGGAACTCCCGCCGCAGTGGCGGGGGAGGGGGACACGTGACAGCCCGGCCCCGCGGCTTGGCGCGCCCCACCCACGCTGGGCACCCCATCTTCCTCCTGGAAAAGCCGGGGGACACAGGGAAGGCGGGGGAGCACACGGGGTGCAGGAGAGCCTACCAACCCTTTTTGCCGCCGCCCGGGGTGCTCCCGGCTGCTGAACCCGGAGAGGAAGGGTTCCCCTGCGGCCAGCCGGCCTTCAAGGTCCTCCCACGCTGCCCTGGACCGCAGTACCCTCCCCCACAAGTCCAGGCACAGGCACTCGGTATAGACCATCGCCACTCCATGGATGCCGGTGGCACTTAGGAGTGTGTTTTGTTTTGTGTTTTTCTCTCTGCACACCGGCACAATGTGCCAGAGAGAACCCACGACGAGGCATTGCAGACACCGCCCAGCTCGGAGGCCCGGGAAACCCCCGGGGATGTCTGACGGCCCCCGAGCTAGTCGCAGAGGGTCTCGGGGCCTACTTCCTCCGGAGGAGGAAGGGGCGCCGCAGGAGCTGCAAGTCTCTGACCCTGCCTAGGAAGCAGGCCGGTGGAGGGGGGGAGAGGACGGCCATCGGGGTGCGAAACCAGTTTCCAGCCTCTGGGAGCACGTTGCTAATAATAAGGGTCAAATTAAAACGACTAAGCTAGTGGTGCTGGCAGCGACGCGCCGCTCGGTCGTGGGAAGCCCGGCTATTAATCACCCATAACCAGCGTTGCTTTTCTTACGTGGGAGAATGGGGCCGTGGGAAAGCCCCCGGAGTTGCGCGCTGTTCTAAAGCCCCAGTGGTTCCGCAGAACGAATGGATTCCGCAGCCTCTTCCCCACCTCCCTGAGGCCCTCTCACTCGGCTGCACCACCCGAGAAGGCAGGGATTCGGAGAAAATGCGGTGTCACGTTCCCCACGGTGCCCGCTGACGCGTCTGCGCCAACTCCTGCAACACGTGGGGACCGCGAATCTGGGTGCCTGCTCCCCACTTGGGTGGTTATGTGGATATACTTATACGATAATGTGTTATAACGAGACTGGAGGAAGTCTGTCTTTACATTGGATTCTCTCAAACTTCTGTCCAAAGGAATTTCGTACTGTTAGGGCGGGGAATCGGTTTCTAGCCGAGGTCGCCGCGGCGCTCAGCGGAGTCCAGGAAACCGCCGGGAGGAAGACCGAGGCCCCTTGTCTCTGGATGCTGTAGCCTCTGTTCGCCACTTCGGTCAGCCTGGCAACCCGTCTTTCGCCCTTGAGGGCCTATTCTAACAGGAATGTGACAGTGTGGAAGCCAGGGAACCTTGACCCATTGGTACCTGGGCTTCGCTGGGCATGGGACAAGTGGTGAGCAGGTTTAACCGTAAAGCTTCTGGCACAAAACCTAGGTAGGGAACCTTTGAGGAAGCTGAGAATCGAATCATTGTAAATTGGGTAGGGAAAGGGGGAGAAGTATCTAAAAATAAAAGCCTTGCGGCCGTTACGTCCCCCCCCACCTCCTCCCCCCCGCTTCTCCAAACCACAAAAGGTTGGGGAAATCGCATCAGTAAAGTGTAAGTCCGTCGGGAAAAAAAATGCTCGGTTAAAAATCAACACCTCTTTAATAGGAAGATGGGTAAGTTTTCCATTTCCAGGTGTTAATGATACCACCACATTAAAAGGTTGATTGTGACAAGAGAATTGCAGCGCACAGGACGCAGACAGCATTTTCACAATCGAAAATCAGCAGTCTTCCTCCCGGCATTCACCCCCATCCGGCCGACTGGGGACCGGGAAGCTGTAGCGCAGGGTAGGCGGCGGGACCACTTGTTGCGGCACCGCCAGAGGAGGTAATTTCCAAGCGGATCTGCGGATCTGGCGGAGATGCAGTTAAAATCCCTTCACCGGGATGCGGACGCTCCAGAAGCCGAGGCAGGCGGCGAGCACTGACTCAGTGCCTCGAGATGCGTGTGTCTGTGTTGTTGTTGTTGGTGGTGGTTTTTTAAAACTAGAACGCTGGACCATCTTTGCCTGAAATGCTTTGTCTTGCACGTCTGGGAATTTACTTTGTGCTGTTAAATGCTTACCGCGCGCGTGCGCGCGCGCGCACACACACACACACACACACACACACACACGCGCGCGCGCGCGCAGGGGGTCGCCCTGCATGGGGGAAGGTGAGTGGCACAGATGCGTCGGACTTTCATGGACTCTGCCCTTGGGAAGCAGAGCGAGGGGGACGGCCTCGAACCTGAGTCAGGTAACTAGTTAAGGCCCTTCTCCCGCCGCTCGGGGAGTAGGGAGTGGGGACCGAGGTACCGGGGCGGTCCAGGTGGCCACACAGCGCCCGCCACGGTGAAGGGCAGAGATGTCGGGAGCCAGCTCGGACAAGGGCAGGCGGGTTCTCGATTCATTGTCTACCAGGTCACGCTCTGTTGAGAAAATGCGCGATACCCGAGGGGAGAGAGGGAGAGAGGGGGGGAGAAGAAGGGGGGCAGAAGAAGGGGGGAGGGGGGGAGAGAGAGAGAGAGAGAGAGACCAAGTGTCCGTGCAGGGCCGACCCGCTCGCCTGGGGAGGGGGACGCGAGGCTCGTCCCCACTCGGCTCGCGCGGCCGTCTCACCGGCGCCGGGCGGCCACCGAGACATTGCCTTCAGCGTCCTCCGGTGGCACCCTCCCGGGTTTGCGGAGCAAAACGCCGAGCATAGGAGCCACTCGCTGTGGCTTTCGAGTGACCACGTCTTAGGGCCATGGGAAGCTGCCTCTGGGGTCTTGGGGACGGAGAGGTTAATAGAGTGACGAATTTGTCCTGATTTTTCACATAAAATGAGGCTGGTAATATCGAACGCTTAAAAGACTGCTAAGAATTTGGAGGTGTGTGGGATGAGGGCGGGAAGGGGTTAATGCTAGGTTTAGGACTACTATGGGAAATGCCCAATTTAAAGATCTCCCCATCTTGGGTCGCGCTCTCGGAAGCTCAACCCAAGTGGAGGCGCCGCTGCGCGGGCGGTCACCTCCCCGCGTTATGACACCTGGCGGTACCCTGCAACTCCCACGTCCCCGAGGCCAACCTCTCCGCGCCGGCTGGAACCAGCAAAAGTCTTTGCCCGCCCACGCCCCTTTAAACGGACTCTTTGCCTTTTCCTTTTATTCGGAGGACAGGTTGACGCCGACACGGACCGCAGTGTGGTCCGCAGGGACCACACCGCCCGCCGCCGCCTCCTCCGCGCCCGCGGGGACTGCGGAGCTGCTGCGGCAGCAGGGCCAAAGCCTTCCGGTGCCTCCCGCCCCCTCCCCCCGCGGCCACACCTCAGTCGTCGACCGCCCCCAACCATCCCCGCCCCCCTTCCCTCCCCCGCGCGCTCGCGGCGCCAGCCCCTCCACCGGCGGGTGGCAGCCAGACGCTGTGTGCCCGCGTTCATGTGCTGGCATAGGGGAGCGCACGCGACGGCGACCGGCGACCCCACCACTGCCCCCAGCTCGGGGTCCACCCATGTGGAACCCACCGGCCCTCGCGGGTCCCCGGAGCCAGTCTCCGGAGCTCGGCTGCGGGTGCAGTTCTCGGAGCCCCTCGGCGCTCCCACCAGGCTCTGTCCATCCCAGTCTTTTCCCCATGCCAGGGTGTGGCAGGCAGGGAAGCCCCTTCGTCCCCGCCAGCGCTCCCAGACATCCCCGGACAAAGCCGCCGGGCTTCCCGCACCGGCGCGGGAAGGAGGCCCCCCGCACCGGGGAAGAGAGGCGCGCGGAGAGCGCCTCCAGGCGCCGGGCCTCGGTGCGGTCCCCGCCCCTGGCCTGTCAGCTGGGTTCCGGGCTGGGGCTGCGGGAGCCGCCTGCACGGGGCGGGCACCCCACCCGGGCGGACACCCCACCCCCGGTTCCTCCAGCGCCGGCACCCGGCCGCCGCGGCGCCGCAGGAAGGAGGCCCAGCGGCGCGGGTTGCTCCACACCCACGTGCCTCGCGTGTGCGCGCCCCCGGCCCGCAGACGCTACCGGGCTGGCGCCGCCGGGATTTCTGGGCGGCCCCACCCTCCCCGGCCGCCACGCTTCGCTCCTTGCGTTCGGAGTCTCCTTGGCGTCTCGGCTGCAGCATCCAAGACCGGGCGCCGCCTCTGCCAGTCGGGCTGCCCAGCGCGCCTGCGGGCCGCTACTCAGAGGCCGCACCTCCCGCGCGCGTCCCGCACTCACCTTTTCCTGTGGAAGGTGGGGTTCAGTCACTGCACCCCGGCTGTTCAGCCACCGACCACGGCCTCCTGGAGAGTGCAGCACGAAGGCGTTCCTGAGGCGCCAGCACCCTCCTTAAATCCTTCGCTGTCTTTCAGCACAGCACCTTCATCAGCTGGCCACCCTCCCCGACAGTAGGGAAGGCATAGCTCTCCCTCTGCTTTCTCTTTTTTCACCATTACACCAGTGCCCACCTATAGACACACACACCTGAACACCGCGAGGCCATGACCAAGATCGCTCTCTAACTCCTAATTCCAATACTATGCAGCGCACATCATGTCGCTGATAGCAAGGTGAGGGAGTGGCACTCAGGAGCTAGGTGGTTTCTTAAAAATTATGAAATAGATTTCTGCCCCTGGCCGTAACATTTTTAAGAGGATTATACTTTATTTTTTTTAAATAAATAGCCCAGAGGAATTCACACTTTTAAAAAAATATTAAAGTAGTTTGAGATTATCGTAGATTCACGTAAAGTTTCTTAAGAAACAATATAGAGAGATGTTGTGATCCCTTCACCCAGTTTTCTACAATGGTAACAATTCCCAAAACTATGGTACAATGTCATAACCAGGATATTGGCATTGATCAAATCCACCGATCCTATTTAGATTTGCCCAGTTTTACTTGTACTCGTGTGTGTAGGTATTTCTATTCAGTTTTATCATATGTGTGGGTCCATATCCACCATCACAGTCAAGGTACAGAACTGCTCCATCACACAGGCTCCCTCTTGTTGCCTTTTTATAACCACACCTGGGGGAGGGTGGTCTGATAACCACTAATCTGTTTTTCTATAATTTTGTCATTTCAAGAATGTCATATAAATGGTATTATACAGTAATGTCATCTTTCTGGACTGGTTTTATTCACTCAGCATAATTCCCTTAAAATTCATTCAAGTCACTATCAGTAGATCTTTCTTTTTATTGCTGGGTGGTATTCCATGGAATGGAGCTACCACAAAGGTAAACAGTTTGTTTAACCATTCATTTGCTGAAGGACATCTGGGTTGTTTCCAGATTTGGGCTGTTACAAATAAAACTCCTAAGAACATTTGTGTACAGGATTTTGTGTGAAGATAACTTCATTTCTCTGGGACAAATGCCTGAGAGGGCAATTGCTGGGTCATATGGTAAACATAGTTTTGTAGGAACCTGCCATACTCTTTTCCAGAGAGGCTGTGCCAACAGCAATATATGAATGATTCAGTTTCTCCTCATCTTCCACAGCATTTGGTGTTGTTAATATTTTTTATTTTAGTGATTTTGATAAATGTAGTAATATTTCATTGTGGTTTTAATTTGCATTTCCTTGATGGCTAATGATATTGATTATTTTTTATATGCTGGTTTGTCATCTCTATCCCCCTTTTTTGGTGTTGTTTGTTCACATTTTTTGCCCATTTTCTAATTAGAGTTTTTTTTGGGTTCTTTTACTGTTAAGTTTTGAGAGTTATTTTTTTAAAGCACTTTATTGAGGTATGATTGACATACAAAAAGTTGTGCATATTTAATATATACAACTTGATGACTTTGGAGATAAGTATATACGTATGAAACTCTCAACCACAATATATGCCATAAACATATCTATCACATCTAAAGTTTTCCTCCCACCTTCTTTTTTATTATTAGTTTGTGATAAGAACACTTAAATAAGATCTACCTTCTTAGCAAATTTTTAAGTGTACGACACAGTATTGTTAACTATAGGCAATAGATGTATACAGTATATATGTTTAGATACTAACCCTTTATCCGATACATGTTTTGCAAATATTGATATTTTTTCCCATTTTGTAGGTTGTCTTTTCATTTTGTTGATTGTTTACTGTGCAGGAGCTCTTTAGTTGGATGTAGTCCTACTTGTCTGTTTTTGCTTTTGTTACCTGTGCGTTTGGTGTTATATCGAAGAAATCGCTGCCAAGACCAATGTCAAGAAGCTTTTCCCCTATGTTTTCTTTTAGGAATTTTAGGGCTTCAGGTCTCCTGTTTAAGTCTTTAATCCTTTTTGAGTTAAATTTTGTGTATGGTGTAAGGGTCTGATTTCATTCTTTGTGTGTGGATATCCAGTTTTCCCAACACCATTTATTGAAGAGACTGTTCTTTCCCCATTGTGTATTCTTGGCACCTTTGTCAAAAATCAGTTGACCAGATATGTGTGTGCTTATTTTTCTGGTCTCTCTATTCTGTTCCATTGGTCTATATGTCTGTTTTTATGCAAGTACCAACAATAGTGTTGACTATTTTGTTTACTGTAGCTTTGTAATATATTTCGAAATAAGGAAGTGTGCTGTCTCTGGCTTGCTCAAAATTGCTTTGGCTATCTATTCAGGATTTTTTGTTTTCTTGTCTTATAGTGTCTTTGACTTTGGTATCAGTGTGATGCTGCCCTCATAAAATGAGTTTTAAAAGTGTTCCCTCCTCTTGTATTTTTGGGGAAGAGTTTTAAAAGGATTGGTATTAATTCTGCTTTAAAAGTTTGGTAGAATTGACCTGTGAAAGCATCTGGTCTGGACTTTTCTTTGTTGGGAGGTTTTTGATTACTGATTTAATCTCTTTATTTGTTATAGATCTGGTCAGGCTTTCTATTTCTTCTTGATTCAGTCTTGGTAGGTTGTGTGTTTCTAGGAATTTATCCATTTCTTCTAGGTTGTCCAATTTATTGGCATGTCTTTTCATCCTCTTCACATGAACTTTTGCAGAGCAAAAGTTTCCAATTTTGAAAGATATAATTTATCATCCTTTCATTTTGTGGATTTTGCTTTTGGTATCAAGTCTAAGGACTTTTTCCTAGCCCTAAATTCAGAAGATGTTTCTCCAACTTTTAAATAAATTTTATAGCTTTACATTTTAAATTTAGTTCTGTGATTCATTTTGAGTTAATATTCCTGTAAGGTGTGAAGTTTAGGTTGAGATGTATTTTTGCCATGGTACCAAGTTGTTCTAGCATCATTTGTTGAAAAAGCTCTCATTCCTTCATTGAATTACTTTTGCACATTTATGAAATGTTGGTTGGCATATTTGTGTGGGTCTATTTCTGAGTCCTCTATTCAGTTCCATTGATCTATGTGGCTATCACTTTACCAACACCACACTGTGTTGACTTCTGTAGCTAGGTAGTAAGCTTTAATATCAAGTAGAGTGATTCCTTTCACTTTATTCTTCTTTTTTAAAGATTGTTTTAGCTATTCTAGGTCTTGTTCCATTTCATATAAATTTTAGAATGGGCTTTTTGTAACTACCAAAAAAAAAAAAAAAACAAACCTTGGTGTGATTTTGATAGTAATTGCATTAAGTCTATAGATCCTTTTGGGGGGAATGCTGACATCTTTTCTATGTTGAATCTTCTAATCCATGAACATGGTATATCTATTCCTTTACTTAGGCCTTCATTGATTTCTTTCATCAGCATTTCGCAGTTTTCAGCATACAGATCCTGTTCATGTTTTATTAGATTTATACCTAAAGGTTTCATTGTCTTTGGATCAATTGTAAGTGATATTGTACTTTTAATTTTGGTTTCCACATGAGCATTGTTAATATAGAAATGCAATTAATATTTGTGTTTTGATCTTGTATCCTGCAACCTTGCGGAATTTACTTATCAGTTCTAAGAGTTTTCTATGTGACCGTTATGTTATCTGTGAGGAGGGCCAGTTTTCTTTCTTTCTTTCCAATCTGTATACCTTTCCTTTCTTGCTTTATTTCAGTGTCTAGAACTTCCAGTACTGTGTTGGATAAGAGTGGTGAGAACAAACATCCTTGTCTTGTTCCTAATCTTAGAGGGAAGGAATTCAGTCTTTCACCTTCAAGTATGTATTGGCTATAGGGTTTTTGTAAATGCTTTTTTATCAAGTTGAGGTAATTCTCCTCTATTCCTAACTTGCTTAGAGTTTTTACAATGAATGGATGTTGGATTTTGTCAAATTGTTTGATATCATCATATGATATGGTAAATTCATATCACTGATTGGTTTTTGAATGTTGTACCAACCTTAAACACCTGAAATAAATTCCACTTGGTCACAGTGCATAATTCTTCTTGTACATACTTTGATTCAATTTGCTAATATTTTTTTGAAGGTTTTTGCGTTTAATTTCATGAAAGATATTGATGTGAACTTTTTTTTTTTGTACCACATTTGTTTCATTTTGGTATCAGGCCCTCATAAAATGAGTTGAGAAGTACTCCCTTCTCTTCTATTTTCTGGAAGAGATTGTGTAAAATTGGTGTTAGTTCTTCTTTGAAAGTTTGGTAGAATTCTTGGGCCTGGACATTTTTTAATAAGTTTTACTTATGAATTTAATTTCTTTAATGGTTATAGGACATTTCAGGTGATCTATCTCATCTTTGTTGAGTTTTGGTAGCTTATGGTTTTCAAGAATTTGATTCATACTAAGTTTTTTCATTTCTTCTAATAAGTTGAGAATGAAATTGTTCATGGTATTTCACCTTTTCTTTTTAATGACTACAGCATAGTGATATCCCTAGTTTCATTCCTGACATAGGTGATTTGTTTCTTCTTTTAATTTTTGTAAATCTTGGTGGGGGTTATCAATTTTATTGATTTTTTTGAAGAACCAGCTCTTTGTTTCATTGATCATTCTCAATTGTGTTCGTATTTTCAATTTCGTTTATTTCTGTCCTTCTCTTTATTTTCCCCTTCCTTCTTCTTGCTTTACTTTTCTAGCTTTTTGAGATAGGAAGTTACATTACTCATTTGAGACCTTCCCTATTTTCTAGTGTAAGCATTTAGTGCTATTAATTTCTCTCTTGGAACTGCTTCAGTTGTGTCTCACAAAGTTTGACATGTATTCTCATTATCACTCAGTTCTATTAAATTTTATTTTGGGAATTCCTCTTTGATCCATGTTTTTTTCAGAAGTGTGTTATTTAATTTCCAAGTGTTTGGAGATTTTTTCCTGTTATCTTTCTGTTATTGATTTCTAGTTTGATTTGATTTATGGTCAAAGAATATACTTTGTATGCTTCAATTCTTTTAAATTTGTTGAGGTTTGTATTATGAGCCAAGATATGGTCTATATATCATGGGCTCTTGAAAAAAATATGTATTCTGCTGTTGTTGGGTAGAGTTTTTCATTAATGTCCATTAGATCCTATAAGTTAATGATGTAGTTGGGTTCTTCTATGTCCTTAATGATTTTCTGGCTTGTAGTTTTTATCAGTTACTGAGAAGGGGATATTAAAAGTCCCCAACTTTACCTGTGGATTTGTCTTTTTCTCCTTTAAGCTCTATCAGCTTTTGTGTCATATATTTTGAGGCTCTGTGGTTTGGTGCATATACATTTAGGATTGTTATGTCTTCCTGGTAGATTGATCCTTTTCATTACATAAAGTCCCGCTTTGTCTCTAGTAATTTTCTTTGTTCTGAAGCCTACTTTGTCTGGTATTAATGTAGCCACTCCTGCTTTTTAAAAACTTAATATTTGAATGATATATATTTTTTCATCCTTTTAAATGTCAACCTTCCTATATCACATAATTTGAATATTCATGCACTTTTCTAAAGCTTTTTTGGGCAGTCAACTGGTGAAGTTCTAAAAGTTATTTTGTCCAATAAAACGTTTATGGTTTCATGGCATTGGATTTGGCAATGATTTTTTGGTTATAACACCAAAAGCACATGGAACAAAAGATAAATTCACCAAAATTTAAAACTTTTATGCCTCATAGGATACTATCAAGAGAGTCGAAAGACAGCCTACAGAATGGGAGAATATATCTGCAAATCATATATGTGATAAGGGATTATATAAAGAACTCCTACAACTGAACAACAAAAAACCAAATAACCCAATTCAAAAATTTGCAAAGGACTCGAATAAACATTTCTTTAAAGAAGACAAACAAATGGCCAATAAGCACATGAAAAGATGCTCAACATCCCTACTTATTAGGGAAATGCAAATCAAAATCATAATGAGTTACGACTTCACACCCATTTGGATGGGTATTATAAAGAAAACCAAAAACAAAAAACAGAAAATAACAAGTGTTTCTAAGGATATGAAGACATTGGACCCTGTGCATTGCTGGTGGGAATGCAAAATGGTACAGCTGCTGTGGAAAACAGTTTGGTTGTTCCTAAAAAGTTAAACTTAGAATTACCGTATGAAGTAGCGACTCCATTTCTAGGTTTATACCCAAAAGAATTGAAAGCAGGGGCTCAAACAGATATTGCACATCAATATGCATAGAAGCATTATTCACAATAATCAAAAGATGGAAACAAGTCAAATGTCCATCAACAGATAAGCTGATAAACAAAATGTGGTATATACATAAATAAAATATTGCCCAGCCTTAAAAAGGAATGAAATTCTGACACATGCTACAACATTCATGAACCTTGAAAATGTTATGCTAAGTGAAAGAAGCCAGATACAAAAAGACAAATATTATGTAATTCTACTTATATGAGATACCTAGAATAGGCAAATTTATAGAGACAGACAGTAGAATAGAGATTATCATGGGCGCTTTGTCTTGCACGTCTGGGAATTTACTTTGTGCTGTTAAATGCTTACCGCGCGCGTGCGCGCGCGCGCACACACACACACACACACACACACACACACGCGCGCGCGCGCGCAGGGGGTCGCCCTGCATGGGGGAAGGTGAGTGGCACAGATGCGTCGGACTTTCATGGACTCTGCCCTTGGGAAGCAGAGCGAGGGGGACGGCCTCGAACCTGAGTCAGGTAACTAGTTAAGGCCCTTCTCCCGCCGCTCGGGGAGTAGGGAGTGGGGACCGAGGTACCGGGGCGGTCCAGGTGGCCACACAGCGCCCGCCACGGTGAAGGGCAGAGATGTCGGGAGCCAGCTCGGACAAGGGCAGGCGGGTTCTCGATTCATTGTCTACCAGGTCACGCTCTGTTGAGAAAATGCGCGATACCCGAGGGGAGAGAGGGAGAGAGGGGGGGAGAAGAAGGGGGGCAGAAGAAGGGGGGAGGGGGGGAGAGAGAGAGAGAGAGAGACCAAGTGTCCGTGCAGGGCCGACCCGCTCGCCTGGGGAGGGGGACGCGAGGATCGTCCCCACTCGGCTCGCGCGGCCGTCTCACCGGCGCCGGGCGGCCACCGAGACATTGCCTTCAGCGTCCTCCGGTGGCACCCTCCCGGGTTTGCGGAGCAAAACGCCGAGCATAGGAGCCACTCGCTGTGGCTTTCGAGTGACCACGTCTTAGGGCCATGGAAAGCTGCCTCTGGGGTCTTGGGGACGGAGAGGTTAATAGAGTGACGAATTTGTCCTGATTTTTCACATAAAATGAGGCTGGTAATATCGAACGCTTAAAAGACTGCTAAGAATTTGGAGGTGTGTGGGATGAGGGCGGGAAGGGGTTAATGCTAGGTTTAGGACTACTATGGGAAATGCCCAATTTAAAGATCTCCCCATCTTGGGTCGCGCTCTCGGAAGCTCAACCCAAGTGGAGGCGCCGCTGCGCGGGCGGTCACCTCCCCGCGTTATGACACCTGGCGGTACCCTGCAACTCCCACGTCCCCGAGGCCAACCTCTCCGCGCCGGCTGGAACCAGCAAAAGTCTTTGCCCGCCCACGCCCCTTTAAACGGACTCTTTGCCTTTTCCTTTTATTCGGAGGACAGGTTGACGCCGACACGGACCGCAGTGTGGTCCGCAGGGACCACACCGCCCGCCGCCGCCTCCTCCGCGCCCGCGGGGACTGCGGAGCTGCTGCGGCAGCAGGGCCAAAGCCTTCCGGTGCCTCCCGCCCCCTCCCCCCGCGGCCACACCTCAGTCGTGGACCGCCCCCAACCATCCCCGCCCCCCTTCCCTCCCCCGCGCGCTCGCGGCGCCAGCCCCTCCACCGGCGGGTGGCAGCCAGACGCTGTGTGCCCGCGTTCATGTGCTGGCATAGGGGAGCGCCCACACCTCAGTCGTCGACCGCCCCCAACCATCCCCGCCCCCCTTCCCTCCCCCGCGCGCTCGCGGCGCCAGCCCCTCCACCGGCGGGTGGCAGCCAGACGCTGTGTGCCCGCGTTCATGTGCTGGCATAGGGGAGCGCACGCGACGGCGACCGGCGACCCCACCACTGCCCCCAGCTCGGGGTCCACCCATGTGGAACCCACCGGCCCTCGCGGGTCCCCGGAGCCAGTCTCCGGAGCTCGGCTGCGGGTGCAGTTCTCGGAGCCCCTCGGCGCTCCCACCAGGCTCTGTCCATCCCAGTCTTTTCCCCATGCCAGGGTGTGGCAGGCAGGGAAGCCCCTTCGTCCCCGCCAGCGCTCCCAGACATCCCCGGACAAAGCCGCCGGGCTTCCCGCACCGGCGCGGGAAGGAGGCCCCCCGCACCGGGGAAGAGAGGCGCGCGGAGAGCGCCTCCAGGCGCCGGGCCTCGGTGCGGTCCCCGCCCCTGGCCTGTCAGCTGGGTTCCGGGCTGGGGCTGCGGGAGCCGCCTGCACGGGGCGGGCACCCCACCCGGGCGGACACCCCACCCCCGGTTCCTCCAGCGCCGGCACCCGGCCGCCGCGGCGCCGCAGGAAGGAGGCCCAGCGGCGCGGGTTGCTCCACACCCACGTGCCTCGCGTGTGCGCGCCCCCGGCCCGCAGACGCTACCGGGCTGGCGCCGCCGGGATTTCTGGGCGGCCCCACCCTCCCCGGCCGCCACGCTTCGCTCCTTGCGTTCGGAGTCTCCTTGGCGTCTCGGCTGCAGCATCCAAGACCGGGCGCCGCCTCTGCCAGTCGGGCTGCCCAGCGCGCCTGCGGGCCGCTACTCAGAGGCCGCACCTCCCGCGCGCGTCCCGCACTCACCTTTTCCTGTGGAAGGTGGGGTTCAGTCACTGCACCCCGGCTGTTCAGCCACCGACCACGGCCTCCTGGAGAGTGCAGCACGAAGGCGTTCCTGAGGCGCCAGCACCCTCCTTAAATCCTTCGCTGTCTTTCAGCACAGCACCTTCATCAGCTGGCCACCCTCCCCGACAGTAGGGAAGGCATAGCTCTCCCTCTGCTTTCTCTTTTTTCACCATTACACCAGTGCCCACCTATAGACACACACACCTGAACACCGCGAGGCCATGACCAAGATCGCTCTCTAACTCCTAATTCCAATACTATGCAGCGCACATCATGTCGCTGATAGCAAGGTGAGGGAGTGGCACTCAGGAGCTAGGTGGTTTCTTAAAAATTATGAAATAGATTTCTGCCCCTGGCCGTAACATTTTTAAGAGGATTATACTTTATTTTTTTTAAATAAATAGCCCAGAGGAATTCACACTTTTAAAAAAATATTAAAGTAGTTTGAGATTATCGTAGATTCACGTAAAGTTTCTTAAGAAACAATATAGAGAGATGTTGTGATCCCTTCACCCAGTTTTCTACAATGGTAACAATTCCCAAAACTATGGTACAATGTCATAACCAGGATATTGGCATTGATCAAATCCACCGATCCTATTTAGATTTGCCCAGTTTTACTTGTACTCGTGTGTGTAGGTATTTCTATTCAGTTTTATCATATGTGTGGGTCCATATCCACCATCACAGTCAAGGTACAGAACTGCTCCATCACACAGGCTCCCTCTTGTTGCCTTTTTATAACCACACCTGGGGGAGGGTGGTCTGATAACCACTAATCTGTTTTTCTATAATTTTGTCATTTCAAGAATGTCATATAAATGGTATTATACAGTAATGTCATCTTTCTGGACTGGTTTTATTCACTCAGCATAATTCCCTTAAAATTCATTCAAGTCACTATCAGTAGATCTTTCTTTTTATTGCTGGGTGGTATTCCATGGAATGGAGCTACCACAAAGGTAAACAGTTTGTTTAACCATTCATTTGCTGAAGGACATCTGGGTTGTTTCCAGATTTGGGCTGTTACAAATAAAACTCCTAAGAACATTTGTGTACAGGATTTTGTGTGAAGATAACTTCATTTCTCTGGGACAAATGCCTGAGAGGGCAATTGCTGGGTCATATGGTAAACATAGTTTTGTAGGAACCTGCCATACTCTTTTCCAGAGAGGCTGTGCCAACAGCAATATATGAATGATTCAGTTTCTCCTCATCTTCCACAGCATTTGGTGTTGTTAATATTTTTTATTTTAGTGATTTTGATAAATGTAGTAATATTTCATTGTGGTTTTAATTTGCATTTCCTTGATGGCTAATGATATTGATTATTTTTTATATGCTGGTTTGTCATCTCTATCCCCCTTTTTTGGTGTTGTTTGTTCACATTTTTTGCCCATTTTCTAATTAGAGTTTTTTTTGGGTTCTTTTACTGTTAAGTTTTGAGAGTTATTTTTTTAAAGCACTTTATTGAGGTATGATTGACATACAAAAAGTTGTGCATATTTAATATATACAACTTGATGACTTTGGAGATAAGTATATACGTATGAAACTCTCAACCACAATATATGCCATAAACATATCTATCACATCTAAAGTTTTCCTCCCACCTTCTTTTTTATTATTAGTTTGTGATAAGAACACTTAAATAAGATCTACCTTCTTAGCAAATTTTTAAGTGTACGACACAGTATTGTTAACTATAGGCAATAGATGTATACAGTATATATGTTTAGATACTAACCCTTTATCCGATACATGTTTTGCAAATATTGATATTTTTTCCCATTTTGTAGGTTGTCTTTTCATTTTGTTGATTGTTTACTGTGCAGGAGCTCTTTAGTTGGATGTAGTCCTACTTGTCTGTTTTTGCTTTTGTTACCTGTGCGTTTGGTGTTATATCGAAGAAATCGCTGCCAAGACCAATGTCAAGAAGCTTTTCCCCTATGTTTTCTTTTAGGAATTTTAGGGCTTCAGGTCTCCTGTTTAAGTCTTTAATCCTTTTTGAGTTAAATTTTGTGTATGGTGTAAGGGTCTGATTTCATTCTTTGTGTGTGGATATCCAGTTTTCCCAACACCATTTATTGAAGAGACTGTTCTTTCCCCATTGTGTATTCTTGGCACCTTTGTCAAAAATCAGTTGACCAGATATGTGTGTGCTTATTTTTCTGGTCTCTCTATTCTGTTCCATTGGTCTATATGTCTGTTTTTATGCAAGTACCAACAATAGTGTTGACTATTTTGTTTACTGTAGCTTTGTAATATATTTCGAAATAAGGAAGTGTGCTGTCTCTGGCTTGCTCAAAATTGCTTTGGCTATCTATTCAGGATTTTTTGTTTTCTTGTCTTATAGTGTCTTTGACTTTGGTATCAGTGTGATGCTGCCCTCATAAAATGAGTTTTAAAAGTGTTCCCTCCTCTTGTATTTTTGGGGAAGAGTTTTAAAAGGATTGGTATTAATTCTGCTTTAAAAGTTTGGTAGAATTGACCTGTGAAAGCATCTGGTCTGGACTTTTCTTTGTTGGGAGGTTTTTGATTACTGATTTAATCTCTTTATTTGTTATAGATCTGGTCAGGCTTTCTATTTCTTCTTGATTCAGTCTTGGTAGGTTGTGTGTTTCTAGGAATTTATCCATTTCTTCTAGGTTGTCCAATTTATTGGCATGTCTTTTCATCCTCTTCACATGAACTTTTGCAGAGCAAAAGTTTCCAATTTTGAAAGATATAATTTATCATCCTTTCATTTTGTGGATTTTGCTTTTGGTATCAAGTCTAAGGACTTTTTCCTAGCCCTAAATTCAGAAGATGTTTCTCCAACTTTTAAATAAATTTTATAGCTTTACATTTTAAATTTAGTTCTGTGATTCATTTTGAGTTAATATTCCTGTAAGGTGTGAAGTTTAGGTTGAGATGTATTTTTGCCATGGTACCAAGTTGTTCTAGCATCATTTGTTGAAAAAGCTCTCATTCCTTCATTGAATTACTTTTGCACATTTATGAAATGTTGGTTGGCATATTTGTGTGGGTCTATTTCTGAGTCCTCTATTCAGTTCCATTGATCTATGTGGCTATCACTTTACCAACACCACACTGTGTTGACTTCTGTAGCTAGGTAGTAAGCTTTAATATCAAGTAGAGTGATTCCTTTCACTTTATTCTTCTTTTTTAAAGATTGTTTTAGCTATTCTAGGTCTTGTTCCATTTCATATAAATTTTAGAATGGGCTTTTTGTAACTACCAAAAAAAAAAAAAAAACAAACCTTGGTGTGATTTTGATAGTAATTGCATTAAGTCTATAGATCCTTTTGGGGGGAATGCTGACATCTTTTCTATGTTGAATCTTCTAATCCATGAACATGGTATATCTATTCCTTTACTTAGGCCTTCATTGATTTCTTTCATCAGCATTTCGCAGTTTTCAGCATACAGATCCTGTTCATGTTTTATTAGATTTATACCTAAAGGTTTCATTGTCTTTGGATCAATTGTAAGTGATATTGTACTTTTAATTTTGGTTTCCACATGAGCATTGTTAATATAGAAATGCAATTAATATTTGTGTTTTGATCTTGTATCCTGCAACCTTGCGGAATTTACTTATCAGTTCTAAGAGTTTTCTATGTGACCGTTATGTTATCTGTGAGGAGGGCCAGTTTTCTTTCTTTCTTTCCAATCTGTATACCTTTCCTTTCTTGCTTTATTTCAGTGTCTAGAACTTCCAGTACTGTGTTGGATAAGAGTGGTGAGAACAAACATCCTTGTCTTGTTCCTAATCTTAGAGGGAAGGAATTCAGTCTTTCACCTTCAAGTATGTATTGGCTATAGGGTTTTTGTAAATGCTTTTTTATCAAGTTGAGGTAATTCTCCTCTATTCCTAACTTGCTTAGAGTTTTTACAATGAATGGATGTTGGATTTTGTCAAATTGTTTGATATCATCATATGATATGGTAAATTCATATCACTGATTGGTTTTTGAATGTTGTACCAACCTTAAACACCTGAAATAAATTCCACTTGGTCACAGTGCATAATTCTTCTTGTACATACTTTGATTCAATTTGCTAATATTTTTTTGAAGGTTTTTGCGTTTAATTTCATGAAAGATATTGATGTGAACTTTTTTTTTTGTACCACATTTGTTTCATTTTGGTATCAGGCCCTCATAAAATGAGTTGAGAAGTACTCCCTTCTCTTCTATTTTCTGGAAGAGATTGTGTAAAATTGGTGTTAGTTCTTCTTTGAAAGTTTGGTAGAATTCTTGGGCCTGGACATTTTTTAATAAGTTTTACTTATGAATTTAATTTCTTTAATGGTTATAGGACATTTCAGGTGATCTATCTCATCTTTGTTGAGTTTTGGTAGCTTATGGTTTTCAAGAATTTGATTCATACTAAGTTTTTTCATTTCTTCTAATAAGTTGAGAATGAAATTGTTCATGGTATTTCACCTTTTCTTTTTAATGACTACAGCATAGTGATATCCCTAGTTTCATTCCTGACATAGGTGATTTGTTTCTTCTTTTAATTTTTGTAAATCTTGGTGGGGGTTATCAATTTTATTGATTTTTTTGAAGAACCAGCTCTTTGTTTCATTGATCATTCTCAATTGTGTTCGTATTTTCAATTTCGTTTATTTCTGTCCTTCTCTTTATTTTCCCCTTCCTTCTTCTTGCTTTACTTTTCTAGCTTTTTGAGATAGGAAGTTACATTACTCATTTGAGACCTTCCCTATTTTCTAGTGTAAGCATTTAGTGCTATTAATTTCTCTCTTGGAACTGCTTCAGTTGTGTCTCACAAAGTTTGACATGTATTCTCATTATCACTCAGTTCTATTAAATTTTATTTTGGGAATTCCTCTTTGATCCATGTTTTTTTCAGAAGTGTGTTATTTAATTTCCAAGTGTTTGGAGATTTTTTCCTGTTATCTTTCTGTTATTGATTTCTAGTTTGATTTGATTTATGGTCAAAGAATATACTTTGTATGCTTCAATTCTTTTAAATTTGTTGAGGTTTGTATTATGAGCCAAGATATGGTCTATATATCATGGGCTCTTGAAAAAAATATGTATTCTGCTGTTGTTGGGTAGAGTTTTTCATTAATGTCCATTAGATCCTATAAGTTAATGATGTAGTTGGGTTCTTCTATGTCCTTAATGATTTTCTGGCTTGTAGTTTTTATCAGTTACTGAGAAGGGGATATTAAAAGTCCCCAACTTTACCTGTGGATTTGTCTTTTTCTCCTTTAAGCTCTATCAGCTTTTGTGTCATATATTTTGAGGCTCTGTGGTTTGGTGCATATACATTTAGGATTGTTATGTCTTCCTGGTAGATTGATCCTTTTCATTACATAAAGTCCCGCTTTGTCTCTAGTAATTTTCTTTGTTCTGAAGCCTACTTTGTCTGGTATTAATGTAGCCACTCCTGCTTTTTAAAAACTTAATATTTGAATGATATATATTTTTTCATCCTTTTAAATGTCAACCTTCCTATATCACATAATTTGAATATTCATGCACTTTTCTAAAGCTTTTTTGGGCAGTCAACTGGTGAAGTTCTAAAAGTTATTTTGTCCAATAAAACGTTTATGGTTTCATGGCATTGGATTTGGCAATGATTTTTTGGTTATAACACCAAAAGCACATGGAACAAAAGATAAATTCACCAAAATTTAAAACTTTTATGCCTCATAGGATACTATCAAGAGAGTCGAAAGACAGCCTACAGAATGGGAGAATATATCTGCAAATCATATATGTGATAAGGGATTATATAAAGAACTCCTACAACTGAACAACAAAAAACCAAATAACCCAATTCAAAAATTTGCAAAGGACTCGAATAAACATTTCTTTAAAGAAGACAAACAAATGGCCAATAAGCACATGAAAAGATGCTCAACATCCCTACTTATTAGGGAAATGCAAATCAAAATCATAATGAGTTACGACTTCACACCCATTTGGATGGGTATTATAAAGAAAACCAAAAACAAAAAACAGAAAATAACAAGTGTTTCTAAGGATATGAAGACATTGGACCCTGTGCATTGCTGGTGGGAATGCAAAATGGTACAGCTGCTGTGGAAAACAGTTTGGTTGTTCCTAAAAAGTTAAACTTAGAATTACCGTATGAAGTAGCGACTCCATTTCTAGGTTTATACCCAAAAGAATTGAAAGCAGGGGCTCAAACAGATATTGCACATCAATATGCATAGAAGCATTATTCACAATAATCAAAAGATGGAAACAAGTCAAATGTCCATCAACAGATAAGCTGATAAACAAAATGTGGTATATACATAAATAAAATATTGCCCAGCCTTAAAAAGGAATGAAATTCTGACACATGCTACAACATTCATGAACCTTGAAAATGTTATGCTAAGTGAAAGAAGCCAGATACAAAAAGACAAATATTATGTAATTCTACTTATATGAGATACCTAGAATAGGCAAATTTATAGAGACAGACAGTAGAATAGAGATTATCATGGGCTGAGGAGAGAAGGGTATAAGGAGTTATTGTTTCATAGGTAAAGAGTTTCTGTTTGGGATGATGAAAATGTTCTGGAAATGGATAGTGGTGATGGTTGCACAACATTGTGAATGTACTTAATGCCACTGAACTGTACACTTTAAAATGGCTAAAATGGTAAAATTTACATTATGTATATCTTACCACAATAAAAATTATCAAAAAAAAGAGAAAAACTTATGGTTTGATTTGTCAGAAATATTTACCTATGCTACAAAGGTGTTTCTTTACAACCTGCAAAGGCTCACTGTCAAGAGGTCCTTCCCACTCCAATTTTGTTATTGTTTACTTTTGGTGACCTGAATCTGTTTCACCCAGGTTTCCTTTCTGCGTCAATTAGAGGGTATTTTTTTTCCACCCTATGATGACAGAAATGAAAATAGCCAAGGTATATTGATGCTTCTGGCTCAGGAAGTATCTTCTCCTCATCTCCCCACTTATGTGGTCACTGAAGACAACACTGACCTTGGCAAACAGTCACCTTGCCAGTCCCATTGACTTGCCTCTTCAAAGACAAATATGAGAACTAAGTGAAACCTGCATGACCTCTTATTTTTCCTTCAAGTTTTTTTTTTTCTCTCTGAACCTTTTTAGCTTTCACTATTATTATGGTTATAGCATCACAAATATAAAATGTCTGTATCACTCCTATCGAAAGGCTTAATATTTTAGAGATTTTTTTTAAAAAAATGATTGTTCTCTGCCCCCAGGATTTGCTACATATTTGTAGGGCCCAGTGAAAAATGAAAATGCAGGCTCCTTGGTCAAAAAGTAAGAACTTCCAACTGGAGAAACCAGTTACTTAAACCAAGTGCAAGGCCCTTCCGAGCACAGGTCGCGTGCTACCTGTCCATGTCAAAAGTCAACCCCACCCCCAACTGCCTCCTGGGAAAACGTTTAAGTCAAATGACCACCCTGAGTACATTGAGAAGTTATGTGTGGGTTGCATATTTATACACAAAAAACACAAACAGGAGGCAAATCTTCCAACCTGCCATGTTGTTAGTCCCTCACAAGCAGAGTGTGCTAATGAGTAGTCCCTGCTGAGCTCAGAGGCAGCACAATGAAGTGAAAAAAGTCTACAGAACTGGCCAGATAAAAGACTCAGTTCTTCATTGCATAAATATTTATTGAGCACCAACTAATGAACTTGGCTCTGGGCCAAGTTCAATTATCTAAGTGTTCTATCTGCCCTGGGCAGATAGATCTGTCACCCTGGACATTTCAGTCAATCCTTGATACCTTGGTTCCCTGGGTTGTTTGATGGGAACAAAAGTATTGCTCATCCGAGAACCTTCAGGAAATAAGATGACTCCAGAGGTTTAAGTTGAAATACTAGTTATAGTCATTGGTTGTCAGATTTTAATAATGACATCTGCTAAAAGTGACATTATCAAAAATAGAGAATGAAGATAGATTATAGGGTCTCAGAGTAGCCTGTGATTTTTCTTTCTTAGCTTTCTTTTATCTGAACCACTCCATGGGAGATTCCATTTCCAGAAACCATAACCCGATCCTCCAATATCTTCTATGAATCTATACAATTTCATCCTTGAACTTCAAAAACACAAAAACCAATAATGAGGAACTTTCTGACATACCTGGCTTTACACAACTGATGCATTCCTTAAAAAGAGAGTCAACTGAATTGTTGGAAACTGAATTATATTTGAAATACACTAGAGAACTTGGATATTAAAGGAAAACTTCCATCGGATCCTTTTGTACAACAAAGAATCATTTTTATAAAGTAAAAAATTACCCCTAATTTGCTTGATGTGAACACTGAGGCTTAAGCACAGAGAGTTTTGTGACTGTAGAAATGGAAGTCCATTAGACTGCACAATGGTTCCCCATATTCCTTTTCAGCTCCAAGGATGTGCAGGTGTAAAGAAGAGGTGGAAAGTGTGGGAGGATGTCAGCATCCTTTACCAATGTTCATAATCCAATTCCTACCTGAATGAAAAGTGTTTTCCTAAGCACAGTAGGACAATAGGACCCAGAGCCTTTGATGGGATCAACACTGATGTGACAATGGGAGCACTTTTCAGGAAACACACTGTGAAGAGTAACAACAAATATCAATTAAACTCATAATTTTAGTCAGCTGGCGTGAGGTGTGGGGTATGTGGGTTCACAGGTCATCAAGCCCTTGGCTTTCAAACTGGAGCAGCCAGGTAGCTATCAAGTGATATACAGATTCTGAGACCCCACCCCATTTCAGAAGGAACAGGGACAAAAACCATATTTCCCCCTGGTCAAAGGGATGCTCACTGGTGGTAATAAGGCCAAGTGACCTTTGGCCTAGAAGCTTTGGAAGGGATAGAAGGGGAAGCTGGACTGAGGGCATGAGGAGAGAGAATAGGCAGAGAAAATATGATTCCCTCTCCCCCCCACCCCACCTTGGGGTACACACCCTATATAGTCCTCTCCCCTTGATTGTGAACAGGATTTATGAACATGATGGGATATCCCTCCTATGATTAGGCTCTGCAATATAGCAAAGATGTAATTAAGGTCCCTAATCAGTTGACTTTGAATTAACCAAAAGGGAGAGTCTCTTGGGTAGACTGATCTAATCATGTAAGTCCTTTAAATCTGGGGCTAGAATCAGAGACAGAAGTCAGAAAGGTTAAATCTACAGCGGATGGCTTCCTGCTGGCCTCAAAGAAGATGGAAGCCATCATGAGTTCTACTGCTGCAAGGAATTAAATTCTGCCAACAAGCTCAGTGAGCCTGGAAGATGACACCAAGCTCCAGATGGGACCATAGCCCTGGCCAACTCCTTGATTCCACACCTAGAACACAATATCCAGCAGAACTGTACCTGGGCTCCTGACTAACAGGAGATGTTAAATTTATATTGTTTAAGCCACTAAGTTTGTGGAAATTTGTTACACAGCAAAAGAAATCTAATACACTAAGATACTTCTGTTTTGAATAAGGAAATTTTAGAAGAAAAGAGAGATGGGAGGAACTTGAATTACAGAGAGCACCAAGATGGAGCTAAGTCTGCTGAGGCCTGTGGTGTTTGTGAGCAGTGGGGTTTAGGTGGTCTACTACCTGAAACACATCAACCAATATCCCCTCTGAACAGAGAATTTAGGCATGCCTGGGGCTGCCTCTGGAACAAATTACTTCCCTTGGAGCACATGGGTGCTACAATCTAGTGAGTCATTAAGGACAAGTGATGTCCAAAGGGAACATTACTCCTCCATCTTTATGAATTTCAGGAAGAATTATATCTATTTCACCATCATTATTCAGTTAAGCCAGAAGAGAGACATGCTTAGAACAAAAATGATTTGATTACTTATTCTGATTACCTTCTATTCACCGTGATGGTGAAGGAGAGATTTCCTGCCCTAAGTAGTACAAGATCACTGAACACCAACATCTAACACTGATACATGCAACTGGCAGCAGTTTATTAGTCATGGAAACTCAGCCCAGTGGAGGAGGACACCACACATCACATAGGGCCACACAAGGGCTCTGTGGGGGAGCAAGTGAACCTGGAAGTGGGGTGGGGTAGGAGGCAGCCTTTGTAGTAACCAGTGGTTGGGAGTGCTGCCTGGTTCTTGCAGAAGGACATGATTGGCTTGTTTGAATAATTCCACAGGCTGACAGGCAGGTGAAGCCCATGAGATTGAGGACTAGGTGGGGTGTAGCTGGTCTGGCTGATAGAGGAACTAGCCCAGAGGGAAGCCTTTCCTGCTGTGTGGGGGGTGTATATCCAGAGAGAACAGGGGAACTCATAGAGCCCTGTGCAGCTCAAAGATGTCAGGGAGCAATTGAAGTTTGAGGTCTTACACTACATGACTAAAGGCTCCTAGACCTAAATTTGAAACGAGATCTGGAAAAATTAACCCAACAGATATGGACAATAAGTGTGCATATCTTTCTACCTTAATCTAGTGAATACTGATGTCAATTCCAAGGAAGTGAAATAAAATTGTTGATTATTTTTCTATTTTTGCCACAAACAATTAAGATTATATATGTGGATCTTAGAAGTTAGGTTATCAGTTATTTTACTTACAATGTCTGCTTTCAAAATTTATTCAAATTAATAAGAGGGTACAGCAAATATGCCAGATAGAATAGGAGCAAAAATTATCAATAGCTTTCCTTTAAACCAGCAATAACAAATTAAAGAATGAAATAGGAAAAAAATCCCAGTTACAATAGCAATGTAAAAAATAAAATGTTTTGAAACAAATCTAAGAGATGTAAAAAATCAGTATGTAGAATGTCATAAAACTTCACTGATATATTTAAAGGATGTGAATTAATGAAGAGACATACTCTGTTCTTGGATAGGATGCCTTAGTATAATGCAGATGTTTGTTTCAATGAATTCGTCTGTAAGTTCTATATAGACTCAAACAAAAGCCCAACAGGATTTGTCCTAGAATTTGACAAGCTGATTCTAAAATTAATCTGGAATGGAAAACGAATAAAATAGTCAAGGCATATTTTTGAAAAAGAAAAATAATGAAGGATCCCAAATATCAAAAGATACTGTAAAGCTTTAGTAATTAAAAGTGTGATATTCGTCTAGAAATAAACTAATTAATGGAACATTTAAGAGTTCAGATACAAATTCATATATTTAAGAATTCTGTATAAGAGAAATCCAGCATATTTAACTCAGTGAGGAAAGTATGGACTACTCATGCTTAAGATAATTTCCTAACCATATGGAGAGAAATAAACTTAGATTTTATCTCTTGTCATAACAAAAATATTTCAGGTGAATTATGAAGCAATTCTTAAATAAATATGGAGCTATGAATTAGAATGTTTATAGCTTTGGGAGTAAATTTAGCATTGTTAAGCAAGAGACAAAACATAAAATATTGAAAAATTTTCTGTATTAAAAAACTACAGTGTGATAAAAGATGTTATAAAAAATTAAACTGCTTGTTATTGACCTGAAAAAATTGCAATGTATATAACAATGAATTGATGTAGAAGTATATAAAAAATTCCCAATCCAAGAAAAAAGTCAACACAGCCCAATTAAAAATGGGAAAAATAAGAATAGACAGTTCACAGAAAAGGAAAGACAAATGGCCAATAAACATGTGACAGTGCTCAATCTCAACAGTAGTTGGGAAAATAAGAATGAAAACAATGAAATATCAGTTCTAACCCATCCAATTATTTATATGTTGATAAATGTCCTGAATGGAAGAGGGTAAGGGAGAATTGTGTACTCTTGTACATTGTTGTTGGGAGTGAATGCTGATAGCTTTTTTTGAAGTCTATTATGTATTATGTTTTAAAATTTAAAAGAGAAGAAATTAATGAAATAGAAACTGCCAAAGAATAGAATAAATTAACATAGCTGAAAGTTGATTATTAGAAGATATCAACAAAACAGACAGTTCAAGGAAAAAAAATAAGAAAGAACACAAGTTACCAATATCAGGAATGAAAGAAAGGATATTGCTACAAGACCTAGAGGCATTAAAAGGATAATTAAAAAATAAGAACAATTTTATGCCAATATATTTGATAAATTAGATAAAATGGATAAATTCCTTGAGAAATACAAGTTACCAAAATGGATACAAGATGGTGCAGAAAATCTGAATAGTCATATAACTTGAATTAATCATAAAAAATCCTCCCAACACATAAAATTCTAGGCCCAGATGGTTTCACTGGGGCCCAGATGGTTTCATTGGTGAGTTATATCAAACATTCAAGAAATAACATCATTTTAATCAAACTCTTTCAAAAAATGGAGGAGGTAATACTTTCCAATTTATCAGTCTAACAGAATCCTAATAAAAAAATCTCACATAGTTATTAACAAAAAAATTACAGACTAATATCCCTCATGAGTACAGATACAGATATTCTTAATAAAATATTAGCAAATTGGGCCCAACATTATACTAAAAGAATAACATATCATGATCAAGTAATGTTTATCTGAGGAATGCAAGGTTGGTTTAACATGAAAGAAAATCAATCAATGTAATTCACTGCATTAACAAAATAAAGGAGAAAGCTCATATGATCATCTGAATAGATACAGATAAAGCATTTTATAATAGTCAACGTCCACACATAATAACAACTCACAGCAAGCTAGGATTAGGAAGCTATCCCTCAATCTGATAAAACAAACCTATTGAAGACATATAGCCAACATCATGCTTGATAGTAAAATTTTGAACATTTTCCCCCAAGACTGGGAATGAAATGAAATGCCTACCTTCACCACCTCTATTCAACATTGTACTGGAGATGATAGCCATTGCAACAAGTGAAGAAAAAGAAATAAAAGACACAAAGAATGGAAAGAAAGAATTAAAACTATCTCTATTTACAGATAACATGATTTTTTGGTGTAAAGTTCTATGGATTCCATAAAGTAACTATCAAACTCAGAAGTTAATTTAGTAAAGTCACAGGATACAAGGTCAATATGCCAAAGTAAATTGTATTTTTATGTACCAACAGCGAACAATTGGAAATGAAATTTTAAAAAATTAATTCCATTGTTTAAAAAATATTAAAGTAAAATATTTAGGATAAATTTTAACAAAAGCTATACAAGAACTTTAGACTAAAAACTGTAAAACATCCTTACCTAAATTAAAGAAGATCTAAATAAATGGAAAAATATATCATGTGAATTAACTGGAAAATCCACTGGTTTAAGATAGTAATTATTCCTCAATTAACCTACAGGTTTCTCTCCGTCTCAATCTTAATCCCAGCAGACTTTTAAAAAAAGAAACTGACAACTAGATTTTAAAACTTGTATGGTAATGCAAATGACATTGAATATCCAAAGCAATCCTGAAAAGGAACAACAAAGTCAGAGCATTTGACCGTAAGAGTTACTATTGTGCAGAATGGTGCTGGGATAAAGGTCAGCAAATAGATCAAAAGCACAGAACAGTGAGCCCAGAAATACATCCTAGTTTATGCAATGTTTATACATTTGATTTTTAACAGCGGTGCTAAAATAATCCAATGTAGAAAGGAAAAAATTTTTTTCAACAAAGGGAGTAGGAATAAATGAATATCCATATGGAAGGAAAAATGAAATATTATTTCTACCTCACTCTGTACTCCAAATTAATTTAAGATGGCTCCTAGACCTAAAGATAAAAGCTAAAGCTATCAACTGTTTACAAGAAAACATTGAAGACTATCTTTGTGAATTGTGGTAGAAAAAAGTTTCTTAGGCAGGTCACAGAAAGCAATAACTATCTTTAAATTGACAAATTAGATTTCATCAAAATTGAAAACATCTGCTCATCAAAAGATATCATTGAAGAAATAAATAGGCAAGCCACAGACTGGGAGAAAATATTTGCAAAACATAGAACTGACAAAGGCCTGGTATTCAGCACATACAAAGAATTTTGACAACAATTAAGAGACAAATACTTGAGAAAAATGGGCAAAAGTTTTGAACAGATACCTTACAAAAGAAAATGCTATATGGCTCCAATAAAGACTTGCAAATGCTTGATGACAACAGTCATCAGAGGCTTACAATTTAAAACCACAATAAGATACTACTACACACCTCTCGAATGGGTTCAAATTAAAAAGTAACAATACTAAATGTTGGTGAGGATGTGGAACAATGAAAATCCTTACAAAAAGAATATATGGGGCTTCCCTGGTGGCGCAGTGGTTGAGAGTCCGCCTGCCGATGCAGGGGACACAGGTTCATGCCCCGGTCCGGGAAGATCCCACATGCCGCGGAGCGGCTGGGCCCGTGAGCCATGGCCGCTGAGCCTGCGCGTCCGGAGCCTGTGCTC
>NC_041231.1:50260810-50343560 GCF_002837175.3 Physeter macrocephalus | reverse complement strand
CCCAAAGGGAGAGGCCACAACAGTGAGATGCCTGCGTACCGCAAAAAAAAAAAAAAAAAAAAAAAAAGAATATATGGAGTATGACTTCATTTGAATGAAGTTCTGGAACAGGCAAAAGGATGGAAAACTATCAGAAAAGTAGCTGCTTCTGTGTGTGTAGGGGTGAGAGGGGCATGAGGAAACTTTCTTGGGTGCTGTTTACGTTCTATATTTTGAAGGAGTTTGGTGAGACACAGGCATACAACTTGTCAAAATTCCATGAATGTTCATTTAAGATCTGAACATTTTCTAACACATAAATTCTACATCAAAAGAAATCAAAACGCTAAAAAACATTTAACACTAGTCAACTATATGCAAGTTGAAGTAGTTAGGGGAAAGTGTACTGATTTCTCAAATTTACTTGTAAATACATCAGAAAATTAGGTGGATTAATGGATTGATAGAGGAATGGATAGATATATGATAAAACAATTATACAAAAATGTTAATGGTAGATAGTGACATACTGGTGCTCACTTAAATTTATTTAATCTTTGCTGTTTGTTTGAAAGTTTTATAATAAAGTGTTGGAAAAAAATAGTCACACCCTTTGACCCACTCCATTTATGTCTAGGTATTTATCCTAGAGAAATACACTTTAGACATGTACCAAAAGTCATACATAACGTTAGTCATTGCAGTATTGTTTGTAACAGCAGAAAGAAAAAAAAAAAACACCAAAAAAACGGTGGGGTTGTGTGGGGCATGTGAATGCCTATGGTTAAATATACTATGGTATATCCATAAAATAGAAAACTATGCAAAAGCTTAAAAAAAGAATAAGGTAGACCTATATGTACTGATATAGAAAAATCCCAAGGTATATTTTAAAGTAGAAAAATAAATTATAGAATAATATGCATGGTATGTTCCCTTTTGTGTAAAATTTTAAAAATCAACAGTTAACATGGCATATGTATAAATATATACATATATAAATGCTTAGAAAATGGTCTAGAGCAAGAGTTGGTATATTTTTCTGTAAAGGGCCAGATAGTAAATATTTTAGGCACTGTCACTTCTGTTGCAACTACTTAATTCTGCCATTGTAGTGTGAAGGTAGCCATAGACAGTACATAAAGGAATGAGCTTGGCTGTGTTCCAATGGTGGTGAGCCAGATACAGCCTGTGGTCCATAACTTGCCAATTCTGATCTAGTAGTGTGACTGATTGCAAGGATGCTCCCAATTCTTCACCCCTTCCTGTATCTATACCATTTGCTGTATATGTTTGTTTTATCCTCTCCTCCCGACTCTGAGCTCAGACATGTGATTTGCTTTGAATCAATGGGATGTTGTAAGTGGCACACAGTGGAAGCTTTAGAGACACTGGTACACTGGGGCTTGCTTGCTCTTGTGCCTCTTCCATCACTTAGAGAAGATGCCTAGGCTGGCCTGCTGGAGGAGGAGAGACACGTGGAGAAGTGTCCAGTCTCCCCGGTTGTCCCAGCTGAGGCCACCCTAGATTGGCTGATAGTCAGTTGACCCTCAGACTTGTGGGCAAACCCAGTCAAAATGAATAGAGCTGCCAAACCGACCACACCAGACATGTAAGCAATGCATGCCTATTGTTGTGTGCCACCCAAGTGTGGTTATATAGCATCAGTTAACTGATACAGAAACAAAACACACCCAACTGATAGCATGATTCTCTTTGAGAAAGGGAGAGGAATAGGGATGGCTTTTGCAAGTGAAAAAAATTTTTTTAGCAAAGAAAAACTGTGTAGCGATATTCCAGAATTCAGAAAATCTAAGTTCCGGTGAAGGTTCTTTGGAAGGTCAGGCAGAGGCACAGATACAAGTAAAGGACCAAGGTCTATTTGCCGTTTCTTTGCTTCTATCTTTAATATCTTTCTATTTTTTTTCTTGATCCTTTGCCTATAAATATGTTCGTCTTTTGTAATGCTAAAAATCCTCTCTTGCCCTTATAACCTTGGTTAGCTTTAGAGCTCTTCCTTCTTTTTTAAAACTTAATTTTATAAATAACACACATGCCAATAAAAATTCAGACAGTACAGAAAGCCCAACATAAAAATAAAAGCCTTCTTTCCTGCCCACCACCTTTCTACTAGTACTGCTCCCTGAGACCAATAGCTTTCAAATGATTCTGTTCCTGCTTCTTTTCATTTTTTTTTTTCTGGTAGTTATCCACATTTTTCTAAATCACTGCTTATACCTCTATTTTTGGACTTGTATATTTTGGATTCTCTGTAGGAAAGATACGGCATTTAGCTGATGTATTCTACCCCTCTGCCCTCACCCTGCCTTCACACAAATTGTCTTTTGAAATTTTTAGTTCTTCTGTTTTTATATATGTTATGGCTTTAAATAATATGCTAAAACATCTAGTTCCTTTATTCATAGTGACTTTTACATTTGTATCAAAGTAATATGACCACCCAGTTAAAAGCAATAGCCCAGTCCTTTCCACCTTCTGGTCCCCACCTTAATTCCTCCAAGAGTAAACCACTTCTAAATGCCAGATGTGTACACAGAGCACCTGGGGCTCTATTTATCTATCATCTATCTATCTATCTATCTATCTATCTATCTATCTATCTATCTATCTATCTATCTTTCTATCTATCTATCTATCTATCTATTTATTTGCCACACCATGTGGCATACAGCATGAGGAATCTTAGTTCCCTGACCAGGGATTGAACCCGTGTCCCCTGCATTGGGAACGCGGAGTCTTACCCACTGGACCACCAGGGAAGTCCCTGGGGCTCTATTTAAATGTAAACCCTAATTATAGGTCTATAGGTGGGACCAAGAGTCTGCATTTCTGACAAGTTCACAGGTGATGCTAATGCTGCTAGACCATGGACCACACTTTGAGTAAAGATGTGTAGAGGCTAGCAAAGGACCCTCTTAGTCATATGGGCTTGGATTCTGAGGCAGAAGTTTAGTTCCTTTGGGGACTGAGTTTCAGACAAGGAGTGGGAGGCCCAAATCCAGCCTTTGGGACAGGGCCAGTGTGACAGGGAAGCTGAGGGGGCAGCCTGTGTCCTTCCGAAGCCTGCTTCTTTATCTGGAACAGCAGTCCCAAAGTCTTCATTCTACTTAATTCCTGGCAAAAGTATCATTACACAAACACCTTCCTGGTGGCCTGGTTTGACCAACTTGACTTCCCTAGGTGCAGAATAAGTTCCAAGTTCCAAGGCAACACTTGTAACCTAAGGAAAACAGAACTGCTGTTTAGAGGCAGGGACTGTTCTCTTACGGCATTAGCTAAATCTCTTTCCTCTCCATCAATCTAATTCCCAGCTTCTACCATTAGGTCATGGTATATAATTATAGCATATCAAAAATTCATGTATCTGGCACTCTCCCTTATGGCCATCTTCTATAAAAATAAGTAAATAAAAACTCTAGATGGCCATACTAGAACTAAAATTCTGCCTCGGACATTTGTCTTCGTTTGGTTTCCCCAGAAGCAGACTCTAAGACAAGGACTCAAGTACAAATAGTCTATTTGGAAGGTGGTCCCAGGAAACTCCAGGAGGGGAGTGGTGAAGTGAGACAGGGAAAGGAAGGCAGTCAACAAAGGATGTGGAATCAGCAGGTTATCATCGTGGGTACCTGGAACTTAGTCCCTTTGAGAAACCCTGGGAATAAGTGTAAAACACGCATCTTGGATCTGCCCACCTGAGGGGGAGGGAGCTGTGTTTATGCAACAACCCCTCGGGTGAGCCTTGCTCCTGGGGGGAGCGGAGTCCCTGGCACTCAGGGTCTGCTGTGTAGGCGGCAGAGAGAGCCCCCAGGAAAAGCAATGTGGGTTCAGGCAGCTGGAAGTCGGGCCACAACCTTCTACCATATCAAACAGCTCCCTCCAGAGGAGGGACCCCTCAGACCAGCACCCAAAACCTGTTTACTTCTCCTTGACCCTATCTGCACATAAGATGCTGCATATTAACAGCGTCAGGGCAGGACGGCTACAAGTCTGTCCCTGACAGGTCAACTGTCTCACACTAGAACAAGGGCAGATGTGATCCAGGTGTCCTGCAACCAGAGGTTGGAGACCAGCCCCAAATGAGTTGTGGAGACCCCTGGTCCGGGATCCCTGGGGTTTTACACTGCGGAACACTCAGTTCTGTTCCTCTTCCCATACAATCTGCCCTGCACCCTGATCATCAGCTTTATTTCCCCAGGAATATATGTCAAGGAGATAGATCTGTGGAGAAAAGCCATCTGGAGGGGCTATTTTCATAGGAACTATTTTAAGGCTGTCCTTCCCGTCCACCACATCCTGACATTTGATATATTTAGCATCATCCATAGACAGGGCTAATGGATTTTTCTTTGCAAATCATTATGATTCAAACCACTGCAGTCTTTATTCTTTTTTAATTGCAACTAAGTCACGCACACATACACACAACACACACATTAATAGCTACCTTATATTTATACACGAAAAATGCTTCCCAGCAAAGCAACTCTGGTGTAACTTACAAGCCTTTGCCACTGAACCCTTTTATATGGTGGGGGAGGGACTAAGGCTGCAGGTTGGCGGGTATTGCCTTCACACTGCACATGAAATGCACATGTACTTGGTCAAAGAAGAGAATGCACAAAAGGTGTTTAAAATTGACAGCCCAAGACAGGACTAATTTAACACGCCATTCTTTGTCTCCGGCTCCTGTAGGTAGAGAGCACTGCTGATCTGCCTCACTGAATACAAATTTATATCATCTCTGCCATTAATATGGTTTCTTTTCATCCCATGAATTAATCTCCTTTTGCCAGCATAATAATGGCTGTGGAGGAACAAGTTCCAATGTCAGGAATCAAAACTGCAGTAGGCTCAGGCTTTCTGATGCAGCCCCATGGGCTGTGTTCGTTCACGGCAGATAAAATAGGAATCACACAAACAAAAGCCGTGTCCGCGGTTCACCTCTGCCCTGGGGCCACCATGCCAAGACTTGACTTCCCACTTCCTCTGATGACTGATTTGGTGAGTTTCTGAGATACTAATCCAGGCATCACACTCTCTACTGTTTTGTCTTTTTCTTTAAAAAAATTTTTTTCATTCTTTTCTCTTAAAAATTTATTTTATTTATTTTTGGCTCCATTGGGTCTTCGCTGCTGAGTGCAGGCTTTCTCTAATTGCTGCGAGCAGGGGCTACTCTTCGTTGCGGTGCGCAGACTTCTCATTGCGGTGGCTTCTCTTGTTGCGGAGCAAGGGCTCTAGGCACGCGGGCTTCAGTAGTTGTGGCTCACGGGCGTAGTTGCTCCGCGGCATGTGGGATCTTCCCGGACCAGGGCTCGAACCCGTGTCCCCTGCATTGGCAGGCGGATTCTTAACCACTGCGCCACCAGGGAAGCCCCTCTACTGTTTTTAAAATCAGCCGCTTAGTATCATGGTTTGGGCCTGGTCTTGAATGCTCTACCCTAGGCTGGACCCACATTCTCCAACAGTAGACATTTGGTCTTATAGGTTTCTGTATCCCTGCAGCCTCTTGCACAGTACTTGACACATAGATGCCCAGAAAATACAGGCTGGAGTGCATATACGGTATATTTGAGTACACTACACACTATAGCAGGAGGATATGTGAGTAAACTACAGAGCATAGTAGCCACGCCGGGATTCAGCTCCCATGGGGCAGGTAACCTGCATAGGGACAGAGCCTACTTTTTTGATAAGATGGATCCATTTGACAAACATCTTCAACAGCATGATGATAGGGGCTCCAATTACTGAGCACTGAGTCAGCACTACAGCAGTGGTTCTCATAGGTGGTGCTTGGATCAGCCATAACATTACGGGAGACTGGTTAGAGATGTAAATTCCAGAGCCTCGTCCAGACCCTAGAAGCTCTGAGGAGTGGGGCCCAGCAATCTGGGTTTAATCACCTTCTGGGGGATTCCAGTGCACAATTAAGTTTGAGAACCCCCGTATTCAGATTAAGAACTCGGGCTCTGGAACCAGAATGCCTGGGCTACAATCATAGCAGTTCGACCTTGAATACATTCCTCAATGCCTCCATGCCTCAGTTTCCTGATCTGAAAAATGGAGAGGTGCTAGTTTGTATTTTTCCCAAAGCAGACCTAGAGACAGAGATTTGGGCAAAAGTAGTCTGTTTGGGAGGTGATCCCAGGAAGAGGAGCTAGGGAGAATAAAACAGGAAAAGAGGCCAAAACAGAATCTGAGGGGCAAATGGGGGTGAATTCCACTGGGGACTCCACAAAGGAGTGTGGGATGAACAGCCCAGTGTTTATCACTATAACTAGCCCATCGGTAGAGTGACTCTGAGTTGTGATCTAGAAATTCCCCTCCTTCATTGATTAAGCGTCACTCCTGCGGCGTTAACATCCTGGCACCTATAGGACATAACAGAGTAAAACTGGCAAATATAAGGACCTCCTTCAAACCTTACACAGAAGTGACAGGGCCTGGGTGAGATGAGGAGTCACATGTCTAACAGCTCGGTGATCTGCTTCTGCTTAGCCTACTGTGCAACGATCCACTTTGGCAGCAAAATGGCAAGTGCATGGGCATTATTTTGAGTTGGGTTCCCCCAGAGGCACACTTTGAGACAAGAATTCAAGTGCAAGTGGTTAATTTGGGAGGAGATCTCAGGAAGTCCCTCGAGGGTAGTGGGGAAGTGAGTCAGGGAAGGGAGGGAGGCCCATGCAGGATGCTTTTTGGAGCAGGTCTCCACTGAGGGCAGCTGGGCCCGGTCCCACTGGGGTCCAGCACACACCTCAGAGCTGTCCCACCCTCACTGACAAGGAAGCGGGCACAGTTATCCAGTATCTCCCGTTGTCTTCAGCACAGGGCTGCTTCCAGGGCCATTGACTCTCCACCCTTCCCTGTACGTGCACAGAACAAGCTCCCATGACCGTAAGATGCACTTAGGCAGAGTTATGAGTGTTTACCCAGCAACTTGCACGTGGGGGTGAGCGCCATGCCACACGGGTGGGCACCAGTCCCTTCGGGTACCCGTGCCGGGATATTTGGAGCTGCATGCAAATAGGAAAAGCTGCAGGTGTTGCCAGGATCCTGGGGCCGTTGTGCTTGGTTCCGTGAGGATGAACTGGAAGGGGGAGAAGCAGCACTAAGCCTGGAGTCGGGGTGCTCTGGCTGGCAGGGCCATTCCCTCTCCTTCCAGGCTCAGGATGGAGAAGCAGGGGAGCGTATTTTCTCTTCTCTGTCTCACTCACTCACGTGGCGGGGGGGGGGGTGGCGTGCAGTGGGGAGATTCTGCACCTCACCCCACAGCAGTCCTTCAAGAAACCCAAATCTTTTAATTACAAAGGGCAAAAGGAAAAAGGTACCTTTTGTGGCAGGAGGTGCAGGGCTGAGATCTCCCTTCAAGGCAAGACAAGCCATTCAACTGGGAGGAGTGAAGGGAGATGAAGACCCCCCCCCCCCAGCTCTTATTGCCTTCATTGGGAGGGCCGGGGGGAGAGAGTCGGCTTCCGCCTTAAAGGGCCCTCACTTGCCAAGCAGCCCCCAGCTGGGGACTGAACATGGTGAGGCCCTAGGGCCCGACCATTTTGCCCAACACAGCAGTTTTCTAATGGACAAATTTGTTCTGGAACTCTCTTTCGGGTCGGCCCAAACTTTGGCACACTTGCGTGGCAAGTGAATGTTCTCCCAGCTCCATCCCGCCTCCTTTCGATCTTATTGTTCGCAGGTGTTACCTCTCAACAAGCTTCTTGCTCACACATGTATGGGGGAGGGGAGAGAGGGATGCAGAAAGTGACAAGATGTTCCCAATGTTAGTAATTGGTGAAGCTGAATAAAGAGTATATGGGTGTTCCTCGTCCTAGCCTTGCAACTTTATATTTGAAATTTAAAAAATAAAATAAAATTTGTAGGAAGACAAACATACAAGAAACGGGAGACTTCTCAGAGAATCACTGTCCAGGGTGGCGGATTAGCTCTGGGGCCTCTTGCCCTCCTGCAATGGGCCTGAGCATCTCCTGGGCAGCAGTGGATACAAGATAAATGAAGTATTTGCCTCCTGTGGAAGACTGGATGCTTCACGCTGGAGCAAAAACCCAGCTTAGTCTAGAAGGCAACACATTCCAACAGCAAAGCCGCAGAGCCCAGCACGGTCCCTCTTGTCTGTGTGAGGAGCTCCGGGCATGGGCTGGGGGAGGGCCAATGCACTCATGGAGCCTTCCCAGTGGGTAGAAAACCCTCTGCAGTGAGTGCAGGTGCAGAATGCAGGAATCAACCTGGAAGAGGGCAGCCCAGAGCAGAACCTTAAAGAAAAGTGTATCGGATATCTTCTTAGGATCCTTCAGTAATGTAAAAATGTAAACACACATCTATTGGGAGCCGCGAGAATGTAGTCAGCTCAGGTCTCCCAGGGTGACCAGATGCCCAGGGTACCTGTTACAGTCCTGTTCACCCCTCATGTCCAATCGCAGACGTGTCCTGGTTTGGACGGTCAGTGATGTGGTCACCCTACTTCTCTCCCTTCTGATCCTTCTTGCCATTCATTGGGCAAATATTTGCTGTGGGCCAGGCTCGGAGCTTATTCATGACAGAGTGAACAGCATGGTTTTTCGGGCTCAGAGAGGATGCAGCCCTGCCCTTCCATCCGCAGTGGTGGTGAAGCAGAAAGAGCAGGGGGGTTTGCGCTCAGACAGAAAGGGGTCTGGATTCTGTCCCTGCAATCAGCTCCCTAGACCTGAGTGAGTCACAGAAACCCTCCATGACTCAGCATCCCATCTATCAACTCGGGGACATTCCACCTCACCTATCTTTCAGAATGCTGTAAGGACGAACGGTAGCGAATGAAAAGTGCACGGCACATGAAATATTTCCAATAAGCGGTATTTTTCTTATTAATAGGGAACCTCCTCAAGGGTTCTGCAGCTCAGAGCCCCTCCCTTTGTGGAGAGGGCCGCCTGTATGAGATTGATGTTACCATTTTACAGGTGAAGAGACTGAGGCCGGGAGAGATGTACGGGGATAGGGAGCATTGTTACCCACTAAAATTCCTCTTAGGGCACCGTGGGGTTTAAGCAAGTATAGCCACGACTGGCTACTTAATGGGAGTTGGGGGCCCGGGGGGGCCATGCAAAGAAAACGTGGAGCCCCTTATTCAAAATTTATTAAGAATTTCAAGATGCTGACAGCAGAGCATTAAATCAAGTGCGGGACCTTTTTGCACATGAGGTGCAAAGGCCCGTGAGGCCAGCCCTGAGTGTGGTCCTTGGAGACGTAGCCGCAGGGAGCAGGTGAGACCACCCTCCCCCCCACGCCTCCCCGGCCAGGGCAGACAGAAGCATCCGAGCACCGGCAGGTACCTGCCGCGTTGCTGTGCTCACCACACAGGGGAGGATTTGCTTTTGCTCTGATGGCAGAGGAAGGTGTCTCCACCCTTGGGTCTTCAGTGGAGTCTATTCAAACACTCAGCGATGGATAGAGATGGAGCAACTCAGAGGCAGCCCCAGGGGCATCGAGAAAGTGGGACTCAGGAATCCATAGAAACCACGGGGAGGGCTGCGGGCCTTCTAAGGGATTGGGGAGCGGAGGCGTCTGCTCAGCTCTCTGCACGAGGGGGAGGTTCTGGGGCACGTGTCTGCGGGGGAAGTGGGAGGGGCCAGAGGGGGGCCCAGCTCCTCCCCTCGTGTGCTGTAACTGAAGCAGCTCAGCGCGCGTCTGTCTGATATGGGGTTCCACGTGGAACACACCGGCTCTGGGGTTATGCTGTTTGGGCTCCCTGAGCAACCTCTGGGCAGTGGGTGGCAGTGGCTGGAGGAGTGTCCCCTGCGCCCTTTCCACAGGCGTGGTGCAGCTGCCTGGGTGAGGGAGTCTGCAGTCTAGGCTCAGCCAAAGCCGGCTTCCCGAGTCATCCAGGCCTCATGGAGAAACACAGCCTCTGTGGCCATTCTTGCTATCTTCAGTTTCAGGCAAGGCCTGCAGTACCGCTGGAGAAACCCAGTGGCAGGTAAAACAAATACGGTCCCCAGCATCTCTCTGGAGTGGTGTGGACCATTGCTCCCAAGGTCTGCAAAGTTCACTGAACATCAGGACTTTCTCTGGGAAGCTTTTAATTCGCTTATAGGAATTGTCTCAAAGACTTCAGGCCAGATCCAGCTCATAACTGATGTGTTATTTGGCCTAAACAGTGTTTTTAAAAAATTTAGACACAGTATTTAAAAATCAGTGATTTCATATAAAATTTTGAATTTCTGGCTCCTCTTGAAAAAAGTGCCTTTTGGCAGCCCTGGCCATGATTCTACATGCGGCTACACTTACCTGGAGCAGTCAGCAGGTGCCTTCATCACCTGGTCCAGGTTCGCCACTCACCACGGTCCCCACCCAACCCATGTCACTCGCTTTATCATGCGCCTGGACCCTGCGGACGTTTGCTCTTGCACGGGTGCTGTGCTATGAACACACCTGGTGTCCCCAATGTCTCCCATGGAGTTACTGGACCTCAGATGTCATTTAGCACATACTTCATCTGGCAGCATGGGTTTCTGGCCAGGGCTTAGAACTCTCTGAGTTTGTTTAATTTTAGAGTCCAATATTTAATCTCTCTCCTGTTTTTTTTTTTTTTGTTTTGTTTTTTTTCTGCCTAGGAGAGATTTTGGTGACATAAGTGTGTGCTGTGAACATAGAAAGTTAAGTCTGGATTCCTGCTGGGTCAAGGGGCTTACACTTTGCTCATACTTTTCACCAACCTTCCCTAGGGCTATCTGAGCCCATTCCTGGCACTTTGAATCTTTGGACCCCATTCTCCCTCTCTGGCTCCATCGTTCCATCTCTGTCTCTGTCTCTGTCTCTCTCTCTCTCTCTCTCTCTCTCTCTCCTCGTCTCTCTCTCTCTCTCTCTCTCTCTCTCTCTCTCTCCGCAAAATGAATACAACACGAGACCTGTGTGGCAGATTATCTCATTAGCAGAGCCCTCACAGGAGAAGACTGGATGGATGCTGAGCATGTTGGTAATTACGTCCTTGGTTTGAGGCCAGAGCCCCTCAGCCTCCCCGGCCGCTTGCCAGCTCAAGGAAGAGACCACAGGCTTCCAGCCCCACCCGGAGAGCTTGGAGCCTGCCACTCTGGAGAAGTGAAGCTATTTCTGTGTGTGTATGTGGGAAGGGTGGGAAGACGGGAAGAAAAGTGAGAAAATGTATGTAAGCAAATATTTCAAAGAAAAGAGGGGGAAGCTCATCTTTAAACAGCATGATAAAAGAATTGACAGGATCCTGCCAGACCCCCAAATGAACAGCAGGCCCCGTGTCCCTTTGTAGCACTAGAGAGACTCTCGTGATTGCCAGGTGCAGCCTGAGTGCAGCCCGGAAGTCCTCTGGAAAGTAAGCCAACCCCGGTTGCCTTCCCACCTGCCTGGAAATGATCAGCGGGCCCTGAAGCTGCGCTCAGAACCAAGTCCCAGAAGATGACTGTGCTCTATTCCACTGCAGCCTTCCTGGATGATGCCTAGAATTTAACACGTTTTGTGGCAATGCCCAAATGACTTCACTCTGAGGTACTTACGGGAACAAAGGATGAAGAGAAGAGGGGCAGGCAGGTCAATCATAAAGCTGAGTGAATTTTGTCCTTTAACATGCAGGAAAAACAACCAGGAAAGGTCGCAGCTACACAAGAGTCATTGCTTCCTGTGGACTCTTCCCGTCTACACATTTAGTAGATTCTAAAACTAGCCCCCGCCGCGCCCCTCCTCCTCCACCTTCAAGGAGAAAGTTGTAAAAGGAAAAGGAGGAGATGGTGAGTGAATAGCGAATGAATAGGACTGAGGTGAGGACATCATGACAGAACCCGATCAGCTGCTCATTGGGGATAAATGTCCACAAGTGACTCACACCAAATAAAATTGCACCAAACATCACTTTCAGTTTTGAGGCAATTTTGATATCCAGGCTTTTCTTCATTTCAGTCGTTTCGGAAAGTGTAGCTTCTGATTTCTGTTTCCGATTCATGTTCCGTTTCAAAGAATTTGGATTTGGTTCCATTTGAATTTTAAAAACTGGCTTTTTTTTTTTTTTTTTCTGGGTTTGGTTCTCAGTGGGTTAAGTTTAAGACCCAGGCACACGGGCTCAGAAACGTGCATTTCAACATGGAAAGCTCAATGGAGCCAAACAGTCTAGTTATTGATTAGAATAATTAAAATATCAGAATCTAATGGGTAGGAAGTTATGTAGAGGAGCTTATAGGTACCCACAGGGAACTGAAATAAGGCAGTGGAGAAACCCATCTTTTACAAGCTGGGAACCAGTAGCGCTAATGCCAAGAACCACACAATAAATCTTAGTTCACGGTGAGTTTAGATGTGTTTTTTGGTGTCAAAAAACACGTGGATGAAACATATTCATGTGGATGAAGACAGGCTGAAGTTTGGTATTTCCTTCCATGGTGGATGCTTTTGGTACCCCACTCCGATCCCTTTACAGCACAAATGCACCTGATCTCTGGCTGCTGGGAGTGTTGGCTGAGAACAGCACACGGCTCCCGCACCCTCACCCCGCCCCTGCCCACTGGCCTTAGCCTAAGGAATAGGAGCCATGCCACACCTCAACCTCCCCCAAGGTTACAAGTCACCCTGACCCCCACAAACCGGAGCAATGACTAAATGACATGGTATTGCAAAGGTGCCCCTCTGCCTTACGCTGGGACAGCTCTGGTACGATTCATGCTCCAGAGCTCCCCGTGGGATCAGGCTGAGATGGTCTCCAGATGGAACCACATCCTTACTTGGATCCTTCCCCTGCTCCCCTGAGAGCACCCCCAGACGAGAACCCCCAGCTCAGGCTCTTTCTCCCACGAACTTTTTATTTCAGGATGCCTATTGTCTTCTGAAGGAAGTCCCGTCCGGTTCAGATGTGCTCTGCTGAGCTCCTGTCCAGTACCTCAATATTATGTTCCGGTGACCTTACAATTGTTTTCGGTTTAGAAAATTGACCCTGCTCTCTGGGATTGGTGCCTGTGAACCCGCTGTGGGCTGATCTTCCCTGCCTAGGGCCCTCCAGCTGAATAGGTGTTTCCAGTTACTAACAAGAACAATACAGTCAAAGCAACACTGGATTTCCTTCTAAAAGCTCAAAAGAATTTCTGTTCAAGTAACATTTCTAACCCCCCTCTCTTGTATCCTAAAATGCAAAAGAAAACGAAACAGTAGAAAATGCCTCAACCCAGCAATTCTATTATCAGCTCTTAGACAGCTCTTTCTCCCTCCCTCCCCCCACCCCAAATTGCTCTTTATCTCCCCCTTATATATTTTCTACACAGCTGGAAAGACCATTGGATCCAGGAGGAAAATCAACAAAACCATCCAGCTTTGTTGCAACAAAATGGCACTTCCTTCCTGGACATCCACGTTTCAGCTCTTTTGCCATTTGTACGAAGATGCCTGGGGTGTGGTTCCTGGTTGGACACTCCATCCTGTTCTTGGAATTTTTATGTGGGTGGGAAGGCGCTCAAGACCACAGCGACCATCCTTTCAATCTCCTCAGTAGAGCAGAATCCTATAATAATACAGGATTGTGGAGCTACACCAGGGAAATATCAGTGGCTTAGATCACCTGGGTCAGAGTGCGAGACACACTGATCCTTCAGGGGGAAGGGGGGTATGACTCCATGCCCACCCACTCCAACCATACCGTGGGCAAAGTGCATCACTTCAGATAGCAAATAAGTGAATACATGTTGACCATCTCAATGGAAGCAATGTGTCTCGGTTGGAATGGGCTTGGTAAAATCTTTCCACTATAAAGCCCAAGATTACTGATGGCTCCGTCTTCTGATACGTTTACATTTGTAGCAGATGCTGTTGATGCCCTGACTGAGGGCTTTTTCCCACACCACAGGAAGTTGTTCAGCTGCAAGCAGGGGAAACCAGGAATGCAGGGGAGTAGGACAGTTCCACCAACCAATGGGGGCTGGGAAGAGATAAATAAAGGCCTCGCTCTTTAGTCTGCTGTAAGCCCCCTCTGAGCCATGCTCAATAAGTTCCTCCTCAGGGAGTCCCCAGTGGGTGGGATTAAGTCCCCTGTCTCCCCGCAAGGCAACACGCTCATTTATGCACCGTTTATTGACTTTTCTCCCTTCCCTCTTTTACTTTCCCAGCTTATTACTGCTTCCTGAGATCACCTTTAGAAAAACTACTTGCATCCAAGTCCTCACATTGGGTCTACTTCAGTGGAACCCACATGAATGATCTATCCTTTTATCCATCCATCCCCCTACGATCCCCTCTTAGGTTCCAGCTACTGTACTGGCATGGGTTGGGGGGCGGTGGAAATCAAGCGTAAGATATTCTTCCTCCCCCCGCAGGGATCTCTCAGTCTACCTGAAACAGATGACCATCATACGATGGGCCAGTGCTAGAACAGATAGAGACAAATAGCTATAAGAACACAGAGGCAAGAATAACTAACTGCCTGGGCGTCCAGGGAACCCTCGGTGGGGAGACAGCGTGTCTGCTGGACACACTTGAAGGACGAGTAGTACACTGGAAAGTTGTCTTACTGAAAGAGGGAGGTTCCAGGGTTGACATAAATGGTAAAAACTTACATACAGTGGAAAGTACACTTGTGATGCTAGAATCTCTCTCAGCTCAGCATCAATGGCAGTGTCTAAAATGTTCTCTCTTTCAGCAAGACAATTTTTTGTCAGTTAAATTCTTACATTATATGAGTCCCATATCTATCCAATGAACAAAGAAAGGGCAAGGATTTCTAGGTGGAGAGAGGATAAGGGGAAAGGCGTGGAGGCACAGACGCGTGGGGCAGTTAGTTAGGTTTCGGGGTGTAGGGTAAGTGGTGCTGATTAAGCATGTGGAGGCCAGATTGTGAGACCCACTAAATGCCATTCTAGGGAGGTTGGACTTTTTCCTATGGGCTTATGGCAGCCTCGGAGCTTGCTGAGCACAGGAGTGATGGCTCTAGAGCAATCTTTCAAAACGTTTAAATTGGGTTTCTTGCAGACAACATATATGATTGGGTCTTATTTTTTTTTATCCACTCTGTCATAAAGCTCTTGTTTTAGTTGGTGTATTTAGACAACTCACATTTAAAGTGATTATTGACATTAGTTGGTTTAATGACTCATATTTATAGCTATTTTCTATCTGTTGTTCTTAATCCTTGGTGCTTTAAAAAAAAACCTTCCCCTCTGTTTCTGACTTCTCTGATTTTTTTTTTTTTTTTTTTTTTTTTTGCGGTACGCGGGCCTCTCACTGCTGTGGCCTCTCTCGTTGCGGAGCACAGGCTCCGGACGCGCAGGCTCAGCGGCCATGGCTCACGGGCCCAGCCGCTCCGCGGCATGTGGGATCCTCCCGGACCGGGGCACGAACCCGCGTCCCCTGCATCGGCAGGCGGACTCTCAACCACTGTGCCACCAGGGAAGCCCAGAATTCTCTGATTTTAATTCAGCATTTTGTATGATTCCATTTTATCTCCTCTCTTAGCGTATCAATCACATTTGTTTGTGATTGCCCTAGAGTTTACAATATGTTTTTACAACTAATTCCACAAAGCCCCGTTTCCCCACAAGGCAACTCTTTCAGATAACACTATCCTACTTCACAGGTAGGACAGGTACCTTATAACAGAGTAATCCCAATTCCTCACTCCCAGCGCTTGGAACACTGCTGCCATTCAGTTCCCTTAGAGTGATCTTTCAGGCTGTGAGGCTGAACCAATGTGGATGATGAACTGCAGTCAGACAAAAATAACCTGGCAGGACTTTGACATCTTGGAAGCAGGAGCTGGTATGCGGTAGATGGTTTGCCAAAATGGCTAAAATAATTCTACCCATCCCTGGACCGTGACCCTTTGCAATGTGACTTTGCCACTCCCCGTCAAGAAAGAGGTGGCATTTATTTCTCCATTCGTGGAATCTGGGCTCAGCCACATGACTCCTTCACCAATGGGACATTGACCAAAGTGGCCCAAGCAGGGACTTGCAAAGTGCCCCTGCACTGGGGCTCAGCCTCTTGTAAGGTGCTTAAAGGCTGAGTATCGTCTCTGCTGAAGGCCAAGCTTAGTTCAGTAACAAAGAAACCAAGAAACCTCCCCTTTTGCATGTTCTGGGCTGTGGTCTGGGAAGATCAGACCTGCTGTGCTTCCAGCAAAGTCCCCTCTTCTGCCCACTGGCCCTGCTGGGGCTGCAGTCCAGCAGCCAGTGCACCAGCCGCAACTATCACAGGCTCTTTAGCTACCGTGTCCGTTTTCTGGAGGCTGCCAGCAGCCAGCCCAGCCCTCTGTTCACGGACCTTTTAATAGCATTAGGAAAACCCTGCTCCAGTCACTACTCTGGTCCTTGGTATTTAGGAACATTCACCAAACTATCCATTTTATTAAGAAACAGCCAGGATATAGTGCACCCCGTCTCCACCACACACACACCTTAAACAGAAAAAAAAAACAACGCGGGGCCAGAAGATTTATGGCTGGTGATTTGCAACGCGGGAGAGAGCCCAAAGGAGCAACGAGACGTCCTTGGCATTCGGGCTGGGCAGAAGTCGGCTCACCAGGTACCGCCTGCATCCTTCCCACCCCCTCCATGGGACGCGCCTCCCTTCCGGCTTCCCGTAAGCCGCTGGCACCAGTCGTACTTCATCACCACGTTGCCATGTATAAAAATTTTAGGAGTCTGCTGTCTCGAAGAAATGAATCCCAGATCACTTTTTAATACTTCCGCCCCCACTTTTGTTCTTTCTCTTTTTCTCTCTCATCAAGTCTTATTTCACCAGGGAGACATTTCTGGAGCATGTTCTGAAGAAAGCTTTAGGTGGGGTATGGGCAATGCTGAGCTCTCCAGAGCTGGGACAGTTGGAACTGCTCAGGTGCCAGGCCTATGTTGCCCATTTGAGGAACTGGAGAAAGAGAGGCCGGCCCTTCAAAGGCACTTGTGGTCCTGGCCAGGGCTTCCCATGGTTTTGCCCAAGGTACTTGGGGAGTGGCGAGCAGGCTTCATTGGAAGGTTTGAAGGGTGAGGGGAGCCTGGCACCGTCAGTGCCCTGTCCTCAGCCAGGCCCGCGGATGCCTCAGAACCTGTCCAGCTCAGTCTCACAGCAGGGGAGATGTTCTGAACCACACCCCCCAGAGTAGTTAATCTGTCAGGGCAGGCAGGGGCTCAGTTTCCCTGGTCTTCATCGGCGAGAGTCAAAACCAACATTTGTGCTGGGGCCTTAGCACCGAAAGAGCTGACAGGTGGATATAGCAGACCAGGAGGCCATGTGCAGGCATGGTGCTAGGAACATGGCCTTGGGGGCAGACACGCTGGAACTATTAGCTATGTGGCCTTGGCCAAGTTACTTGACCTTGCGGAGGCTTAGTTTTCTCATCTGTAAAATGGAGATTGATGTCAGGACTAAAAGGAACATTAAAAGTAAAGCAGTTGTTGTATATAAAATAGATAATCAATGAGGACCTACTGTATAGCACAGGGAACTCTACTCAGTATTCTGTAATAACCTATATGAGAAATGAATCTGAAAAAGAATGGATATATGTATAAGTGATTCACTTTGCTGTACACCTGAAACTAACACAATTATAAGTCAACAAATCAACTATACTCTAATATAAAATGAAAATTAAATTAAAAAATACTTTAAAAAAGTAAAGCAGTTGTCACATACACACTCAGCCAAAGAAGGCAGAAGCAATTGACGCTGTTGATATTATGCTCACAGTAAATTTGCTACTACTACTACTACTGTTATTATTATTATTAATGCAGGAGACACCAAATCCGATTGGGACTAGTGTGTAAGCTGCAGTCCACGAGCAACAAGGCAGAGCAACAAGGCATTAAGGAGGGGCCCGTCGGGACAGGGCAGGGACAGGATCTCCATCTGGCCCCGCCTGATTGTCACCCCCTTCTGTTCCTTTCCTATGCAGGAACCCTACCCTCAGATTCCTGGCAAGTTCTCAGTCATTTGCCTCAGTTTCCCCGCACACGTGTTTAACAGAGAATGAACTTGGCTGTGGGAGGCTGGCTGTGCTACAGGGTCAACGGATGACCTTGAGGTTGTGGATGACTCTTGGCGATTCTCCAAAGTGTCTCTGTGTGTCCTGGTCTTAGAGTGTCCAGTCTCTCGTGTTTACCAGGGTGGAGCTCTTACCCTCCAAGCGCAACCCTCCTGCCACTGCTCACAGCATCCTAATAAAGAAAAAGAAAAATAAACCCCAAAAAACCCAATAAACCAAATCAAACAGCTGTTCCCAGAACTGCTGGGGCAGGACGAGGCACAGGCTCCATTCATTAGCAAAACCAGTCCTGGTGATTATCTTTAATACATGGGCTGAGTCTTTATTGCATTTTAATCTACTCCATTCACTCTTTGCCGGCCCAGGATTTGATTCAGAAATCATGTCAACAATTTCAGGATTGCAATTTGTTGAAAAAGTAATGGTTTTAAAAATGCTCCCGTGTTGTTCTTCTGGCACGGTAGAAAGTACATGTGGCCTAAAAGTCTAGAGATCGGAGTTTGAATTCTGATGTAGCCACTCTCTGGGTGATCACAGGGAAGGCATTCAAAGATGACTTCATTTGGGTTCCTCCAAAAGCTGACGCCAGGATGAGGACCTGGGTGCAGGAAGTTGATTAGGGTAATGGAGTGGGGAGAACAAGATGGGGGTGGAGAAAAGACAGCAATGGGTGTGGCAATGATGGGGCTCAATGCCGCTGGGGTCTGCCAAGGAGCCATGCCGCACACCCTCGGAATTCTCCCCTGAGGGCTGGGAGCCTGGGACACGACCCCACTGCCTGCTGGGCCCCCTCTTCTGAGGGTTGCTGCAGGCATATTAACTCCTCCAGAGTTTAGCTGTGTCTGCATGTGCCAGAGGTCCTCATGGTGAAAGTCTGAAGAAAGTCTCAGGAAGAAAGAAGGAGACATGTGATCACCAGAGGTGGCTGCAGTCATGCAGGAACTGCCCCCTACAGCTGCAGGTGAGCTCAGGAGGGTGGAAGGGATGGGCGGACATGGGAGTGGGTCAAATAGCACTTTAATGCTCAGAACACACACGGGATCTATTTTATGTTCTCTAACCACCTTCGGCTAAGTGTCCGCAATTGAAAGGTGATCGGCAAGTTTGCTGCAGCCCAGGCGGCTGGTTGAACCCCACATCCGTTTCCCTTCTTCCTCAGTAATAGGATTTCTAGCCGGGCACGCGGTCACACAGAAACCAGACTACATTTTCCAGCCTCTCCTGAAGATGGGTGTGGTCACGGGATTTAGATCTGGCCAATGGGATGGAAGTGGAGTTGTGGCAATTTCCCGGAATCTTCCATCAAAACAGCTGGTGGTGCCTTTTGTCCTTCTCTCTTTTCTCTTGGTCCCTTCCTCCATCCTGGGCTGGGATGGAGTGTGAGGGTCACCAGCTTGGACCACACTGGCTGGCCCTGCAGGGAGCTAGAAGGAGCCCGGGTCCCTGCCGACTTGGTGGGGGAGCTTGCTCCACTAGCCCCCCAACTAGAAAGCTCTAGCCTTTATCACGAGAGAGGAATAACTTTTTATCTTGTCTAAGCCATGACGTTTTGAGTCTCCTGATAGTCACAGACTAACTTCATCCTAATGGATATAGTCCCTCACCGTTCTAATTTTTCCCCTGAATCCAATGTTTATTTTCTTTACAAAGGGAAGGGAATACTTGCTGGTCTCCCCTGCCCCCTTTGGGGGGGCTGCAGCCCCCTCCCCATGCATGGCCGGACTTCCGTGCAGCCCCTGCCTGCCTGCCTTCTTGAATACCTGAACTTTGGGGCTCCACCTGGGGCTGTACCTTCACCTGTCACTGAGGGCCACCAGCCTCCAGACACCTTCGCTCTTTGGAGGCATCATGATGTTTGTGTTCCGCGTGCTGTTGAGACCACTTGCCCCCAGAGCTCTAGGTAGGTGTAGTAGAAGCTTCGAGTCCCCCTTCCTCCTCCACCACCCACCCCTCTCCCGCTTGGAGTTCACCTGCTGCTGGGAGCGCTCCCCACGTGTGATAGCTGCCACGCCCAGCACCTGCATGCTCCTCCCTGCCCAACGCCTTCTTGGGCAGCACAAGAGTTTGCTCAGCCTGGGCACGGCAGCCTGCCCATGCTGGGGGGTTCACACCCGAGGGGCAGCTCTCATCTGAACTGGAGAGCTGTAGGTAAAGCCTGCTTTCTTCCCTCGTGGGACAATCCTAAGGTGTGTTCTACACAGTCCCTCATTTACTCACTCCGTCCTTGAGATCACCTCTGCAAGCAAACCACATACACCCAGGGCCTTATCTCAGAGGCTCTTTTGTGGGGGAATTGGACCCTACCAAGTCCACAGCCTAGAGAGATCCAAAGCCCTACCCGGAATCACCAGTAAGTCCTAGGAGCCACCAGGCTTCTCCTGCTCACGGCTCACCCATCCAGACCTGCTGTCCTCATCTGCCCTCGCATCAGCCTGGTCCCATAACGCAGCCCCTCACAGACACCCATTCCCACTGAGTTCTGTGGACTGCAGTGCAGACTCTGGGTTACAGGACTCCTATGCCCTCCCCTCTCTCTTCCCGGCACCTCTGCTCCCACGCCCCCATCCCTCCAGATCAGCCCAGGAGCTCTCAGCTCTCCTCCAATCACTCTGCAGAGCAGTCCATCCTGGACACTGCTGCTTCCACACCCAAGGAGCCTTTGAGGTTGTTGGCAGCACAAAGCCCCCGCCTCCCCAACCCCGGCCCCTACACAAATGAATGGGACCCACTTTCCTTGGAAGATGGGTTTTGTCTGTACTTTACATGTCAGGAGACCAGACCCAGGGTCACAGGGCTAGTAAGAGGGTGTATTCGATGCTATTGGAGCCCACCTGTATCCTAACACTTATTTTCCCGCATGGCACCGCCCTGATCTTTCTACCTAAGTGCCCCCCCACACCCACCTGGCAAAGAGGACAAGTTGAAGTGTGAGAGAGTTAATACCCTCAACTGATGATGGAAGGGTGTCGGTGGACACATCCCCCCGCTCCCTTGCCTCTAGCTGGAAACAACTCTGCATCTCATTTCCCACAGTGCTAACTGCTGGCTAACTCACTCTGTATCTTTTGCCTTCCCTGGCTTCCCCACCCCAACTGGTGTTTCTTGGGGTTATCTCCCAAATTAACTACCTGCATCCAACTCCTCATCTTTAAGGCTGTTGGCGGAGGAAGGGGGAGGATCTCAAAAGAAGACAGTAGCAGAGCTGGAATTAGAACCCATGTCTGACTGACCCCAAAATGATGCTCTTTCCACCATGCCGTGGGTGGCCCTGACCCAGTCTCCCAGGCAATTTCTGCCTGTTGCCTGGTTCCCAGCATCTCTTGATACTCACGATGCTATTCAGTTCCAGACTCACTGTCCCCTTTCTACCAGGGTCCTGTCTAGTTTCCAGTCACTCCCTACCCTGACTATCTGGCCTTGCTTGGGGACCACACACTGAGCTGGGAGTTCTCGTCCTGAGACCGTGGGAAACACTCCCCACCCTGAGACTGTGGAGGTATAATTATTTGTGGCTGTGGTTTGCCTGTGGCCTGGAGTTTACCAAGCTCTTTGCAGTCGTTTAGTTTCAACCTGCCCAGCCTTTCTGTGATGTGGCCATAGGAAATTGCCTCTTTGTTTTCTTGGCTGCCTCCTCAATGACTTCGAAATGGGCCACCCTGGCCCAGTTTACACTCTGCATGGCTCATCTGTCTGTGGTGACACAACATTCTCCCCCCCTCTCTCCTCATGAGAAAAACTAATCAAAACTAGAACTCTGCATTCCTGAGGAGGGGAATCAGTCATAGTTTTGGCAGGTCCTGCGAGGGTCACCAGGGCAGCCAAACGGAGTATGGATCAGGGACACCGTGATGTCATGCCTGGTGACTGGGGCTTGTCCCTGATTCACACACTGGCTGTGTGTGGTCCCTCCCAGGGGCTCTCTCTGCCACAGGACACTTTCTACACCCTCTCTGTCCCTCACTGTGCAGAAATCTGCTCCTGGGCCAGAGGAGGCGAAGTATGATAGGTATCAGTGGCGATGATGGAGAGACTCAAAGAGCCGGATGCAGAGATGACCTTGTAGAGCACAGCTTTTGTGGGCTTTGCTCTGCAAACTCACTGTAGCTTTACCGAGAAGTCCTTTAGGCTTCCTCCATTTGTCAGCTGGTCCCACTTAGGAGGGTCCCTGTCAGAGACAATGACCATGTGGGCCAGCCTGGGGGCTCCTGGAGGACAGGGCAGTAGCACTGGCCCTTCCACAGGTGAGGAGCAACGGGTAAGCCTGGAGAAGAGCCTGGGTGCCGGGTCAAGGGCTACGTGCTATTTAGGGAATGAGATGCTTCCTAACTGGATACAAAAGTTCACCACGTGGCTTAGCTGGCAGGGAACAGAGTGCACAAACAGAGGAATTTAGCTGGGATATGATTACTGGATATATTATACAAATATAATAAAAATACCAGGCAATCTAGCCAGAGCACCTCGGTGTTTGGCTAAGCATGACTGTCTGACAAGAGAGTCTATTAGAAAGTGGGTTCTGGGTGCCCATAAATTCATACTTGCTGAAAATTTAATGAATTTCTTAGTTTCTCTAAAGCTTTCTGAAACCTCAAATCCTATTTTCACTTTGAGGTCCATTTCTTGAACGACGGATATCCTGCGTACAAGGGAGATGCAGCAGACAGCTTGTCTCCTGTCCCTTCTCCTGACCAAACAGATTGTCCCTTATATTCTTGTTGAGTGGGTCACATTGGCATTAATAATCTAGGCAGTTAAAAAAAATCATTCAGCATTCCCGGTAGGAATGTAAAATGGGGCAGCTGCTGTGGAAAACAGTATGGAGGTTGCTCAAAACCTTAAAACTAGAATTTCCATATGACCCAGCCATTCCTCTCCCAGATAGATAGCCAAAAGGATGGAAAGCAGGGACTTGAACAGATATGTGTGCACCAGTGTTCATAGCAGCGTTATTCACAATAATCAAAATGTGGAAATATCCCCAGGGTCCACTGATGGATAAATGGATAAACAGAATGTGGTATATACATTCAGTGGAATATTATTCAGCCTTCAAAAGGAATGAAGTTCTAAAACATGGTTGAAACTTGAAAGTATAAGCTATACTGAGTAATATAAGCCAGACGCAAAAGGATTCCACTTATCATATGATTCCACTTATATGAAGTATCTAGAATAGTCAAATTCATAGACAGAAAGTAGAATAGTGGTTACCAGGGGCTGGGGGAAGGAGGGATTGGGGAGTTACTGTTTGGTGCGTACAAAATTTCAGTTTGGGATGATGACAAATTTCTGGAGATGGATAGTGGTGATGGTTGCACAATGATGTGAATGCACTTAATGCCACTGAATTATGCACTTGAAAATGATTAAAGTGGTAAATTTTATGTTATGTATGTTTTATCACAGCAAAAAAAGTTTAAAAAAAGTCATTCAGTGAGAGTGTTTGTGATGTATCCTTTCATTATGCATACAAAAATCATTTTATGTCCCCTTTCTAGTTTCCCTGCATACATTACTACAAAGCACTAATAAGCTTCTGTTTTGTGTCCAGAAGGGTCCCTTTGCCAAGCAGGCACGTTCATTCACCACATAGTTTCATGATTCTGAACTGATCATCAGCTTTTCTTGGGTGGTGTGGTTGGGAAGGGGTGAGAGTGCTGTGGGTTCCTTAGGCTTACTCCTTTATTCTGTCAACGATCCGCCTTCCCGGAAGAAAAAAAAAAAAAAGGTTGAAAGATGCTGACAAAGACTACAAAGATTGCCTAAGCATCTTGGGTACCAAATGGCTCATAAAAAGCTGGGAAAAAAAGTGTGCTTTGATGAGTATGGTATACGTGAATCAGAAGCACGGGAAATAAATACATCTGAAATCCAGGTAGGTTTAAAAACGAAGGGGAAGTGGTGCTTAGCCAAGTTATTTATGGTTTTTCAAACTCAGATCAAGAACAGTAGAAAATTCTTCCAGATGTTCAGTGAAATTTGGAACAGGGCCAACCCAGTGCTGCCTGAGAAAGGGAGAGGGAAAGGGAAAGAAATGAGGGAGGAAGAAGGAGACAAAAAGGTGGTGGGGTTGCTTCCGGTGTGCGTATTTAACTGTGAAACTAAATACAAATGATAGAAAATGCCAAGTACTCTGAGCCAGCTACGCGACGTATGCCAGGTCACCCGAGTTTCTGAATTTAAAATTACAGGATACAGGTTTGAATTAGCTCCCATGTCGAACACTTGAGGATCTTTCCTCCAGAGGAATTTAGGGTTAGAAAGATGCCTGGATTCTTCCTCTTTAATTGCACTTGGATTACTTGATATAGTTCTTAATATTCTGGTATTGTTTTCTGAACCGAAAGCCTTGTCACGTTAATTTATTTGTAATCTAACAGAGGCTGAAGATGCACAGATCGCTACTGATGAGCCACTGTAATTAGTTTGCTGCTGAGTTTGGGGGCGCACACAAGGATGCTGTGGCGGAGTTTCTGGTAGTTGTCGGTAGTTGCCAGAAGATTGCGTTAAATCAGCCCCCTACAGTCCTATAGAACATATCTGAGTGCAGAATTAACATGGTTGTTAAGTGTAAGCCACCCAGATAAAGTTTAAATTAAAAAAAGAAACCCCACTACCCAAGAGTACAAAAAACTCCACCAGCTCTCCGACACTGAGATTGCTTTATGTGCCAAAGCAACAGGATGGTTCATTCAACACTTGCTATGTGCCAGCCTTGTGCTAAGTGCTAGCAAAGGAAGACTCCTGCCTTTACAGCCCTCAGTCTAGTGGGTGCTACAGACTATAATCAATTAACTATCATAAAATTTCTTAAGTGTTTTGACAGAAGCTTGTACACAGTGCTGTAGGAAACCAGGAGAACTAGTAAACAGTTTTGTTTGTGTGCAGGTATGTATATGCACACGCGCACGTGTGTGTGTGTTTGCGTGAACAGAGAAGGCTCCACAGAGAGATACTTGTCCTCTGTGTTGAAGAATGACTAGAATTTCAGAACGCAAGGGTAGGGGCAATTCCAGGTAGAGGGAACTGCATGAATAAAATAGATTTTGATTCAAGCCACAAAGTAGTTTTTGTGATGGGAACAGGATAGATTAAAAACCAAAAAACAATTTGTCCTATTCCTCTTCTCCTTTCACTTCCCCCTTTTCTTCTCTTCCCTTCCTATTTTTCCCTTCCTTTCTTGAACAATTTATCCTACAGCCATTAGCTGGGGCAGAGCAAGTAGGCATCCATGCCTGATGAAGCCATGACAGCCCAGAGGAGTGTCACAGCTCTGCCACATGGTAGGAGGGCACACATGGGGGATTTAAGGATTCCCATTTTTCCACATCATTGCCAACACTTGACATTGTCTGTCTTTTTTATTATAGCCATCCTAGTGGGTATGAAGTGTTATTTCATTGTGCTTTTGATTTGGTTTGATGCTTAAGAACATGTCGAGCATCTTTTAATGTGTTTTTTTATTGGTTATTTGTATATCTTCTTTGTAGAAATGGCTATTCAACTCCTTTGCTCACTTTTAAAGTGGGTTATTTATCTTTTGATTGTTGAGTTGTAAGAATTCTTCTTTATATATTCTGGATGTGAGTCTCTTTTTGATATATAATTTGCAGTAATATTGTCCCATTCTGGGGTTGCCTTTTCAATTTCTTGACAGCGTTCTCTGAAGCACTAAAGTTTTTAATTTTGATGAAGTCAAATGAATCCATTTTACTTCGGTTGCTTGTGCTTTAAGTGTTACACCTCAGATATCCTTGCCAAATCCAAAGTGCGGAAGATTTACACCTACGTTTTCTTCTTAGAATTTAGTCTTAGCTCTTAGATTCATTTTGGGTTTTTTTTTTTTTAACATCTTTATTGGAGTATAATTGCTTTACAATGGTGTGTTAGTTTCTGCTTTATAACAAAGTGAATCAGCTATACATATACATATATCCCCATATCCCCTCCCTCTTGCATCTCCTTCCCACCCTCCCTATCCCACCCCTCTAGGTGGTCGCAAAGCACTGAGCTGATCTCCCTGTGCTATGCGGCTGCTTCCCACTAGCTATCTACTTTACATTTGATAGTGTATATATGTCCATGCCACTCTCTCGCTTCCTCCCAGCTTACCCTTCCCCCTCCCAGTGTCCTCAAGTCCATTCTCTAAGTCTGCGTCTTTATTCCTGTCCTGCTTGGGTTAAGTTTTGCATACAGTATGAGAAAAGGGTCCAAATTCACTCTTCTGCATGTGGATATCAAGTTGTCCCAGCACCGTTTGTTGAAAAGACTATTCTTTCCCCCATTGAATTATTTTGGCCCCTTTGTCAAAAATCAGTGAGTAAAACATGGAAGGGTTTATTTCTGGATTCTTCATTCTATTCCATCGAGCTGTCTGTCCCTCTGCCGATACTATACCGTCTTGATTACTGGAGCTTTGTAGTAAGTTTTGAAATCAGAAAATACTTCAACTAGCAACATCAACAGCACCCTTTGACCCCTCTCCTTCCTGGTGAAGCAAAGCAAAAGCACAGAGTTCCTTCCTGGAGGAGGCTCCTCCCCAAAGGCTTCCTTCCTTGAATACAATAAAAGCAAACAGGCACTGAGCCAGGCCATCCAGTTACACTGTCTCATTTAACCCTGACAACAGCCCACTTTACAGATGAGGAAGTGGGATATGCCAGATATGCTCCCATCAGCCCTCCAGACCCACATTCTGTGCTCGGGAGAATGGCCTTTGTGTCCTTGCTCCATGAGCTCTTCCCCCGCTGGCTTCTGATTGGGTTTGGCAGGGGAGCCCCTCCAGGAGGTCAGAGGGTGGGGTGCGTGAGGCCAGGGCTTTTATTCCCTGGCTCCCTCTCCATGAGGGAGCTTGTACAAGGTCAGCTTGGCTGACCTTGACCCTTCCTGAAGGTCACAGCTCCTCTCAAAGCAGCTTGCTCTACATGACTTTCTCCTTCTGGGTTCTGGAAACCTCACCCTCCCCAAGGAGTGTGCATGCATAAGAGTGGCAACAGCTTCTGGGAATTGTGGCTTCTCCCCAGGTGGGCTGATGGGCCTTAGAGCTCTGGCTGAGTGAACACCTTCTGAGTGTCCTCGGTTCAGCAGGGTCAGGAAGGTGCACTCTTGAGGAAGGCCTAAGGGAAGACCCACCCGATGTGCCAATTTCTAGAAGCACTTACTCTGAGGTCCTTTGCCAACACATGTAATATTAAAGATAGTAGTAGGTGTAGCAACTCCCAGGAATGAAGTTTGGGAAAACATAACGGAACATTCAGATGCAAAGTGCAAGACCATGAGCTTGTTGCTAAAGACTTTGCCTTCAAAGGCTAACTGGACTCTGCCAAGTTTGGAAAACCACTTAGTCTTTCAAAGTAAACTGAGAAGGAGGGACAGTCGTAAGTCAAACGTCAAGGGAACTTCTAGCAGATGAACCCATTAGCGATACTTCTGAGATATGCATGTTTTCAGAACCTTGTGCATGATTTTGAAATGATCTGGGCAGAATCCAAGGATCTGCATGGAGATATGCTTTGTGGAGAAGCACAGGGAAAACCTATGCAGAGCTTGAAAAGTATGGCTACCACTTCATCCTCTTCCTACTGAGTATCCCAGTAGGCCTACTGCATGAAAACAGCATATTTATCCAACGTAGAGCCTTTAAAAAAATTAACCCTTTTATTTAGGAAAAAAAAAAAAAAATCTCAGACCTGCTGAGAAACTGCAAGAATATCACACTGGACTCTAACATATTTTTTGCATAGAGTCACCTATTGTTCACATTTTGCCATTTTTGCTTTACCTCTTTTTTTCTTTCAATTTATAAAGTTGAGTGATATGAAATATATACACTATTTATTCCTTTTTATTTTTTTTGCTAAACATTTGAGAGTAAATCACAGAGACCAAAACCCTAACCCCCTTATTACTTTACATGTACCTCCTAAGAAAAAGGACATTCTCTTACATAACCACAGGTCAAAAATAAAAATTTGTGGAATTAACGTTACTCTAATTGCTAATTGCTCCAATACCGTTTTATAGCAATGTTTACTCCCCCACAGTCCAGGATGCAAGCCAGCATCACTCCTGGCACTTAGACAACAAGTTTAGAGCCTTTTGTTCAGTGCTTGAGTTATGTGGGATTTAGCATAGATTCAGGTCTTGGCTTGTTGGTTCTGGATGGCAGGGAAGCAGTTATTTCCCTCCAGAGGAAGAAGCTTCCAACCTACCTGAGATGAGACACACCCTATACTCCAGGACTCAGAGAAATCCAAGGGCTTTGGATGACTCTCCAGAGAGGACAACACAGAAACACCAGGAAAGGGCTTTCCCTGGTGGTGCAGTGGTTAAGAATCCGCCTGCCAATGCAGGGGACACGGGTTCGAGCCCTGGTCCAGGAAGATCTCACATGCAGCGGTGCAACTAAGCCCGTGTGCCACAACTACTGAGCCTGCGCTCTAGAGCCCGCGAGCCACAACTACTCAGCCCGTGAGCCACAACTACTGAAGCCTGCGTGCCTAGAGCCCGTGCTCCGCAGCAAGAGAAGCCACCGCAATGAGAAGCCCGCGCACCGCAATGAAGAGTAGCCCCCGCTCACCACAACTAGAGAAAGCCCGCGTGCAGCAACAAAGACCCAATGCAGCCAAACATAAATAAATAAAATAAATAAAAATTAAAAACAAAAGTCACTAATGACTTAGTATAGCTCATCTCTACCTTGGATTTATCTGTATGCCACCTCTCTCATATACACACTCTTATTTCCTAGTGAGGAAATCTGGATGAACTGTTAATGTGAAAACTGCATGAAAATAAACTACGTAGCTCATATGCTATTTATGCCTTTAAAAAAAAAACAAAAGAAAGAAACACCAGGAAGGAAGACTCTTGCTCTGGGTCCCCACTAAGTGGCCCCACAATTTGCAAGGCACCGATGGGCGTCCTGATTTCACAGCATCCCCCCTTGCCCTGACTTTGCTTGAGGAGAGGGTCATTGGACTAGGCAGTCGTGCTGTACACACTCTCGCACCTCGCCCAGGAAGGCTCACGTGGGAGCGGAGAAGCAAGGCCAGCAATATTTGGACATTACCCAAAGGTTTGTCTTAAATGTAGCAGAGGTCGGGAGGTCAGAGGATAGGCAGGAAAATCCATCGTCATGGAGCCTACCGGGGAACTTGAGATGACCGTGAGGAGGGGGTGACCCCAGAGAGAAGTTGCAGAAGCCCCTAGGGAGTATCCAGATGCCCCGAATTGGGGGGTCTGGGCATGTGTGCTGCGTGAGGGCTTCGATTACCCATCCTGGGGCTCCCCTCTTCCCCACCTTAACAAAAAGCTCGATTCAATTCTCTTCAGACATGGTTTGATTTTCACATTCTATGAGTCTATGCTCCCTCCTTATAGATGCCTGGTGATGGGGAAAAGCAGGAATGAGAGCGAAAGGGAGGAGGGGAGAGGCATGCAGGAGGGAGGGGGTGGCTGTTTCTGGGGCTATCAGGACAGAAGAAAGACTCCGGCATTTGCTGTTTTGCGTAGCAAGAGGTGGGTGATGGAAATGTGACAGCAGAGCTCCTGAAGAGAGAGGAGGCTGGATACCGAGGAGTTATTATTTCCAGCCCATCAGAAAAACCAGGAGGCTCATGTTTCTGCTTCTTCCTCAGCGGTCTCCACCTGCTGATCTAGGGCATCACATGGTGCTCTGTGTTTGGGCTTCTGTATTCTTATTTGGGTTTCCTCTTACTTGTTTTTCCAGCTAGAGTGTCAATCCTGTGCTCCTTAGCTCCCGCTCAGCCTCTAGGATGGAGCCAGGCACGCCATGAACTGTCAGCCTGTTTACTGATTGCATTTGAGGGAAGTAGATTTTGTTTGAGGTCTCTGCCTATTGTTTACATCGTTGACACTTTGCCCTTGTTAAGGCATGTGACAGCTGCACAGGAAGCAAGTGCCAACAGTCAGCGTGACCATGACATCCAAATATATACCTCCAGCCCACTGCGCCTCCACCTCTGGCCCCCAAACCCAGCTGCCCCTCTGTCCTCAGCACCTCCATTCCTATGGCTCAAAGCATCTCACACACAACACGTCAAGGACCAAACTCATGCTCTCCCTCCCCTCCCCCACGAACCTTCCACCAATTTCCCCAAATGGCACCAACACTTACTCTGGACATTTCCCTCACCCTCACCCTTCATAACACACCTGTTCCTAAAGCCCATTAATACTTACCCCCTAAATATCACTCCCCTCCATCTCCATTGCAAGCTTTGCCCACCCACTGGCTTTCTCACTTGGACCACTCAACAGTTACTTCTCATTGGTGCTTGCTTGCTGCCAATCTTTCCTGCATACAGAAGCCCAAGGTATTTTCACAAACAAACAAAAATGAGATCATATTTCTCCTTTGCTAAGAACCATTCCATGACCTGCTATCACCTTCCAAATAAAGATCAAAATGGCAATTGTGGGGACTTCCCTGGTGGTGCAGTAGTTAAGAGTCAGCCTGCCAATGCAGGGGACACAGGTTCGAGCCCTGGTCTGGGAAGATCCCACATGCCGTGGAGCAGCTAAGCCCGTGCACCACAACTACTGAGCCTGCACTCTACAGCCTGTGAGCCACAACTACTGAAGCTCACACGCTTAGAGCCTGTGCTCTGCAACAAGAGAAGCCACCGCAACGAGAAGCCTGCGCACTGCAACGAAGAGTAGCCCCTGCTCACCGCAACTAGAGGAAGCCTGCACGCAGCAAAGAAGACCCAACGCAACCAAAAATAAATAAACAAAAACAAAAACAAAATCGCCATTGTGGCCTCAAGGAGCTTTCCGGCCCTGGATCATCACTTTTGCCTCAACTTGTTCCTAAATGATCCGTGCTTTTGAAGGATCAGCCACCATGTTGGCTGTGAGTTTCTCAAACACAGCTTATGTACGCTCTCCTTGGGTCTTTGCTCCTGTCTAGGACGCTCTTCTCCACCTCCTCCTCCCTCATCACCTCCATGAGTTCCTACTCAAACATCTCATCTCACTTCAAAGTTATTTTCCCAGGGAAGCCTTCCCAGTCCCCACAAAGCTCAGGCAGGCGCTCCTATTACATTCTCCCATAGAAACACAGAGTTTTTCTTTGCTGCATGTATCACAGTTACACAGGCAGACATAGGAGATACTGCAGATTTGGTTCCAGACCACTGCAATACAGTGAAGGTTGCAATAAAGTGAGTCACACAAATTTTGTGGTTTCCCAGTGCATGTAAAAGTTACATTTGCACAATACTGTAGTCTACTAAGCACACAGTAGCATTATGTCTATGAAAACAAGGTACATACCTTAGTTAAAAAAATACTTTATTCTAATAAAGGCTGCCCATCATCTGAGCCTTCAGAGGGTCATAATCTTTTTGCTGGTGGAGGGTTTCACCTCGATGTTGATGGGTGCTGACTGATCAGGATGGTGGTTGCTGAAGGACCAGGTGGCTGTGGACATTTCTTAAACTAAGGCAATGAACTTTGCTGCATTGATTGACTCTTCCTTTCACAAATGATTTTTTTTTTTTTGTAGCATGCAATGCTGTTTTAACCCATAGTAGAACTTCTTTTAAAACTGGAGTCAAGGGGCTTCCCTGGTGGCACAGTGGTTGAGAGTCCGCCTGCCGATGCAGGGGATGCGGGTTCGTGCCCCGGTCCAGGAAGATCCCACATGCCGCCGAGCGGCTGGGCCCGTGAGCCGTGGCCGCTGAGCCTGCATGTCCGGAGCCTGTGCTCCGCAACGGGAGAGGCCACAACAGTGAGAGGCCCGCGTACCGCAAACAAACAAACAAAACAAAGTGGAGTCAATCCTCTCAAATCTTGCAACTGCTTTATCAACAAAGTGTATGTAGTATTTGAAATCCTTTGTTGTCATTTTGACAATATTCACAGCATCTTTCCTGGACGTAGTTTCCATCTCAAGAAACCATTTCTTTGCTCATCCATAAGCAGTAACTCCTCATTCATTCAAGTTTTATCATGAGATGCAGAAATTCAGTCACCTCTTCAGGCTCCACTTCTAGCTCTAGTTCTCTTGCTATTTCCACCACATCTGCAGTGACTTTCCCCACTGAAGTCTTGAACCTCTCAAAGTCACCCATGAGAGTTGAAGTCAACTTCTTCCAAATTCCTGTTCATGTTGATATTTTGACCTCTTCCCATGAATCACAAAACGTTCTTAATGGCATCTACAATGGTGAATACTTTCCAGTGGTTTTTCAATTGACTTTGTCCAGATCCATCAGAGAAATCACTATCTATGACAGCTAAAGCCTTGTGAAATGTATTTCTTTTTAAAAAAAAATAAATTTATTTATTTATTTGTTTATTTTTGGCTGTGTTGGGTCTTCGTTGCTGCGTGCAGGCTTTCTCTAGCTGCAGCGAGCGGGAGCTACTCTTCATTGCAGTGCACAGGCTTCTCCTTGCAGTGGCTTCTCTTGTTGTGGAGTATGGGCTCTAGGTGCACGGGCTTCAGTAGTTGTGGCACACAGGCTGTAAAGCACAGCCGCAGCAGTTGTGGCTCACAGGCTTAGTTGCTCCATGGCATGTGGGATCTTCCTGGACCAGGGCTTGAACCCGCGTCCCCTGCCTTGGCAGGCGGATTCTTAACCACTGTGCCACCACGGAAGCCCAAGCCTTATGAAATGTATTTCTTAAATAATAGGCCTTTAAAGTCAAAATAACTCCTTGATCCATGGGCTGCAGGATGGATGTTGTGTTAGCAGGCACTAAAACAACATTAATCTGGTTGTACATCTCCGCCAGAGCTCATGGGTGACAGGTGTATTGTCAAAGAGCAGTAATATTTTGAAAGAAATCTTTTCTTCTGAGCAGTAGGTCTCAACAGTGGGCTTAAAATATTCAGTAAACCATTTTATCAACACGTGTGCTCTCATCCAAGCTTTACTGTTCCATTTATAGAGCACAGGAAGAGTAGACTTAGCATAATCCTTAAGGGCCCTAAGATTGTCATTACAGTAAATGAGGACTGGCTTTAACCTAAAGTCACCAGCTGATTTAGCCCCTAACAGGAGAGTCAGCCTGTCCTTTGAAGCTTTGAAGCCAGGCATTGATTTCTTCTCTTTGCCTATGAAAATTCTAGATGATGTCTTCTTCCAATAGAAGGCTGTTTCATCTGCATTGAAAATATGTGGTTTAGTGTAGCCACCTTCATGAATTAACTTAGCTAGATCTTCTGGATAACTTGCTGACAAACCTTCCACGTCAGCCCTTGCTGCTTCATCTTGCACTTTTATGTTATGGACACAGCTTCTTTCCTTAAACCTCATGAACCAACCTCAGCTAGCTTCAAACTTTTCTTCTGCAACTTCTTCATCTCTCTCAGACTTCACAGAACTGAAGAGAGTTCGGTCCTAGCTCTGGATTAGGCTTTGGCTTAAGAGGATGTTATGGCAGGTTTGATCTTCTATCCATACAACTACAACATTCTCCACATCAGCAATAAGGCTATTTTTCTTTCTTATCATTCGTATGTTCAGTGGAGTAGCACTTTAATTTCCTTCAAGAATTTTTCCTTTGTATCCACAGCTTGGCAACTGTTTGGCACAAGAAATCTAGCTTTCAGCCTATCTTGGTGTTCGACGTGCCTTCCTCACTAAGCTTAATTATTTCTAGCTTTGATTTAAAGTGAAAGACCTTTCACTTGAACACTTAGAGGCCAATGTTGGTTACTAATTGGCCTAATTTCAATATTGTTGTATCTCAGGGAATAGGGAGACCCAAGGAGAGGGAGAGAGATTGGGGAATGGCCAGTCAGTGGAGCAATCAGAATACAGACAACATTTATCAACTAAGTACGCCATCTTACATGGGTGCAGTTTGTGGCACCCCAAGACAATTACAATACTAACGTCAAAGATCACTGATCACAGATCACCATAACAAATACAAAAATAAAGGAAAAGTATGAAACGTTTCGAGAATTATCAAAATCTGACCTGAAGACACAAAGTGAGCAAATGCTATTGGAAAGGTGGTGCTGAATAGACTTGCTTGATGCAGGGTTGCTACAAAACTTCAATTTGTAAAAATCACAATGTCTGCGCAGTGCAACAAAGTGAAGTGCAATAAGACAAGGTATGCCTGTAATTCGATATTTGTGTACCTATTTGATTAGTATTTATCTCCCCTTCTTGACTGAAAACTGCATGAGCACAGGGAATGGTTCTGTTTTTGCTCCCAACTAAATCCCAGTCATATCTAAAACACAGTGTGTGGCAAACAGTAGGTGCTCAGTTAATATCCTTTGGAAAGTGAAAGGATGATTGGGCAAATGAATGATGAATAGTCAGAGCCTAGATTCTCTTTTTTTTTGTTGGGGGAAAATGCTGCACCATTGTACATTACCACTAGCACCAGCAACATCGGAGTGTTCCAAATCCTTCATATCCTCACCAACACTTGATATTTTGTATATATATCTCCATCCTAGTGGGTGTGAAGTGGTATTTCATTTAGGTTTTGATTTGCATTTCCCTAATGACTAATGATGTTAAGCATCTTCTCATGTGCTGATTGGCCATTTGTATACCTTCTTTGGAGAAATGTCTATTCAACCCTTTGCCCATTTTTAAACTGGATTGTTTGCCATTTTATTGTTGAGTTGTAAGAGGCTAGACCCTTATCAGATACATGATTTGCGAATATTTTAGAGAAGTCTTTATGCTTGCTTCCTCCTGGAAATCCCCTAAAATGACAGCAAGGGAATAAAATTAGATTCATTTCAGACAGAGAGAAAAAGAAGCAAAAAGACATAGACAAAAGATTTCAAAAAATCTTTGGAAGCAGACAGCACTTGGAGGCATGGTCTCTACATTTGCACATGGAGGTGGTCGCAGACCAAGTGCTGAGAAGGAATGAGACAGCCCACCCTACAGAATTCTGGAAGTGCCCAGGGTCCTAGATCACCAAAAGTGCAGAATTTGGAGGGCAAGTAGGGGTAAAGCTCTAGCATTGTCTATATCTGGAGTGGTATAGGTCTTGCCTATTGTCACCCACAGGAGATGACAGGTTTCTTTTCTAAAGAAAAGGATTCCCTTCATACATTTAAGATTCAGGGGACATGGGCACAGTGGAGGGAGCAGAGAGGTATGGGGCCCACAGTAGACAGATTAAATAAAAGTCTTCATCCTGATTGGGTCCCTCTGTTGTTTTCTTAGCATGCCCCTAAATGTAGGTATCTGGGAACCTCTACTTTGGGCAGAAGATGGGAAGGTTCTTCTCTAGAGAATCTGCAAAGCTTCAAAAAAAAAAAAAAAAGCCTCCTGATCCTGGCAGTGGGGGCAAGGCCAGGCCTGAATGCAGGTAACCTGACCACCAATGCCCCCAGCCCTGACACTGACCAGTCCACAAGCCCTGCCTGTGCTCAAAGTGGAGAAAGACACCTGGACCCTTCCCCTAACCACGTGAATATACCTACTCACTAATTGAATCCTCTTAGAGAGAGAAGAAAATAACATTTCAGCTCCCCCACCCCCAGAAACTAACAGACAAACAAAAACAAGAACAGAATACTATGGAAAAAGAGCAACAGAGAATATAAAAACAGCTTTGAAATTTTTAAACGTAACTAAATTAAAAGAAATTAAATAGAAGAACTGGAAGATAAAGTATAAGAACTCTCCCGGAGAATAGAACAAAAAGTTAAATATATAGGGCAGAGAAGATAAGAAAATTATGCAATCAATCTGGCATTCCAGAAAGAGAAATGAAAGAGAAAAAAGGAAATTATTAAAGAAACATTACAAGAAAAGTTTCCAGAAGCTGAGAGAGCATAATAATCATCCAGTTCAGGAAAGTGAAGGGAGATCTACATAAAGGCACATCAGAAAAAAAACTAAAAGATTCTGAAAGCTTCCAGAGAAGGGAAAAAAATAGGTCCCACACAAAGGATTGGGTGACATAATGGCATTGGATTTCTCAAGAGCATAATGGAAGCAGTACATTTAAAAGTATAAGGAAGAACAATTTTGAATCAAAGGATTTATATTTCCAAGCTATTAATCAAATTTGAAAGCAAATATTTTTAGATGCGTACAATCTCAAAAAATCTGCTTCTCAAGCAAGCAATATTGTGAAGCTACTGAGGATGTACTTAAGCAAAAGAACAGAGAAAACTGAAAGGAAAAAAAAGAGGAAAACTTTAGATCCATCAAACCAGAGAAACAACCCAGAAGGATGAGGGGAAATGTGGGATATAGTCCACACCCAGTCCAGAATAAAGGAGAAGGATAGAGAGCTGTGGAAGAGAAGTCTTTAGGAAATCATGAACCATCTGATATGCTTGCTCATTTAGAAAATGTTATTTGTAGACACTTGACAGATCCATTGGAAGATACGGGGAAGAAATAGAAATTGAAACATAGAAAATGAAGTAAATGGAAAAAACTGAGGCAATGATAAACTCCAGGAAAACCAAAACTTGTACAAGAAATGAAAAGATGAAAGTGTCTCCCTGCTTCAGCAGTGATCAATATTAACAAGGTTGTAATAATGTAAACATTGGCTATAGGTTTAATTCTGGAAGTAGCATATTAGGAGAATGGGTAAAATGGAAAGGGAGGGTGGTGATCTGTAAGAGTGCTAAATCTTTATTTAACCTAATAGGAAGTCAATAGATCATTTCTAACACTGAAAAATCAAGACATTTCAGCAAAAGCATGTTATTTAGAAATAGGAGAGTGGGTTTCAGGACAGACAACTGAACTAAGTGGTTGCCTCTGGGTAGTGGACCTGCAGGTTGGTACTGGGGAATGAAGGAATCCATGGTTCTGACTGCCCAACTTGCAGTATTATTTCACTTAATTGAAAATCAATTACAAAACCATAAGGAAGTTCCCTTAGAAATGCATGCTGTGAAACCAAGAATTGAAAGTTTCCACTCCATATACTTGCAAGAAAAATGACAATGACATTCCTAGCCCCACAGGATTTTATCATTAAATTCCCACCTCATCCCCTCCTCCAGTACACACACCTCTGCATTTGTGAAAACCTTTGTGCTTTAGAGAAAAAAAGGAGAGAACAAGTGTGTGGAACTCCAAATAGCTTAACTGGAAAATTCACAGTCCAAAGCACATATTTATTTGTATCACAGACAAATCCTCAGATTTGGTGGGAGAAACTTAAAATCATTAGTGTCTACATTAGTGTCAAGGGTGTTACCCGCAGTGTTTTCCATCAGAGCAGCACATGGTTCAGAAGTAAGTGGGAGACCAAAAGGAAGGAGCCAGAAAGCCAGGAAGTGTGACTCAGACATTTGCTTTTGACTTTAATTAGTAAGCCCTGCCAATTTACTTCTTGGAAGGGGAAGCGCATCTCCTACCTTCTTTCTTCTAAAGAGATTTCAAGTGAGTCTCACCCAAGAAGTGAGCCACTTTGTTACCATTACACATCAAATGAGACCTGCTCACATGGTACTAGTTAGCATCCGAGCAACACACCAGTCAGCAAAAATACATTGATCACTGTTTCTCTTTATCCTCACACCCTTTGGTTGGACTCCCTAATGCTAGGGATTTCTCAAAACGAATCCAAGTCCCAGAAGGTTTCTCAAAGAAATGATGGTGTGTATTTGGCTCAGAAACAGAATTGCAAAGTGCTTTCCAGTTGGTAGATTTGCAGAGAAAATGCAAAGAGGAGGGCATGCACAGAAGGGCAGTGCGAATTTGATTCAATAAATATTTATTGAGTGCCGACTGTATGCTGTTCTTCTGGGATATAGAAATGACTAAGACCTGGGACTGGCCCTCAGCTACCCTTTTATCAGATCAGAACTCTCATCCCAGGCCCGTCCATTCAGTTCCACAGTTCTGGGCAAACCCCACACTGCTCTCTGGGCAGGAGGGGAAAAATGAAGGGAATCCACCAGTGTCTTCAGCTTTGGGGCTTCTTCTGTTAGAGAAAATGGGGCAGAGTCCACCAGAAGTCAGTGGAGTGTGTGTGTTGCGGGCAGGAGTGGTTGCCTTCTTTAAAATACAGCTTTGCTAGTTTTCTGTATCCTAAATACAAAGTGACCCCGGTGGTGTTTTAACCAGGAGGAGTTCTGGTCCAAGCCCCGCAAGCCATAGGGACCCAGAGTATTTGTTTAGCTAACTTTCCTTGTTAGGAGTCTAGACTTTCAGAGTGTCCCTCATGGGCGCACCTTCATTTCCCATTCTCACTGCTCAAACCTTCTACATTTTCTCAGTAAGCCCTTGTTCTCCCCCTCCCCCGGGATATGCCACCCCTCCCCCACCCCATTAAAAAATCCCAGTAGCAGCTCCCAGCTCTCCCTCAGACATATTTCATTTGGATGTCAATGGTGTTTCTTCTGTGCAGGCTTTTTCTGGGTCTTGGGGAGGAAGAGGAGGAGGTCCTTATTACGGATGGCTGTAGCCTGGACACAGCTACTCAGACCCTTAAGGCCTGCAGGCTCCTATGTGCCCGGCAGTTATCACAGCAAGGATTTCTCCCATCTCAAAGGCAGAGAGCATTCAAAGCATGAGGGAGATGGGTTTCCAAACCCTCCAGTTAGGGTTTCCAACTTCTTGGAAGAGTGTTAAAGTGTCAGTTACCAGAATGTTAACATTTAAAAAACCCTGACTTTGGTCATCTGAACCATTATGGTACATCACTCACGGCCCAATCCAGACAATAGAAACCATCTAGGTATTTCAGAAAGAGAGAATTTGATACAGAAGTTTGATTACAGAGGTATTGGAAGGTCTGGAAAAGTAAGGGGGAGAAGGAGTGATCCTCAGAGATCAGAAAGTTCTCACACCCCTAGGCTGGAACCCATGAGCCTGCAGCTGCTTCTATGGTGGGAAATTGCTGAGTTCCTAGACCAGGGCTGGGACCTGCACTGGGAAAGCTGCTCTCCTTGCTGTCAAAGACCGTAGTGGGGCAGTGTCATCCTGTAGAGCAGCGGGAATTTGGGGCCCTAAGGCCTGGGGGGACTCAGCCTTTCAGCTGGAAGGTGCACATGAGTTTTCTAGATATTTGTTAAGGTGGCTGTGAAGTCAATTTAGTATAGCTCCATAAAAAAGACAAATAGGAAAATCCATTCTGTCTCTTAAATAAAATTCTTTAGAGGAACAGTATAAAAGCATGATCTTATAAACAAAATTGGCTTTTTGTATGCCCAAAGAAAACACGTTTGTCCAGTTTGACTTTGTTGCCCCAAACCAGCTCACAGCCTTGGGTGAAATGTGTTTCAAAAATACCTCTCTTGGGCTTCCCTGGTGGTGCAGTGGTTGAGAGTCCGCCTGCCGATGCAGGGGACACGGGTTCGTGCCCCGGTCCGGGAGGATCCCACATGCTGCGGAGCGGCTGGGACCGTGAGCCATGGCCGCTGAGCCTGCGTGTCCGGAGCCTGTGCTCCGCAACGGGCGAGGCCACAGCAGAGGGAGGCCCGCATACCACAAAAAAAAAAAAAAAAAAAAAAAAAAAAAAAAAAAAAAAAGTACATATTAGGTTTATCTTAGGGGTAATTTAAAGTTTTTTATATTCACAATTAGAAAATATTAAAAGCATAAAGAAAAAAAAATCACCAGAAATATATAGAGAATTTTTCTGATATATAAAGAAAATATCTATAGGTCTCTTTTTACAAACATTTTTTGCATAAAAATAAATTATGTATGAATTACTTTGTGAATCTTTTTCTGCTTAACAAGATGTCATTAAATCTACTTTTGCAACATAACTTTTGAGCGGTTCTTTGTATTCTATCACAAGGTCTGTACCATAATTTATTTAACCTATTTATAGTTTGACTGTTTAAATTATTTCCTCTTTGTTTACTAATGTTACGATGAACAAATTTTTTTGCACGACTTTGATTATTTCCATAGGACAGATTCTCAGCGATAGAATTGCTGAGTCAGAGGTTATGAATTATTTTAAAGCCTTTGGTGCACAGTGTCAAATATCTTCCAGATACTCTGAACCAAGTTCCAGTCCTATAGCCAGTGCACCAAAGTGGTTGTTTCCCCAAACTCTGGCCCATTCTGGGTTCTATCACTTAAGAAACAAACAAACAAACAATAACAACAGAATACTCACCAAGACCATGGAAGGCATGTTTTTCACTTGTCCGAACAGAATCAGAAAAGTTAAATGCCACATTTTGCTGATTGTAAGATGTATCCTTTTTTAATGTTCCTATTTTCACACCTCTAAAATCAGTGCGGTTGAGCACATGTTTTGGTTTCTGCTTGCTGTTCTTGTGTAATTATTAATATACTACCTCTCCTCCTTAAGGGTTCTGGTTTAGATGACAGATGATCTAATCACCCTGATTATCCAGTCGGGTGGCTGCTTCCGACTTTGGACAGAATGGGGTAGTATGGGGGCCCTTTGGAAGGGACCCTAATCCTGTCCTAGAGAACCAGGGACAGATAAACTGAGCCTGGAAGGATGGGAAGGGGCTAATCTGGTGGAGGTCACGGGAAGAAGAAAGGTGAGGTCCAACAGTGAGCCTCACCCAGGCCAAGGCTTGGAGGAGGCTGAGGCGCTCGGGGAGTAGCTAAGTCAGTGGAACAGTATTTTTGGCGATGGGTCTACCTTCCTGTGCCAACAATCACTGTGGATTTGACTTTGTGACTCTGACCTGAACTAGGGTAAAGCTATTAATATACATAGTACAAGGTGAAGGGGAGACTGCAACGAACTGGTAGAGATGACCGAAATGATGGCAGCCTCCTCCCTTCGGCCCGCGGGTTCTAGGCAGCCCCTGAAGAAGGAACTAACGCTCCAGCCCATCCTGCAGGTCATCTCCCAGCCCTGTGAACGGTCACAGACCCACATCCAGCAGCCCCCGGAAGTAATTTTTAATTCTTGAGTCAACCTCGTTAGAGAAACACGATAGAGATGTTGTTTATTGACCCCAGAGGGGTTCCACGTCTTTGATTTTTCTAGGATGTCTTTCATGGAGCAGGGTCATGTCTCCAGCGGGGTGGAGTGCTCACCCCCCTTCAACTCATCAGAAGCCTGGCACCGTTCCCATTCCCCCACTGACTAAGTACACAGTGGGATTAAGTCACTTGAACTTTGTTTCCCTCGGTAAAAGCACTAGTGAAGCACAAATTATATCCACATCACTGGCAAATAAATGAAAGTGATTACCTAAGAATGCGCACGCACGCGCGCGCGCGCGCGTGCGCGCGCACACACACACACACACACACACACGCACACACACAATTATCCAGGAATAAATAAATGAAAAAACAAACAAACAAATCAACCATTCCTGCCATGTGTATTTCCACTGTGTCTGCATTATGGTGGAGGAGGAACACTGACTGGGGTACTTCCTGCTCCTATTCAACGGGCACCACTGCACACAAGCCCAGCACAGATGAGGATTCTGGAGGCAGAGTCTGGCTCTTTCACTGACCAGATGCACGGCCTTGAGTAAATCTTGAAGCTCCTCCGAAGCTGTGTCCTCATCAGTAAAGCAGAAATAATAATACGGAGGCAGACACTGCTCCCCCTCTACTTCCAATCCCCCTCCATTTTCACCAACAGAACCCTGACCGTGTTTGGGAGACAATGTCCCAGATAAAGTGCTCCCGTTCCCCAGCTCCCTTGCACCCAGTGGTGATCATGTAGCTGGTTCCTGCCAATGAGAGGTGACCACAAGCCTGCGGGGGTGGCTTCAAGGAGGTCCACTGCTTTCCTCATAAATACGGGCAGACTCAGCTGACACGTGCCTTTTTCTCTCTGCCCTTCTTTTTATTCTTGCCTGGGGCGCAAATGCTGCTGTTGGGGGAGGAGCAGCCATCTTGTGACACTGAGGATGGAAGCCACATACTCAGGGATAGTGGAGCAGAGTCCTGGGTTCCTGATAATGCCTCCAGCAGCTGTACCAGCCTTGGGCTGCTACTTCTCTGGACTTGTTGTCACATGAGGGAAATAAAACCCTTATTTTGGCGAAACCACTCTAGTTGGGTGTCTCTGAGCCATACAGATACCTTCCTCACAGAGTGACTGTAAGGAGGAAATATGAGACAAGGAGAGAAATTGCCAACTTCACGGTCAAGGGAACTACCCACAGGAGATGCTCCAGTTTACCTCCGAGACACTGGCGGATGAATGACACAGATTTTACTGGAACCCACAGGACAAGTCATTTCCAGCTCAGAGTGAAATCTGCATCCAGAAATCCTGATCTGCTAGTCTCCAGCCCTCTGAGCCTCCACCTTCCTCTCCTGGCTTTCCTACGGGTTGCACTGGCCCTATTGTGGGTGAAGAAATGTTGCTTGCCTCATCAGTAGACAAAGGATGTTGCAGCTACCAAGCCGTCACATTACAGTCACCCCGACAGGGAGCCCTGAGGAGACTCAGGGTGAGAAGCACAGGATGCTGGCCCCAGATAGCTGAAGTGCATATCAAAGGAATGATTTCAGGGAGCCCAGACTCTTGCATCTTCCCATACATAGAAAAGCACGAAATCCCTTAAGTTGAGCTCTCAGTCTGGTTTTCTTTAATTAATAGTAATCTTTCGATGTTCCGACCACCTGTTCTTTGTTGCAAAAACTCCTGTTTATCCCGGCTCCTCCCTTGCCTCTTCAGAGCTGTCCCTCAGAGCTATCTAAAAGGCTATGTCCCGGGCTTAAATCCTCAGTTTTGTCTGCCAAATAAAACATGATTCTCAATTTTTAGGTTGTACATTTTTTTTTCAGTTGACACTATGTTGAAACAACTTGAGGGTTCTGCAAAAATAGTAAGACTTAATTGGATGGAGAACTTGAAAAGAGTGTTAATTGGGTAGGAGTTAGTCTGGGGTTCTTCTGAGGCTAAATTAAAGAGTGGACAATTAGGGTCACCGGTTAGAAGTGCCAGCAGTGAGGAGTGCTTAAACACACCTCAGAAAACGTGCTGGCTGCTGACTCAGGCTTCCAAACATGGCATTGTGTGTGACTGGTAAAATGTAAATTAGGCTTAGTTCTAGGAAAAAATAAAATAAAAAAGACTGTCCTCAAATGGAAATCAAATACCCTCATTCTAATTTATCTCTATTGAGATTCGTTACAATTGACAAAAAGTCATTGGCCCCATTTCCTGCCAAGGAAGGTGGACCTGGAGGAGAAATACATGACCAAGACTGGCTGCACCGTATGTGCTTCTGTCATTTACTTGTGAGAGGTGACGTACCCGGACCACCAATTGTAAGTCCCGTCAGCTGGCCAGAGCTGAATTTAGCAGCTACTGTTGCTGAAATTTCGAAACAGAAAAATGTATAATGGAAGGAGTGGTTTACGATCTAAGGAATTAAACCACTTAAAATGCTGCTGGGCTTTTCTGGTCCAGAAGATTGCATATAATGGATGTGTGTAATTACTTTTGTTTCAGATGGAAGAAAATATATGTTTATTAATAGAAAATTGGTTTCTCAGAGCCTTTCCAAATTAAATGTTGAACAGATATTTTTAAAAATATTATTTGACATCGTGCCAAAATAATAGCCTAAATGCCCCGGCAGAACTTACTGGAGAGAATCGTGATAACAGCTGGCAGGGACCAGTCCGTACAGGTGCACTGCACTGTTCTAAGCCCCTCACGTAGGTTAACTCATTTAAACCTAGAAACAATTGATGAAGTACAGTTATCATTCATATTTTATAGATGAGGTGCACAGCTAATAATAAAAGTTTTGCTCTTTCATTTTTAAATATAATCCTTAATGGGACGTATACAGCAACAAAGCTAAAAATGCCAGCCTGTGGCTCAATTAACAAATGTTTCCACGCTCTCTATTTTGTTTTTATTTATTTGCCTCCCTTTAACCTAGAGTATATTTCTTCTGCTTTAGTATAGCTCACACATAGCCTTAGAGAGAGCAAATTCACAACTTGGTCACAGAGAAAATGAGGTAGGAAAAGCAGTGGCAACTTTCCTTGGCTCTGGGGGGATTAATTGTCATGGATATTTAATTTAGGATTAATAGTTGTTTCAACCAAGCCATTTAAAAATGTGCCAAACCAGCAAGGAAGAAGGGAAATGAATTCGTGATCTGAAATTTGGGGAATAAAGTTTTTCTCATTAGCAAACAGCTTTCTCTTTGTAATGTGAATAAATCTAATGAGGGTCAATTATACGTTTTATTAAATTTTACAAAATCAGTGTTACTGACCCCCCTCTGCTTTATGTTCCCCCTGCCTTGCCTCCTGAATTTTTACTCTAATTGCTTAGGTTTTCTTCTGTTGGACTAGCAGTGTCATTCACTTCTGATCTTTACTTCCCATTAACCTTTTATTTTGGAGATCTCTTGGATATGATTATCCGGAAAATCCAGGCCCAAAGCAAATTCCAACAGTAGCTAATTTGGTCTTGAGAAACAAGCCCCCTGAGTCGGTTGTGGGTAGGGAGTAGGAAGAAGGAAAGATGGGTAAGAGGGAGAATTATGAAGGAACTTCAGCTTCCCTTTACCCATTCAGCCATTAGACTCTGCGCATACGCCATGCGCTAAGCCCAGCACTAAGCATGAGAGAACGGGATGCAGTCCTTGCCCTTCAGAAACTCACAGTCTCATGGGGATTTATGGCAGGTTAATTTCCTTCAATGAATGAGGATCATGTAGTCACGGTACTGTCTGACTAATCTAATCAAAGCCCCTCCCAGCTGGGGAAACTGGAGAATAGGTTAAAGGTAATCAGCAGTGACATGACAACCACATAATTTTGCCTTTGTCTTCTGGATGATCTGGAGAATTCCCAAATGATGCTTTCTTTGCTTTAGCAGTGGGTACTTGACGTTGTCAAATCCAATGCCCTGCTTTGCCAGAAGCTTCCACCACTATCTTTGCTGTAAGAAATTCTGATTCTCGCTTTTGCCAAGCTGGGGACTCAGGGGTCTGCAAAAATCCTTTCTCCTGAAATATATATTGGCTTAATTTCTGTTTGGAAGGGAAAACAAGAGGTTGAAAATTCCACTCCACTTGCCTCTATGCCTAACTAACAGGACTGAAAATGCTACTAGATATTTTCATGCCCCTCCCCAGTTATTCACCTTTGTTGTCTTATTAAGTGACTCTTTCTTTCCCCAGATGTAATTTGGAGCATCTCTGGATTCCCAGACCCTCAGGCTTCATAAATATTCATTAGGAAGGAACCACTGGCCCATAGTCAAGCAACTAAGTACATTGAATGCAATTCAGTTATTCTGAATGCAATTCAGTATCTTCTTGGTCCAGTCAGCATTTTTACTCTCTTTGCAGCAATTATTTTCTTCATTATTATGATCTTTCCTTGTCTTTTGTTCTTAGCCAGGTAAATAAAATTCCTCTACCTCCTGTAAGAATTTCTAGTCTGCTTTCTCTTCTCTTCTGACTTTTCAGCTATTAGAAGAGTTCCTTTAAATGAATTGCTCAATAACTTGAAACAGTGATTAAAACAAAAGAAAACAAAACATGGAACTTCACGCACAGGCAAAGGCCTAGGTGAGCACGTATGAGTTCAGTAACGCTGTTCTTAGACCTTTCTCCATCCTGAAGTCTCAGCTCTGTATAACCTTCTTTCTGAAGCCACTTTTCATCCTCTGGTAGGATTTCCTTGGCAGTACGGAAAGAAGCATTTTTGCTTCCTCTGATTATGGGCCTCAGCTTCTCTCAGGGACTCGGGAGAAAAAGAATTGGAAGCATGCCCTCCTTGGTGACAAGGCATTTTCCATGCTATACTTGGAAGACAGTGAGTGGAATGTTGATGCTTCCTGGCTCTCACCAGCATCACTGTAGGGGGCAGGCCTGCAGGACTGAGGCACTAGATCAAAAGTCAGCTGTCAGGCTTAGAAAAGGCACAGGACTTTTTTGGGGGGTGTGGATCAGTGGCCAACATGTCCTTAGCTTGTGTCTGCTCTCATCATGACTGTTCTTGAAATCATAGTTTTCCACTTTTCCTCCCCATTAACATCATCTTTCCTGGGCACACGAAGGTACTCAAAAATAATGGCAATAGGTTATTACTATCCTTAAGCTTCAGTAGGGCAAGACCCAGATTTGTTTCATGATTTTGGAATCAGCTCCAATCCATGTGGTGTCAGATGCCTCTTGAGCCCTGCCTCATCCTCGCCCAGTCTTGACTGCAGTCACGGCCATGGTGAGCAGTCCTGGGTGAGCTTCAAGTTCCCTTGCCACTTTGGGCTTCTAGTACGTCTCTGCAAGCTGTGTGTTTTCTACTTCCTTTTCTGCAGCTTCCCTGGCCAGGAGGGAAGGAAGGCAGACATGGCACCTACACGTGCTGTGGTAGGTCTGGCTCTCTAGAAGCAGGGTAGCATGCGGGATACTTCTTAGGGAGTGCTCATCAATCCCTGAGGAAGGGTGGTTATGGAGGAAGATGTGGACAGAGGAATAAGTCATCCATGATCAACTCCTTGGGATGCTCTGGAGCTGGGATGGCCCTGCAGAGTTGCCGGATTTAGGGGGATGAATCAGGCCCCTACATTCCAGTGTTGACAGAGTGTGGGCTTCCCTGGAAGGAAGTGTGTCTGTGGATGAGGCACAGACATCTTCCCCCAAGACATCTCCAGGAGGGCTGACAGCTGAGGGCCACCTTCGGGCAGCACCTCCAGCAGCTGGGAGTATAAGTCTTGTCTCTGCAGGAGAATCTGAGGGTCATCACTCAGCAGCTGCCACGCACAGCCCAAATGTGCAGGAGAGTTTCAATCTGTGGAGGGTGAGAGCTAATGGATAAATGTTTCTATCCATCAGGGACAATTCTGAGAAGCACCCTTTAAACTCCCAAGAGTATCCCAACTGTGTCTTTAGTTGCTCATAGTGAGGACCTCAAGATGACAGTTTTCTAGTGGCTTTTCCTCTCTCCCTCACTCCTGCTCCCTGGAATCACCACCCAGATGCACCACGTGCACCCAAGTCCTCATCTCAGGGTCTGCTTTTGGAGTAGGGAGGACCCAAGCTGTAACACATATGCAGGTGGATGTTAATAGAGACGTAGTATTGGTAGTGGTTGTAGTTCATGACTTTGTGAAAATGCCAAGCTGAGACTGATCATCAGAGAGATGATTACCAACCATGCCATTTCTTGAATCAAACTTTCCAGAAAGCTGAAAAGGGAGTGGTGGTGAGAGAGGGCAGGAAAGAGATTGTGAATGAGAATTCAGAGTTGAAGACAAATTGGACTTCCTGAAAATCTGAAAATTTTGCGCATGGACAGCCAACAACAACAGAATAAAAAGGCAACCCACAGACGCCAGAGAATAGCTTCAAATCATATATCTGATAAGGGATTAATATTCAGGCTATATAGAGAATGTCTATAACTCAACAGCAACAACAAACTCCATTCAAAAAGGGACAAAGAAATTAAATAGGCATTTTTCCAGAGAAGATATATAAATGGCCACTAAGCGCATGAAAAGATGCTCAACATCACTAATCGGTAGGGAAATGAAAATCAAAATTATAATGAGATTTATAGAGCTACCTCACACCCATTATGGTGGCTACTATCAAAAAAAAAACCCACATGAAGTAAGTGTTGGCGAAGATGTGGAGAAATGAGAACACTCGTGCTCTGTTGGTGGGAATGTAAAATGGTACAGCTGCTGTGGAAAACAGTATGTTGGTTCCTCAAAAAATTAAAAATAGAATTACCCATATGATCCAGCAATTCCACTGGGTATATATCCAAAAGAATTGCAAACAAGGTCTAGAAGAGCTATTTGTACACCCATGTTCATAGAAGCATTATTCGCAATAGCAAAACATGGAAGCAACCCAAGTATCCATTGACAGACAAATGGATAAGCAAAATGTGGTCTATCCATACAGTGGAATAGTAATCAGCCTTAAAAGGGAGGAAATTCTGCATTATGCTACTACATGAATGAAACGTAAAACATTATGCTGAGTGAAATAAGCCAGTCACAAAACAACAAATACTGGTTAAAAAGAATAAAAATTGTAAAGGTGTCTTTTTAAATTAGCTTGCAAATTAAACATGTTCACACTGTGCCTGGTACCCAGTAGGAACTGTATAAGTGCCAGATAGATAGATAGATAAAATAATAATGGATTTTTTTATGATGGGATTAGAAAGAGACAAGCTTTCCATGGAAAGCTCTGGGGGAAAAGTAACACAATCCATTCTTTGTTCCTTCTAAGAGTTGATCATCATTTGTTCATTCACTTATTCAACAGGTATTTATTGCACAGTTGCTGGCTGTGAGTACAAGTGATACAGCAGACCAGAGTTGCACTGAAAATACAATTTTATAAAATATGAGACAAAACATATCTTCCTAATTTTTAGTTTCATTTTTCAAGCTTAAAAAGACACCATTCTAATTTTTTAAAACTACTTGAAATGACAGTTTGGTTCTCATTTTAAGTGGGTTGATTTTAAGTGGTCTTTTCCAGATGCAAGTTACCCTGTTTCCATTCTTCCTAACTCTAAGAGTGTTTTAGAGAATCAGAAACATTAGGTACCTGTCAACATTTCACATTTTCTTACCAACATGACAGGGAAAAGTGGCTCCCCCTGAGACCAGCTCCTGTAGTTTGGTGTGGCTTATTGCAGAAAAAGGTCCCCCCCCCAAAGAAAACCTAGTATTCCCATTATTTTAGGTGTAGAGAGATCTCAAGTTAGAGCATATCAGCATCATTGCTCTATAGGAGTTATCACTCCTGTTCAAATGATTTATTTTCCTTTTTATCCCTGATCTCTTCTATTCCCTTCTTCCCACAGGCACCCACTCCAATGTGTTTGATAAAAGCCCTCTGATAGGATGCTTCCTTGTAGAATATATAGCGTCATTTTGCGTTTTAATTTGTATATATAGTATTGGGTAATGGAACTTGCTCTGTTGCCTTCTTTTTGAACTCAACGCTGTGCTTTAAGACATATACGCGATTGTACAGCTAATGTGTTGCTAGCTGCTGCAGACCATGCCGTGGTGTGTGTCTCTACTACTTTACCAATTCCCCCTGAGGATGGGCCCCTGGATCGCCTCCAGCTCACTACTACCCAATCAACACAGACATGAACACCCTTACACATGCCCCCTTACACACCCTTATCCAGGAGAGGGGTCACTGGTCCTAGGGCATATACTAGATAGGTTTCCTGAATGACTGTCTCAGTTTACCCTCCCACCAGCAGTGCACAAAATTTCCCATCTCCTCAAAACCTCATGAAACCTTATGGTTAATTATCTTTCTATTTTTCTTCTCTTCTGATGGGTATAATATATTATGTCCATTGTTTTCATTGCATTCCCCTGATTATTAATGAGTTTGAGAATCTCGTCTGTAAATTCACTCTACATATTCTTTGCTTATTCCCTATTAGGTTTCCTGTCTTTTTCTTGTTAATTGGCAGGAGTTCTTTGTAGAGTATAAAATTAATTATCATTTTTAATCATTGCAAATATCTTTTCCCAGATTGACACCTGGTTATCATATTTATCTATTGAACAGAAATCTTTTTGCTTAACATAATCAAATCTATTGATTTTGCGGAAGGGGCGAAGTCTTATGGTTGCCCAACTCTTGGTTATGAATATATTCTCACACATTTTTCTCTATTACTATCTCTCCTTTCACATTTGGAAGTTTAATCAATCTGGAGTCTCCCTTTTCAGTGTATGAGATAGCACTCCAGGCTTCCTTTATTGCACGTACTTTATTCATTTTTTAAAACTCCAGTTTCCTTATCACCATCAGCTAAACGATCCATCCTTTTCCCGTGACTTTGTAGTAGTACGGTCATCAGTGGACCAGCTTACCAAATAAAGACAACCCTAGTTCTATTATGCCATTTATTCTGTTCCTTTGCTCTATCGTATTTTTTTTTTGACATCTCACATTTTATCTTTAAAAAATCTTCTGGGTTTTACATTTTGTTTCTTAATATCATATTTACTGTAATATAAAAACCATATTTTATTTATTTATTTTTTTTTTTAATTTTTTTTTTTTGCGGTATGCGGGCCTCTCACTGTTGTGGCCTCTTCCGGTGCGGAGCACAGGGCTCCGGACGCGCAGGCTCAGCGGCCATGGCTCACGGGCCCAGCCGCTCCGCGTCGTGTGGATCTTCCCGGACCGGGGCATGAACCCGCGTCCCCTGCATCGCCAAGCGGACTCTCAACCACTGCGCCACCAGGGAAGCCCAAAACCATATTTTAGAAGTCATGTATTTAAGTTTCAAGGCCACTTAACCTATAAATAAAGAGCGTGGTCTCTGCAGTCACAGGGAGCAGGGTACAAATCCCTCCCCTACCACCCACCATCCATGTAACATGTAGCAGTTTCCTATGGCTGCTGTAACAAATCACCACAAACTTAGTGGCTTAAAGAAACCCAGATTTATTATCCTATACTTCTGGAGATCATAAGTCTAAAACGGGTTGACAGGGTTGTGTTCCTTCTGGAAGCTCTTGGGAAGAATCCATTTCCTTGCCTTTTTCAGCTTCTAAAGGATGCTCATATAGTCCTTGACTTGTGGCCCTGCATCACTCTGACCTCTGCTTCCCAGTCACATCTTTTCTGACTCTCTGCCTACCTCTTTCCCTATAAGGACTCTTGTGAGTGTACTGGGTCCACTAGATAATCCAAGATAATCTCCCCCATCTCAAGGTCCTTACCTTAATCACATCCACACGTCCCTTTGCCTTGCAGAGTAACACAGTCACAGGTTCTGGGGATTAAGACATAGACATCTTTGGGAAGCTATTATTCTGCCTACCACACCCCAGCCAGGTAACTTAACCTCTCTGAGTATCAGTTTCCGTATCTCTAAATTGGGGATGAAACAGTAAGTAGGTGGTATTTGCTTGGCACAATGTTTGGTACATAGTGAGTGCTTAACAACTTGTGGATATTTTTATCCTCACAATGGTCCGGGAAGGTGCACCATGTACTACAGTTGGAGCAATTCAGAGTAGATGAGGCATTTTGTAAGAGAAATGCTGAATTACTGAAAATAGTCATAACAGAGAATTATATTAGTATTTCAACATTAAGCCAAGCGTCCTATTAAAGACCAGGGTTTGTCTGGTTGTCATTTTCTAATTGCTATTCTGGTGAGTAAAGTCAGGGTGATTTAGTCAGCATTTGAATCACACGACCTCTGATGTTCCCTGAATTCATAGGAAACCAAGATTTGATCACCAGCTCTCTTCTGCTTGAGAGCTGGCCTTGCATGGTTTCAATAAAGAAAATCACAGAGGACTGAAAGAGTCTGGTGTTCATAAATCAAGGTCTGTGTGTGAGATCTCAGGGGATTTAATTTGGCAAAAGGAAGTTCTCTGAATCGAGGCATATTACAATTTGCGTCTAATCAGCTAAGGAGATCAAGGAAGAGGGAGATCTTGTCATCCCTTGCAAGGCCGTACATTTCCTGAGCAGGAGCCATCGGTGGGAGAAGGTTGTCCAGAGCAGGATGGGAGCACAGCCGGGGGAGAAGGAAACGACCAAGTCCAGGCATATCACAAGGCTGGCACCAAGAGCATTGCAACCGCAGAGAGATTTCCTTCTGGTGCAAATCTCAGCATTTTAGAACCCTGAAAATTTAGTTTCTGGCCCTGGAATTAGATTGCCTATGTTTGAATCTGATATTTACTAGCCGTGGCCTTGGGCAATGTTTTAATCTCACTGTACCTCAGTTTCTCCTATTTCCAAAATGCTGATACTATCACCCACATCACTGGTGCTTATGTAGATTAAATGAGCTAACCTATTCAAAGTGCGTGGCCTCCACTCAGCCACAGCTAGTTATTAGTATTGTGACTGCCTGTCTTTAAAATGAACTGGATACTCCCTGAGGCTCATAGGGGTTGCATGATTCATGCATCATCCTGCTAATAATTAGGAACAGATAATCCAGGCTCCCCGTCTAAAGCCGCTTCCACTGGAGAAAGCTACAGTAAATGTAGAGGATGTTATGAAATTTCATAGGGAACATCAAGGGCAATATCTCCCTATTGTATAATGATTGCAGAAGAGGCCAGGTTGCAAGTCTTAAAAAGTGGGCCTCCATTCACTGCTCTCTGCAATCAAATTCACTTTGCACTAAGTGGATTTAGAGTGTGGCTACCAGGCCAGTTTAGCATGAGAGATGAACAGTGTACTCATTGCGGTAGGCTTGCTGCTGTAACAAACACACATTTCTGTGGCTAAAAACAATTATTTCTCTGCTAAGTTAAGTCCAATATGGGTGTTCCTGCTGGGTGGGCAGCTCCCCTCCACGTGGTGATTAGGGACCCAGGCTCCTTCCATCCTGAGCTCTGGAAATGGTGCAATCCCTTCCACTCATATCCCATGGGCTGCAGTTGTCACATGGACATGGCAGACTGCAAGGCAATCTGGGAAATGTGGTCCTGCTATTGTTTCCAGGGAGAAGAGGAGCTAGATTTGATAACTAACGAGTTGGTTTTGCTGCAGGAAGTGACACTTTTTCAGAGGACTGAATACAAACTCAGACCAGATTTCATCGGTCAGCTTCCCCTCAGGAGAGACCACACCACCATCTCCCCTTAGATTCAGTGAAATGTTCAGCCAGGAAACACCAAGGCTTGCCGTCTGCCCAAGATCACAAGTATCCTAATGAACCACCAAGGATTTGGAGTTGATGGTACCTTTTGTTTTGGGGGGGGTGGCAGGGAGAATGAAGGAAAGACCAGGAAGCAGAGGATATTAAGGTAGAAAAGGTGGGAAGGGGAAGGGGAACAATTGTTTTGAAATTTAAAACATGATTTTTATCATGGAAGTATTTAAGCATGGAGAAAAGTAGAAAAATAGTTTGTTAATGTAAACAGTTAAAGAGGGAAACATCATACTTCATTATGGAAAAGTGGCATAAGAAATAAAAGAAAGGGGCTTCCCTGGTGGCGCAGTGGTTGAGAATCTGCCTGCCAATGCAGGGGACGCAGGTTCGAGCCCTGGCCTGGGAAGATCCCACATGCCGTGGAGCAACTAGGCCCGTGCACCACAACTACTGAGCCTGCGCGTCTGGAGCCTGTGCTCCGCAACAAGAGAGGCTGCGATAGTGAGAGGCCCGCGCACCGCGATGAAGAGTGGCCCCCGCTTGCCGCAACTAGAGAAAGCCCTCGTAGAGAAACGAAGACCCAACACTGCCAAAAATAAATAAAAATAATAAATTAATTAATTAAAAAAAGAAAAAGAAATAAAAGTATCTATAATTCCACCACTCTAGTATAGCCAGACATTGCTATGGTGTATTTCCTTCTAGTCTTTTTTCCCCTTGATCATAAGTTTTTACACAGTTGTAAAGAAGAAAAATGGTTATAATCAGGGACTTGGCAGTATGCCCTTACAGGGAGAAGGGGTGGATTTTTCGATCTGGTTTTTCCCAGATTCCCTTGCTCTGTATTTGTCGCTTTGGAGACATTTCACACTTTTCCAGTTCTCTAGCAGGTGAGGAGAGGGGAGGCAGGAGAGGAGGGTGGAGAGAGAGGAGGCATAACCCCAATCAGTTATATGTTCAGTTTGTTAGCAACTTCCTAGGCTTGAACCTGGGCTAGTTATGGTACTAGTTTAAGGGCTGAAGTGAAGTCCAGCAACTCAGCAGTTTTGAGAAGATGGGAGTGTATTTCCCACCTTCCATGACTCTCAGGTTGCGGGGTTGGGGGGGGGGTCCCTAGTCCCCCAGACGGCGCCAGCTTGACTGTGCCCGTTCCCCACAGAGGTAAACTTCTCCCCAGAGCACCCTAACACCTCCTTCCCCGCCTGCCTCAGTGCCTGTGGTGGCCCGAGCATGCGCCTAGCAGACTTGCCTCAAACCAGAGGGGAACAGTGACCCGGCGGACTGCTGCTCCTGAATCCCTCCACTGTGTTTGTGCCCAGGCCGTGGGCTGCCTCTGTCAATGACTGGGTGCAGCAGGGACTCTAGGCAGGTTCCTAGGAGACCTGGGACACCTCTGAAGCCGGCTTGGCTCAGCTATTTCCCGATGGGTCTCCCAGCTTCATCTGACATTTTCCCCTAATAAAATCCTTGCATGTTAATTCCACCTGGGCATCTACCTTCCCCGACTCATGTTTCCTGGAATCACCTAACCAATAGACAACTTACACTCACATCTCTGTGTCAGTGTCAGTTTCTGGGGGACACAGCCTACACTACGGGACACTCGAGAGAAACTACACACATCGCTGTCACTCATTACCCTGGAGCAAAATCCTGTCACAAGGCCACACTGAGCAAGGGAAGCTGGGCCACACAGTGCCTTCTGTGATGACCATGCAGGGAAGAATGGTTGTTACGGGGCCTCTGGCAGTGTGGCCACGCCCCCTGGCTCAGCCTTCAAGGCCTTTTCAAATCCCTTCAAGGTCAAGGTTCTGGAGCAGGATGTGTAGAGGCAGAGTCTTTGGATAAATCTGTGCTGATATAAATTAATCAAAACCAACCCAAGGGCTTCCCTGGTGGCGCAGTGGTTGAGAGTCCGCCTGCCGAAGCAGGGGACACGGGTTCGTGCCCCGGTCCGGGAAGATCCCACGTGCCGCGGAGCGGCTGGGCCCGTGAGCCGTGGCCGCTGAGCCTGCGCGTCGGGAGCCTGCGCTCCGCAACGGGAGAGGCCACAACAGTGAGAGGCCCGCGTACAGCAAAAAAAAAAAAAAAAAAAACCAACCCAAATCTAACTTCATACTATAATGATTACTGTGTCTGCTCCAAGGCAAACTTGTAAAGTAAGTGAGGTTTATGCCCTGAACCTAGCCCACCTCTTGAGCCGTAGCCCCTTCTTTCCTTTTCGAATTCCAGCTGCCCAGAGCCCCGATTACAATGTCTCACCCCAGGCATTGCTGCACCAGCCCAAGTTTCTCCTCCTTGCCTTAACGCGTACCTGTTCCATTCCCCAAGGTTCTTCACATTACTAATTTGATAAGTTAATTTAACATAAAGATTCATGATGGTTAAGGCTTGATTGTGGCAGCAACCAGATGAACACATCTGGCCTCTAACCAGAACCTGGTAATGCCTTACCCAGAGGATGGAATGATAGTTTGCCTAAGGACTGCCACTGAGTCCTGGATTCCAGGCAACAAGCAAATATTTAGACTTTCCTTGCCATGCAGATAGGATAAAGCATGAATAAGTTACCCCACAGGAAGGATCTTGTGGCTCAGCTAGCTGAGATTCCATAAACTCTGTGTTCTGATTTTACTTTGGGCTATGTTCCTTGGCATTTTTTTTTCTGTCATGTTCAGGAAAGAAGCACTAGTTTCCTATGATTCATACTGTTCACAGTAGTATCTATCCGTAGAGAGAGAGATCGTGTGTGTGTGTGTGGGGGGGGGGGTGGGAAACAGTGAAAGGGCACTGCCACTTTTTATAGCTCTAGAGGGTTTGAATTTTTCATATAAAGCGTACCAAGTTTCACAATTTACAAGGCATTTGCCTTGCCCTGTGGTATGGACAAGGCACCTGTCCTATCTATTCCTGAGAAGGTCTCTTCATCTTTGGTAACAGTTGATAAATCCAGTCCTTACAGCCTTCTCTTCTATCTCGGGAATGCATTTGGATCCCTCCTGCTCTTAGCCTTCTCTGACATGATGCAAATTGTCCCTCCAGCCTGGTTTCTGTATGCCCCGTGAGTCAGCTGTTCTGATTTCTTTAAAACCTTAATTTTAAGTAAAATTAGAATGGAGACCACGTTTATTTACCTGCAGTGCCTCAGCTCAGTGTCCGGTATAAAGCTGACACGTTATAAATGTTTTTAAATAATGGCTGAGCCCTCAGGTTAGTCGAGGAGCTCCCCAACGATTGCGGAGGTGTTTCAATATGGCGGGGCGAGCCCTCAGCTCCTTGAAGGACTTTCCCTGGGTTGTCCACCCAGATGCCAGATATGGCTGGAAAGAGGATGTGGCCTCCTGACTGATGGTGTAATACTAAAATTAGGAGTAATAGCTGTGAAAACAACTGCTCATGCCCTACTTCCCTAGTCACTAGGCAAGGCATGTTAGGCCTCAAGGGGAAATTACTGGCCAGAATCTCAGACTTTTCCTGCAAGCTTGGGAAACCAAAAATAAAAACATAATCAGGGCTTTTGGTTTTGTGTTTGACAATGATATCTGTTGGGCCGTGTCGCCGAATCGACACTCTCTGAGATGACTTTCCTGACTTTTTGTTTAGCCGCGTTATTCTACTCAACTTTCTGAAGTGGTTCCAAACGTCACACCTCCAAGCCCCCTGTCACTTCTGCCTACATTGTTGTCTGTTGCGAGAGAGGGGCTGCCTCATGTCATAGCATGCACTGGTGACAGCAGACAAAGTCTGACCCCTGGGCCTGCCAGACCTTAACTCACTGAGCCTTTCTCTTCTGTTAAATGGTATTGATAATGATAGCTGCCTCTAGGGTTGTTTTAGGGATTAAATGAGATAATCCACTTGTTTTTTTTAAAAGCACAGGATCAACATCATCATCAAAAGTTTATCAAAGAGGGTCAGAAAGACCTGGGATGTGGCCCAGAAATTCTCTCTTTCAGGCCAAAGAATAATAATAATACTCATTAGAGTTCTGCTGTGTCATTCTTCTGGGTCCTCAAGTTCTGTTCCTTGCAGAGTTGGGAAGTGGGCAGACTGGGAGTGGGGCGGGGGGCTGGGAAGGCAAAGGGAAAATGAGGACTGCTGATGGTAGGTTGGTGGTTCAGAGGCAACAGCGCCAGCAGGAAGGAAATGGGGATTATCTAGCGCTGAGGAGTCCAGTGCCAGCTCTCTGCTGATAATTAATGAGGCTGCCGTGCCAAAAACGAGGCATGTTGTTAATCTATAGACCTGTGGGGAGCACAAGGGAAACGCAAAGAAAAGTTGTGCCAGAAAGGGAGTGAGGTCAAATCAGCTCCAAAGGGGGACCGCATTATCTGCAAGACTCTAATGTAAGGATAAAGAAAACAAAAACAAAACAAACAAACAAGAAAACCAAAACCAACCAGACAAAACACCACCACCAAGAAGAAGAAAAAGGATAAAAAATGGATTTCAAACGCAGGACCAAGAGCTACAACATACTTAGCGGGCTCTTAACATTCATGTCTGATTATTGTACTTTTGTCTTTATTTGTTTCAAAGTTTGTTCAACTGGTCAAATTCACCTGGTAATGACAACTAAGATCCCAAAGGAATTTTAGCGTTCAGGATTTTAACATACTTTCCATAGGAGGCCCAAGAGAAAACTTTTAAGACTGGTTTTATTTTATTTTTTGAACAGCTCTGGGTTGCTGAGAAAAAGCAATCTGGAGCCTACATAAAATTTTTGTGATTTTTGTGCCTGATGTTTCCATCATAAAAACAAAAACGATGATTGATTTTTTTCATGTAAGCGTTCTCAGTGGAGAATTCAGTTTTCTTTTTAAAAGGCCTTTTTGAATCACCCGGTGAGATGGACCAAGGAGATGGTGCCTGGGGCTGACCGTGCGGTCCAGACGGAGGCAGGAAACGGAGTACCGGTTGCCGACACGGTCCCCTGCGGCCGTGGCTGCGGACCAGAGGGAAGCAGAACGCCCAGCATCGGCATCCTTTGATGCAGTCGCTCTAGAAGGTTGCGGAGCATCTCCCCAGGCACAAGCCCCAGCGCCTTGGCTAAGCGGCCGGACAGAGGTGGCTCTGCGCGTTGGCCCCGCACGGGGACGGAGCTGACGCGCTGGTCACCCTTGGGGGCGGGGATGGCGAGGGGGCTATACAAAGAGGGGACTCTGGCCTCTGCCCGCCCACCCCCTTTGTTAACCTACCCCTCCCTCACTGCTCGCCTTGCTCCTCTCCGTCTTTCCTGGCTTTTTTAAGCCGGGCAGTGACCCTGAAAAAGCGCTTGGGGAGCGAGGCGCTGTTGGAGGCGGCAGGATGTGAAAAAGGTCTGTTTTATTTCGTTCATTTATTTTTCCTTTTCATTCTGCCGCTGCCTGGTGTTTGGAAAGAGCAAAAAACGTTTCAGATGGGCCTGTTAAGCCCGAGCGGATCCACCGAGCAGGGGCTGAGCCGCGGCGGGTCCAAGGAGCCGCGCGTTCGTGGGTGGGGGGTGCGTGGGCGTGGGGCGAATGAGCGCGCGGGCGTGCACGTGGAGCGCGGTGCATACGTGCGCGCGCGCATTGTTTCTGCTTCAAACAGGGTCCTCACTGGGCACTGAGGTCAAAGCTCTGTGCGTTTCGCGGGGGTCTTGATGTCTGCCCGCCCCCCAGCAGAGCAGAACGTGCCGGGGATCTGCTCTGCCAGGCAGGCGATGAGGTTGCAGCTTCTAGTGAGAGCCAACACTTACTCTCCGTCAACGCACCGATCTAAGCACTTTACTCGGATTCACTCAGGTCAACCACAACAACCCAGAAAAGTAATGTATCATTACCTTCAATTTCTGGATGAAGTGAGGCACAGAGAGGTTAAGTCGCCCAGCTATAGACCTCAGTCCCTGTCTACATCGTTATTGCTTAAACGCGAGAGCTCCCGGACTCCTGTTTGAAAAGCATTGGTTAAGGGACCCTTTCACTTCCCTCTATCTAAACACCATCATTTCAGTTAATCTAAAACCCGCAGGCAGCATGCAACAGTACCTAAAGCATCAGAGTCATTGACTCTGGCCTGGCAAATGGAATCTCTCAGACGGCACTTGATCAAGTGAAGGGCACGTGCATTTTAAACTGACTCCTACCATCTCTTAGTTTAATGTAACAATACATATACTTTGAATCCCACACTTGATTCTTTGTTTCTGATTTATTATTTTCCTAACTGCAAGTGGTGTGTTATACTAGGAAAATACAGGAGAACACAAAGAAGAAACTAAAAATCCCCTATATTCTCAGCTCCCCTATTTACCATATGATGTTGAAAATCATTTTTCAACATTTTCAGTCATTTTTTTCCTAAGCATACGTATAATAAAATTGATTTATGAAAAGAAAATTTTAAAGCTATCATAATGTACATTCTGTTTTTTGTTTAACAATACATCACGAACATTTCCCCATATCATCAGCTATGGGGAAAAACAAGTCTGTTTTTAATGACTGCACAGTATTTCGTCGTATGAATTTGCCAGAACTTAACTAAGCGCTTGTCTTATTTTTGACATTTAGATTGCTCCCCAGCTTTCACTGTTATAAATGATGGGCCCCAGAATGCAGCAATCTTTGACACACCATGACTATCCCTTAGGACAAACAGAATTGCCAGGTCAAAGTACGTCACTTTTAAAGGGGCCAAATATCCTCCAGAAAAGCGGGCTCAGTCCATACACCTCCAGGTAGAATGAATGTGCCCACTTTCTTTCCCAAGTCTGGGTGTCACTGCAAGAGAATCTTTATTAACAAACAAATTACATCCCTAAAGAAAAAAAATACCTCGATAATGTCATTGGAATGTGCTGGGTTTCAAGAGGAAGACTTTCTATGATTGCAGATTTTTGAAACATTTGGGAAATTCAGTTTATTCAGATCGTCTCCTGACTGAATGGGACTCTGCAAAGGACATGGTAAGACAGGAACATTTTGGAAAAAGAAACTAGGGAAGTTAATTCTCAAACCTTATTTTTTTTCTAAAGCAGGGAGACAGACACTGTTTATAAAATGGGAGGAAAAAGGTATCAACTGTTTCTTTTGCTGGGTCTTTGCTCCCTGGCAACTTACCCGTTGGCAGGTCAGAAAACATTGGTGGTGCTGCCTGTTGCAGAGCTACTGCAGAAATATTCAAGGCAGCAAACCTAGGCAATTAGAGGTTTCTGTTAATTTGCTTCCCTTTTCATTCTACCAGCTTCCCCTCCCCCTCCCATAGCAGCAAGTTGGGGTGACAAATAGTTAAAGTCAGCCAGCCACGCATGAGTGGCGCAGCTGTGTGAATGAGTGATTTCTTGACGTTCTAAGAAGCTTTGTGTGTGCGCATGGAGACCTGTGGACCCTCAAACCCGCCACCATCTGACTTACAAGATGCCATTGGTTTGGTATTTGAGGCCATAGTGGGGGTCTGGGCAGGTGGCAGTTTATGACCAGGAAATGCAGAGACCTACAATCTGCAGACGTTTTTGAAATATGCATGTTTGTCGCAAAGGCCTCTAGGTGGATTTCTGCAGTGACAAAGAGCAGACTTTTAGGGTGTGGTTTAAATTCCTTCCCTTGCAAAGCTTGCTCTAAAATCACTTTTGCCTAATGGGCTACAGACCATGATGTCCTTAGTGAATCCAGGAGATACTTTTGGACCTGACTGGCCTTTTTTCTCCCCACTCAGCATTGCAGCAAGAGTAACAGATGCCTGTTTAGGGAAGACACGTTCCCTTTTTATATGCAAAACTTGTTGCTAAAAATTCTCTTTTAGATGAATTATTAAACCCAATTTTAAAAATAAGGACAGTACAGATTTCCTCTTGAACTATTATTTCCCTTTGATATGTGATACCCATGTCTGCTGGTGGAGAAAAGCAGAGAGAATATGAGACGCCGGGTAGGGGTGAAAGGAAGGTGGAATGAGAATAAAGGTCATTTTAGAGCCTCAGAAATTCCCTGAATGCTTGGACCCCTTAGGGTGCATTTGGAATTCTTTAATCAGCACATGGAAATGCACAAAAACATAATTATTTTCGTAAACCAGATTTCTCCTCTCCGTCTAATGAAGTAGGAATATTTAACATATCAAAATTCCTTTAAGAAACAGTACTGTCTTTGTTTGGGAACAGGCATTGATCTGTGTTTGGGGCATTGAGGTAGGTGCTTTCAGGGGAGAGAGTAGGTTATTCTTTTTGATTCGAGGGGAGGGATTTTTGTGTTGCTTTTGAAGGAGGCTCTGCAGGAATGAGGCTAGAGGAGTTGAGTGGACATAGAGCCACAGAAAGTAGTGGCCTCTGGATGTTCTGAGATTGGGGGCACCTGGGGTGCTCATCTGGTTGTTTAGGTTATAAACTTAATGGGAGGTGTAAACCATTCCCCCACCTGCCTTATGAAATCTTCGGTAACAGATACACTTTCTAAAAGCATAAAAGCTTTGCCTAATTAATATTCTTTTTACATTGTTTAGAAGAGCTTTGTTACAGAATTTATATCCCTTTTTTCAGTGCATGAATTTTTATAGTAATTAGGACAAAGAAGCTAGCAATGAAGTTGATACATCTGAGGACAGTAAAGTCCGTGTTCCACACAGCCTGAAGCCCAGGCCTTCCCCGCCCCAGCAGAAGCTGGGAGTTTTATCCTCTGGAGAAACTGATCCAGGCAGCTCCCAACTCAGAGATGCCAGGCTCAACTGGGGATAGAGGTGAGGCCATGGACAGAAATGAGATTAAGTGAAATTGTGAGGCTTTGCCCCCACTTCAGTCCTCCTTCCCAAGTAGGCTGCCAGAATGCTGACTGTCAGGCATACATCCACCATCCAGAAACCAGAGAAAATGCCAGTATACTGAATTTTGGAGAATCTTCCCAAGGAACAGCAGGCCCTGATCATCCTCAGCAAAGCCCCAGGTGGCAAGCCCATCCCCACGTAATGAGCTTCCACTAGCCTTTGATTCCACCTTCCTAGTATAAAGGGACAGGCGAAGATCACAACCAAAACTTTCAACGCAGAAAGCAAATATCAAAACAAACAAGAGAAGAAAAGGAACTAAGCAAACAGGGATAATGTTGTTCTACCCTTGAAGGGAGAGAAGGAATTGCATCTGTAAGATAAGAGTATTCAGAGGACAGTAGAGGTATTGAAAATGAAAACAAAACAAAACAAAACAAAGCAAAACAGAACAGAAATAAATACAATAAAAAGGATGGGGCTAAAGTCAAGGTAATCTCTCAAAAGTGTGATAAAGAACACTGGGGCAATATAAGAGGTCCAAAAGAAAATAAAAGATATTCCATGGAGAACAAAGAGAATGGGGAAGAAAAAAAATTATCTAAGAAAACAATGTTTTAAAATATCCCAGAATTTAAAAATACTATTTTCCAGACTGAAGAGGCTCAGGTAGTGCCCAGCACAATGAATTTTTTTAAAGGGGAGGAGGACCCACCGAAGCACATTTTCATGGAATTTTAAATATTGCAGGGATAAACAGCAGATCTTAAAAACTACTCTCAAGTCAAAACTACAATAAGGTATCACCTCACACCAGTGAGAATGGCCATCATCAAAAAAAATCTACAAACAATAAATGCAGGAGAGTGTTGGGGGAAAAGGGAACCCTCCTACACTGTTGGTGGGAATTGGTACAACCATTATGGAGAACAGTATGGAGGTTCCTTAAAAAACTAAATATAGAACTACCATATGATCCAACAATTCCACTCCTGGGCATATATCCAGAGAAAACCATAATTTGAAAAGATACATGCGTCCCAATATTCACTGCAGCACTATTTACAATAGCCAAGATATGGAAGCAACTTAAATGTCCATAAACAGAGGAATGGATAAAGAAGATATGTTACATATATACAATGGAATATTACTCAGCCATATAACAAAACAAAATAACGTCATTTGCAGCAACATGGATGGGCTTAGAGATTATCATACTAAATGGAGTAAGGCAGACAGAGAAAGACAAACATCGTATGATATCACTTATATGTGGAGTGTAAAAAATGATACAAATGAACTTATTTACAAAACAGAAATAGAGTCACAGATGTAGAAAACAAACTTATGGTTACCAAAGGGAAAATGTGGGGGTAGGGATAAATTAGGAGACTGGGATTAACATATACACACTATTATATATAAAATAAATAATCAGGATTCAACACAAAATAGAGTCAAAGGGAATTGAAGGTTTGGTGAGTGAAACTCTAGGATGACCACTGGGCAGCAAGGATGGGGACCCACCAACCCAGATTGGAGCAGGAAGAACGACAGATCCAGGAAGGATATCTCCAAAATACAGACAGAATGGATGTGTTTGAATATAAAGTCAATGATTAACTCCAGGGAAAACAAAAAGTCATATATGAAAGGAAATATAATACTTCCCTGAGCAGCTTGACCAATGTTTACTTAGGAAAGATAATATATTCATTGAATATTGATTTAACAAAAACATGATATGATTCCATGGGGAGGATGTAGGAGAGAAAGGAGACAAGGTGAAGGTATATGTGCTAAAACCCTTATCATAGCAGGAAGCCAGGAGATTATGTCTAAAATGGAAAAATCAACACAATAGTATAATTCCTTTTGCTCAGAAAAATGGAGGTAAATAAAAAACTATCTGCTAAAGAGTTGGGACTTGGGGTGGGAGGCATGGGAAGAGGAAAGCTATTTTTCTTCCTGGATTTAGAGTACTATTTGGCTTTTTAAAACGTGTATGTATTACTTTGGTAGAAATACAATTAAATTTTAAAATGATGCAGAGCACAGCACCTGGCCCATGGTAAGTTCTGGCCAGTGTAGGGAAGCTATGCTTCCCATCCCTGTCTCTAGCCCCCTTGGCTTTTCTCAGCAAGCTCTGTGAAGTGAGTTTTAAAAGTTGGCCATTTTGAATGTTTGTAACTTTATCTCTCACTCCTGCACTCAAGAGACCCTGCTGTATCATTCCTTTCTGTTGTTGTTCGTCTTAGCACAGGCTGCTGTAACAAATGAGCAGAGACTGGGTGGCTTAAACAACAAACATTTATTTCCCACAATTCTGGAGGCTAAGTCCAAGATCAAGGTGCTAGCAGATGTGGTTCTTGGTGAGGGCCTTTTTCCTCATTTGTACATGGCTACCATCGTCTTATTATGTTCTCAGATGGCCGAGACATAAAGGGCTAGGTCTGTTCTCTTCTTATAAGGACACTAATCCCATCACGGGGGCCCCCCTCATGACCTAGTCACCTCCCAAATGTCTCACCTCCAAATACTATCACATTAAGGGCTGCAACATATAAATTTTCGGAGACACAAACATTCAGTCCACAACATTGTTGTGGTTGGTTTGTTTTTGTTCTTTTGTGTGTTTTACCCACAAAGAGAAGGTACTTTAAGCTGTGCTTCACTGGAGAAACTCACAGTGCACTGGAAACTTTGAGAATGTTTTTGATGCTGCTTTAGTTATTGAAATAAATGACTGGTGTTTAAAACAAGAAATCTATACTTTTTATCTTATATATAACTACGGATTTCTCTGATAAGGATTTTTGTAAGTGAAAAATCAGAGTATCTGTTGGAGTACTGGAATGGATAGATTCAAGGTTCCCTGTTGAAATAAAGAGTTGGGACATTTTTGCATAAAAACCCCTTGCCTTATGCCCTGTGGCGGGGGCAGTAAACTGGGGATGTTATGTGGGACTGGGGGTTGTACTTGATAAGAGTGGATTATCTTATGGAAATCAGGTAAAGGGCTGATATTTTGCATCTGGACTGCTGAGAGGTGTAGGAGACAATATCCTGGATTCCAGAGGCAGAGGGGTCTGGGTGAGGGCGCTTAAGTGCTGGGAATTTGCAGAGATCTGTGGAGGACATGGGGCTTGATCCCTCACTGTGAACTTGGGGGGTCTTCAGTCCTCTTACCTCCACAGGGCAGGGCCAGAGAAACTAGGCTGACATCGGGCTCATAGGAGTTTCTTGTGTTCCTCCATTACATTATTAGCACAGCCTTCTGCAGAGGCTGTGTTCACCTCTGCTGGGGAGAGGAGGGATTGGCATTTGGGTGCAAGACAGGCTTGCTTCCAAAAAAGAAAGAAAGGAAGGAAAGGAAGGAAGGAGGGAGGGAGGGAGGGAGGGAAGGAGGGAGGGAGGACGCAAATGACCAAAGTGCATTTCTTCTCTTAAAGTCACTTTCCCTCCCTCCCTTCCTGTAACCAAGATGAAGTTATACGACACCCAACAGGGTACCCCTCTGCACATCTCAGTTCAGCCCCTCATCTGCTGTGACTTAAATAGCAAAAATAGAATTTTTTTAAAAAAGTTTTGTCATCAGTCTTGCTTGATCCTGAGCAGCACCACTCCAGCAGATATGACAAAAATCCTCTCACAGGCCAGCTTGCTTTGTTCTGGAGGCAATTTGTGCAGAAAGCAGCCAACTCCCTGATGCTAGAGGGCAGGGAGACGGACCTGCCATCCTGCCACTGCGCCCGGGAGGGGCGTGCGGGTGTGAATGTGTGTGTGTGTGTATACGCACGTGTGTGTGTGTGAGTGTGCAAATGTCAGTTAGCATGTGTGTGTGGCCAGAAGGTGTGGTGGGTGGGGCTGAGGCAGGAGGAAGGAGAAAAGATGCTTAAGAGGTTGAACCCAGCTATCTGGGCATATTCTATTTTTTAACAAAGAGTGACATGTTCTGTCTTAACTATTCAGCTTCTTGGTATGAAAATCCCAGCAAGATTCCACCAAATTTCTTTCTTAAATCCTTGTCATTTGAAGGTGGACTTCAGAAAGACTTCATGTCTGCACTGGGGGTGATTGCAGATCATTTCTTTTTCGAAATGAACGCCTTGCCCTTTCTGCAGGGGAGAGAAGGCGATTCTCGTCCAGAAAGCTGTCACAACAGGAGGCATGCAGCCTTTATTAGCTACACGACGATACGTTATATTTTATGCGAATAGCGGAGATAGTTTGAGAAGGAACCTGCTCCTGCCTGGTGTGCGTTTGCCGTGTGTCTGGAGTTGCCGCCGTGTGACTACATGGGTCCTTATTTTAAGAACAGCCCTCAGACAATAAAGCGAGTGTCCCTGAGCTGAGTGACTCCACAAATGACTCAGTCCTTCTCAAAGGGGTCTTCACAGGCCACGGGGGTACCAGAGCTGATTTTAGGTGGGACACGGTGAACACTTTTTTTCTTTTTTTTTTCTGGCCGCGCCCCGCAGCTTGGTGGGTGTTAGTTCCCCGACCAGGGATTGAACCCAGGCCCTTGGCAGTGAAAGCATGGAGTCCTAATCACTAGACTGCCAGAGAATTCCGGGAACACTTTTATTTTTAAAGGTATGTGTTTATTTTAATGTGATTAGAAAGGTTAAAGCCAGCATATCAAGTCCACAATGACACAGAGACATAAAATTCCCATAAAACAATCCTTTAGATCTTTTAAATGTGAGTTTGTTTAGGAAAACACCACTTAAACAGTAATGCAGGAGTGTATCACCCAGAATTAGGTAGGAAAAAGAATTCTCCCTGGTCTCCATGGCAAAACTTGATGAAGGGGCGGCCACATACAGATTCCTGGGACAGGGTACAGGGAACCCTACATAATGCCGAAGTCTCTGAGAGTAGCCCCCGGGCTGGCTGTTACCACCTGAGGCCGGAAGGGTCGAGGGAGGGAACCGGGCCCCACTGAGAGATGGAACTACCGAGGGGGCCCAACTGTGGGCAGAGCCAAGGCACCCAAGTGAGGAGGGCAGGGAAGAAACACCCCAGCCTCTCTCTCCTCCAAGGTCTCATCTCCTGCCAGCATCTTCCATGGGCCAAGCCACCTGGAGGCCAGTGGGCTAGGGGCCCAGGGGGGAGTTCACAGGTCAGCCTCCCTGGCAGTACAGATCTGGGCAGAAACTGGATCTGGGTTGGGGCAGGGCTGGAGCAGAGAATCACCAGCCTAAAGCGGGGTGTGGGCGTGGCAGGAATTGCTAAGTTACCTGATGGTGGGAGTTTGGATTCTCATCACAGACCAGTGAAGTTGGTATAATTATCCTCACTTTTCAGGTGAGAAAGCCGTGCCTTAGAAAGGTTAAGAACTTACCCAAGCTTACATTGCTGGTGAGTGACATTGCTGAGTCTCAGGTCAGATCTATCTGATCGTAGAGCCTGGGCTCTCAAACATTACTTTGTACACACCATGCACGCACGCACGCACACCATGCATACACACCCCACTTATACAACAACCAGCAAATGCTGATACTGGGACTGTGTCCACAGTGGATTTAGACAGTAAAGCACGTTATAAAAACATACTTGACATGCTGACATTTCGTTCATCCCCATGACCTCTGTGGCCCGGAGCACACAGCCGGTCTCTCTTGTAGACTCGGCCATTGCACAGCATCCTGGTAGTTTACCCCAGGCCACATTATTCCAGCCACACAGAAACATAAACCCCATTTATCCAAGTGCCAGAGTCTGGTTGGCTCTCCTCAGAGTTCATAGTCAAGGACAGGGCTCCTGGCCAAATTAAAGTGGGGCTTCGGAGAGTCCAGCTGCACTTAAAAAATAATAATAATTGCATGTACTTTCTTTAATGAGCTCTCCTTCCCACTTGGCAGCAGTAACACTAAATTCAGTCCATTCCAGCAAAGGCCCGTCTAATCCAATAAAAATGTTAGTCTAATCAAGGATTTCAATCACGATCCAGTTCAAAGTTCCCTCTCTGCAAGGTGCTGCCCCCCCTCCAGCTGATGGGAATATTCCAGAGGTTTCCTACAGCCCACAGCCTAGCAAACAGGGGCAAGGTGAGCCAGAACCCAGTGGTGGCGAGGCTGCATGGCATTCATGGCTGCTGTTCTCACCTCGGCTTGGTCCCGTCCAACTGCCATCTCTATGCACATTTGATGGCTCCGGGCTGTCTAGCTGGACCTTCCGCCTGAATGCTGAGCATCTACAGAAGCACAGTGGCTGCTACTACTCCTTTCCCCAAGCAGGCGGTTTACCTCCCAGCCTCTGCCAGTGAGTCACTCTGTTCCTCTGGGCAGTCTTTCGAGGTGAGGGAAGTAGCCCACTATACTTTTGAAACTGACCTTTAAAATTGCTATGGATGAGAATTGAAAAAAATCCCTACTTAGATTCACGCAGCCCAGGCTCCTCTGAGGAGAGAGCATGAGGCCAGGTGTAAGTGCTAGTGTGTTATTGGAAGGTACAATCCCAGGGCAGCAAGAGTGAGGGGCAAGGAAGGCACCAGGAAGGATGAGGAGAAAATACAAGGTGGTTCGTTGCTGAGCAGATCTTGCTTCAGGAAGAGACACGGCTGGACATTTGGCCATGTGGGATGTCTCTGAACAGACAATATAGAAGCACCATGCCTAGAAACAGTCCATTATGGAGGAATGGAGAGGGGATTTGTCTTCTGGCTCTCCACAGTCTCTTGTCCCTCACTGGGTAAGGCTCTCCCCATAAGAGTTAATTTCCCTGTGCTTCTGGGTTGCATCACATGGCTCCTTCAGGAGCCATTGTGAAAACATGATCCAGGGCTTCCCTGGTGGTGCAGTGGTTGAGAATCCGCCTGCCGATGCAGGGGACGCGGGTTCGTGCCCCGGTCTGGGAAGGTCCCACATGCCGCGGAGCGGCTGGGCCCGTGAGCCATGGCCGCTGAGCCTGCGCGTCCGGAATGGGAGAGGCCACAACAGTGAGAGGCCGCGTACCACAAAAAAACAAAAAAACAAAAAAACAAAAAAACAAAAAAACATGATCCTTGCCCAACAGCATGCGGGGGTGGTCATCTGAGTCTTGAAGTCATGGGAGCAGCCAGAAACCTCAGGTGGCAGAACCAAGTTGCCCTCCCAGAGCCCATCATGGGAGAGGCTGGCATGGTGGTGACCACTTAAGAGAATCTGAGATAGCATATGAGGTGTCTGACACAGTGAGGCTGTTTTTTAAAAAATATATTTTCTAGAAGAAATCAGGCTGAACTGACATCTAAAATATTTCAGTATAAAAGATACATGATGGGTGACTGGGACAGGAGCTTCCCTTTAGAATGCCCAGAATCCTATCTGCTCCATTCCAGTCTGTGGAGGCACCTGTGCCTGCCCAAGAACCGTGGGAACCCTCTGCAGCACAGAGACCTAGAACTTCTTTCCTTAGTGTGAGTTGAAGCTGTGGTGTGTCAGTGGTTAGACACTTAGACTGTCCTGATACCCAGGAGGGAATGACAGCTATATCTAACTCAGAGTTTTTGTGCAGAGTAAGTGAAATAATCCAGGGTTTTCCACATTTGGGGCATTTGCATACCACCTTCACACTTTGCCCCCTTATCCGTGTACCATGTGTTTTATTACTTAGTTGATTTTTTAAATTGACTCCACTCTAAATTTTAGCCTCATTCTAAGGAACAATATCTGTGAATTCTCCAGGTTGATATACTGGAGATTTTATATATGTATATATATATATATATATATATTTATTTATTTATAAGCATGTATATTATATATTTATTTATTTATAAGCATATATATATATATATTAGAGTATATATGTATATTAGAGTAAGCATATTAGTCTGAAATGGAGAAAATGATCATCATGGACTTCCTGACACCATCGTACCTATGGAAAGTGGTACAGTGCCACACTCTGATGGACACTGAGCTAATCTGCACATCCAGCCAGTGTCTGGTGCTCAGTAAATGTTCTCTGGGTTGCTTCTGTTCAACATAGTATTGAAATTCTTAGCCACCGCAATCAGATAAGAAAAAGAAATAAAAGGGAATCCAAATTGGAAGGGAAGAGGGTAAAACTGTCACTATTTGCAGATGATATGTACTTTATAGAGAGAACCCTGAAGTCTCCACACAAAAACTATTAGAACTAATAAATGAAGGTAGCAGGATATGAGATTAATATACAGAAATCTGTTATGTTTCTTTATACTAATAATGAAATAGAGAAAGTAAAAAATATCCTGTTTAAAATCACATCAAAAGAAAAAAATGCAAAACATAGAAATAAACTTAACCAAGGGGGTAAAGGACCTATATGCTGAAAACTAAGACACTGATGAAGGAAACTGAAGACGAGTCAAACAAATGGAGAGATATCCTGTGCTCTTGGGTTGGAAGAATTAATATTGTTAAAATGACCACACTACTGAAAGCAATTTACAGATTTAATGCAATCCCTATCAAAATACTCATGACATTTTTCACAGAACTAGAACACATAATCCTAAAATTTATATGGAATCACAAAAGGCCCAGAATTGCCAAAGCAATCCTGAGAAAAAAGAACAAAGCTGCAGGTATAACCCTTCCAGGCTTCAGACTATACTACAAAGCTACAGTAATCAAAACAGCATGGTATTGGCATAAAAACAGACATATAGATCAATGGAACAGAATAGAATCCAGAAATAAGCCCACTCACCTATGCCCAATTAATCTATGACACAGGAGGCAAGATTATATAATGGAGAAAAGACAGTCTCTTCAACAAGTGGTGTTGGGAAAGCTGAACATATATGTATAAATCAATGAAATTAGAACATTCACTCACAACATATTAAAAAATAAACTCAAAATGGATTGAAGACCTAAATGTAAGACATGACACCATAAAACTCCCAGAAGAGAACATAAGCAAAACATTCTTTGACATAAATTGTAGCAATATTTTCTTAGATCGGTCTCCCAAGGCAAAAGAAATAAAAGCAAAAATAAACAAACAGGACCTAATCAAACTTACAAGCTTTTGCACAGCAAAGAAAACCATTGACAAAATGAAAATACAACCCACGGAATGGGAGAAAATATTTGCAAACAATATATTTGATAAGGGGTTAATATCCAAAATATACAAACAGCTCACACAACTCAATATCAAAGAACCAAACAACCCAATCAAAAACAGGCAGAAGACCTAAAGAGACATTTCTCCAAAGAAGACATATAGATGGCCAACAGGCACACAAAAAAGATGCTCCACATTGCTAATTATTAGAGGAATGCAAATCAAAACCACAATGAGGTGTCACCTCACACTGGTCAGAATGACCATCATCAAAAAGTCTACAGATAATCAGTGCTGGACAGGGTGTGGAGACAAGGGAACCCTCCTGCACTGTTGGTGGGAATGTACATTGATACAGCCACTATGGAGAACCGTATGGAGGTTCCTTAAAAAACGAGCCACCATATGATCCAGCAATCCGACTCCTGGGAATATATCCAGAAAAAAATGAAAACTCTATTCGAAAAGATACATGTATACCAATGTTCATAGCAGCACTGTTTACAATAGCCAAGACACAGAAGCCACCCAGCTGCTCTTCGACCGACATTGGCTTAGGAAGCTGTGGTGTGTATAGACAACGCACTATTCCTCAGCCATAAAAAGAATGAAACGGTGCCATTTGCCACAGCATGGACGGACCTAGAGAACATTATGCTGAGTGAAATAAATCAGACAGAGAAAGGCAAGTACTACATGACATCACTTATATGTGGAATCTAAAAAATAACACAGATGAATCTAGGTACAAAACGGAAACAGACTCACAGACAAGAAAAAAACTTATGGTTATCAAATGGGCATAGAAGGTACAAATTAGGAGTATTGGATTAGCAGATACAAACCACTTTACATAAAATAGATAAGCAACAAGGATTTACTGTATAGTACAGGGAATTATATTCAATAGCTTGTAATAACCTATAGTGGAACATAATCTGCAAAAAAAAACACCCCAAAACCCTGAATCACTATGCTATACACTTGAAACTAATGCAATATTGTAAACCAACTATACTTCAATGAAAATTAATTTTAAAAAATGCTCTCTGTTAGGCTCTTTCAATTCTGGCCAAGGATGTGCCCTGTACTTCCTGAGTGTGGGCTGCTCATTTTGTCTCCAGCTCTTCCGTCTGCCTTTGCCGTCAGTGGAGCAATGGCTGTCTCCCCCTGACTCTGCAGTCGCTCATGGGCACTGCTTTTCCATCCCCATGCAAACCCCTCCTTCTTGAAGTTCCTATCATCAAGCTCCACCTTCCTTTCCCCTCCCAGTTGCTATCTTCCACCAACCTCCTGATCACTCCCTCTCTTTTCCCGAAAACTTTGGCACCTGCCACTTGGTTTTCTTCTCCACTCCAGATTCCTCTGTACACCTTATGGCTTCAGCTTTCATGATGACATGCATCCGGTGTCTTGTCTCAAAGGTCCTTGACCTCTTCTAATAGCTCCAATAACACTATTCCGCCTCCTTCTTTGGCAAGCCACTACATCCTACATGACTACATCCTATGGAGCATGCCACCTCCTAGAACTGCACAATCTCCGAAATCTTTCCACCTCAGACTTCAATCTCTACCCCTCCAATGCTTTGTGCCCTTATTCCCAGTGTTTTGGTTCTTCAACTTCATTAGAACTCCATCTCCTTGATCCTCCCTTTTCTTACAGTTTCTCATCCCTCTTCCCTACCCAGTCTAGGTCCCACAAGGCATTATTTAGCAATTTGGAAGTTCCTGGCCACTTTCTGTTTCTACCACACCCATCTCACCAACCCCCAACATTGAAGCATCAACCTACCTGCAGGCCAGTCCTAGAGGTGGGAGTGGCATGAGGGCTGAGCACTGTTGAAGAATATCTGTTCATCCTTTTCTCCAAAGTTTGTTGGGTTCTTATTTCCCCATTTTTGGTAATGTTTCTGTTGGGTAAGGCTGCTGGAGAAGCAAAAAAAAAAAAAAAAAAAAAAAAGTTGTAAGTGTTCTGAAAACTATAAAGTGCTTTTTTCAAAAGTAAAGTATTCTTTTTCATAAAAGACCTGACATTCCCCCATTGAAGGATTTACAATCCATCCATTGTGAGAGCAATTCTCCTGTACTCATGCAGGTCCTACACTTCTGTTTGCAATGCCCTCCCCCTTCTTACTCAACCTTCAAATTGCACTGGAATCATCTCTGATAGGAAACCTTGTCTGAAACCCTGGATTTGGTTAGGTGGCCCCCTCCCTCTGTGCTCCCAGAGTGGTTATCACAGGATCTTGTAATGAGCTGTTTGTGCCTGTGTCCCCCATTAGACTGGGAATGCAGAGGTTTTTTGTTTTGTTTTTGTTTTTGAGGGGAAGGACCTTGCCTTACTCATCTTCGTTCCTCACAGTAGCCACTTGCTCACTTTACAAAACTGAAATGAACTAAAGCCAGAAGAAGAACTTCAAGCTCTTTTGGAGAGCAAAAAAGAAAATCAATTGCAGTAAGATGATAATGAGCTGCAATAGACATTGTCTTCTCTGCTTAGCATTCCACCTTCAGAGGGGAGCATCTGTTTCCCACTCCCACCACGTGGAATGGAAGGTAACAATCATAGGATCTCTGCTCCTTTGCCCCTGTTGATTGGCCTCAGCTGGGCCAATCAGAGAACTTCCTGGGACCTTTGGAACTGGAATTAGAATAAGGGATGCCTCCTCTTTGTTGGTGAAGGTGTAAGGCTGGCAACCATGTTCAGAGGAAGCCAGTGTGCAGTGAGAGAGAGGGTACCCAGGGAGAGAGGGAGTCGAGGGACAGGAATGAGTCCCTGGTTCCCATCACCGCTGGTGCCAGCCTGTGAGAGATATAGTCCTCTCGTCAAATTCCTCTTGGACCTAAGCTAGACTGAGTTGAGTGTCTGTCTTTCACAGTCAAAAGGAGCCTGACTAATTCACGTGCCTGTCCTTCGCTTCGGAGTTTTACTTTTCTTAGGACAGCATAGCCAACTTAAAAGAAAAGATGGTCAGAAGAAATGGATTGGTGCTTGGTTTGATAATTTGATGACCCTCATTTTATTCCATTTATTTCATTCAGGTATAATTTACACAGAGTAAAAAATCTCCCTTTTCGGTGTATAGTTCTGCACGTCTTGAGAAAAATATAGGGTCATGGAATCTCTACCACAATCCAAATAAAGAACAGTTCCAATCATCCCCCAGAATTTCTCTGCTCTCCTTTGTGGTTTAATCCACACCCTATTCCCAGCTACTGGGATCCACTAATCTGTTTTCTATCCCTATAGTTTTGCCTTTGCAGGAATGTCATGGAAATGGAATCCTACAGCATGTAGGAAATAGCATAATGCACGGGACGTTCATCCGAGTGAACAAGTGTTTCAGGGGTTCAGCCCTTTGTATTGCTGTTCAGTATCCTGTTGTACAAAGTACTGCACTTTGTTTATCCATTCCCCAGTTGTAGGACGTTTGAATTGTTTCCAGACGGGTTTCTCAGTCTCTTTCCACCTTCAGCTTCAGGATTTCCTGTGCACCTGCAGCTGAGAGAAGATGTCTCTTCTAGCAATAAGACACTGTCACTCGTCACTTGACACTGGTTGTCCTCATCATAGAACGTGGGAGGGAGAAGGGTGTTGTTCTGATTTGACCTCAGCCTTGGGCAGGCACGGTGCCCTGTGCCTCAGGAGTGAGGTCTTCCAGGGGATTCTGCAGTGCCCCAGCTGTAGGAGACCTTTCACAGTCTGGGTCCAGGATGTATCTCTGGCTCTTCCTCCAGGGTGGAGATTTTTTTTTTTTTTTCCTGTTCTCTTCCTCCAGCTGCCCTGGGTGCTTGAAAGCAGTAGAGTTTGCTGCCCTTCCCACAGCAGCTTAATGCTGTTCCATGCTGAAGGACTGCTGACCCTTCCTGCAGTAGCTGCTGTTCCCCTGCCCAAGAGCCGCACCAGGGGGATGCTTTCTCAGGACTCTTGTTCTGACCCAGATCTTTCTTATGAGCACCTGCTAGGTCAGCAGAGAGGAAACTGCGAGGCGGGGGGACGAGTCCCTGTGTCTGTGGCTCCCAGGGAGGGGATTCCCAAGTTCTCACGATACCCGCACTTAGCCCGTGGCAGTCCCTGCAGAGTTGAGGTGGATTTTTCTTACTCGCCAGTGTGATGTCAGGTGATGCCTGTTCTAAGCAAGCAAGTGCTCCAATCCCGTCTTTCCTTGGAGGTGCCTGTCTTGAGATTTTGAGTTAATTATCTACCCAGTGTCCTCAGTTTTCTTATGGGCTCAAGGGAAATTGTGAATTTGTACAATGTTTAGTTTTTTCTTGTTGTAAGGGTGGGAGTGATGTTTTCCCAGCTTTCCACATCCTAAGCGGAAGCCAGAAGTCCATCCTCACGTTTTTCTTTTTTTATTGAAGTATAGTTGATTTACAAAGTTTCAGGTGTACAGCAAAGTGATTCAGTTTTATATATATATATATTTTTCCAGATTCTTTTCCATTATAGGTTATTATAAGATATTGAATATAGTTCCCTGTGCCATACAGTTGGTCCCTGTTGTTTATCATGCTCACTTTTAAACAGAAGATGGGAAAATAAAGCCCCATGCAGGGTGGAGCGGCTGTGACTTCAAGTGGGGAAGGAGGCCAGCACCCAGTTACATTTATGCCGACCCACAGGTATTTGGGGAAAAAACAAAAAAACAAAAAACTTGAGTTGGCTTCTAGTGTTTTAAAAATCTGAAATTTTCTCATAAAAAATTTGAATTTGGGATTTCTCTGGAAAAAAGCTGCCCACCAAGATAATCACCAGGCTGCTTTCTGGATACCGGGCATCGTTCTCCAGTTCCCCCACCACCCCCTGCCCCCATGCGACCCTCATCCTATTTCAAGCATCTTCTTAACCTGCCTGACCCTGTGGGCAGGGATGGGGCCGAGCCCGGATGCACTGGTAGAGTAGTCTCAGTGGTGAAAAACGTCCAAGTTATTCTGTGCCAGTGGGCAAATAGCCAGTGCCCTGAGGCCCCGGAGAACCCTACCACACCAGCCATGCTGGCATCTCCCTTAAGACCCTTCATTCCAAAGGATAAAGCTAGCAAACCCCACAGCCCTGTGGCAGAGCCAGGAGCAGTGTCCATCTTGACCGAATGATGCCTGCCCTGTTCTGGTGTTCGATGCCCACAGACAGGGCGACACAAAAAACATTGAAGTTTGCAACTCCTGTCTTAAAAGGATCACGCACAAGCCCCTGTCCCTAAGAAGGTGGAGGGGCCAGAGGGATATGCTGTTTAAGGTGTCAAACGACAAGGCTTTGGAGGGCCTGGTTGGAGCAGTCAATGCAAACAGCAGAATGTGCCTTGGGATACTGGTTTTGGGAGCGTAAGAAAGAGACCAAGAAAAAAACAGGATGTGCTTATGCAACAGGAAAATCAAGAAGCAGGGCTGATACGCTTTGGTGATAAAGTGGAAAATGGCTCTGCCTGAGGGTAGCCCCGTTATCAGGGATTTCTAGCCCCCTTCTACCTTAACAAGACATAATTACAATAAGGTAATTAACTGTTTTGTAATTAAATACCAAAATAATTAAATTTGAAATTAAACATGATAACATCAAGTTGTTCAGATGGGATTAACTTGTGTCTTAATCTGATAAATCATTTTCATTATTGTGAGGATTAAGGATTGGAGAAAGAAATTGTAAAAGGAATCGTTCCTATGTGCCACAGAGAGAGACTGCCTGGGCTTTTGATTCCTCATCTACAGAATTCTCTCAAAGGTCAAGGGCTGGATGGACTTTTAAGGCATGAGTTGGAAAAATAAGAGATAGCATTCTTGAAAAGACTCTTTTGCTGATATTTGAACCTGAACTATTTTGTACTTGGATTTTGAAAATAGCCAGTTTCCTCCTAAGGTCCTACAAATTTTTGACCAAAAAAAAAAAATTTTTTTTTTAAACTGAGGCCCAACAATTAGCTAAATTAATAGCTACCCATCAAATAACAAACATCTGGTATCTCCTTTGTGCAAAGTACTATGCAAGAAAACATCAGAGCGTATGCAAAGAGACATAAAACACCGTCTCTTCTCTCAGATGCAGGACTCTTTCTTTGCTATGGAGAAAAAGAATGTCTGCATGGAGAAGATAAAGTGCCAATCACAAATTCAATAATAATAGAAGGTACCTGTGATAGTTAATTTGGGGTCAATTTGGGTAGGCCCCAGGACCCAGATACTTGGTCAAATATTATTCTAGATGTAGATGAGATTACCATTTAAATCAGCAGTAAGGTAGATTACTCTCCAGAATGTGGCTGGGCCTCATCCAATCAGTTGAAGGCCTTAACAGAAAAAGACTGAGGTCCCTGGGAGAAAAAAGAATTCTGACAGCAGACTGCCTTTGGACTTGAACTCTTCCCTGGGCCTTCAGTCCGCAGCCTCCACTGCAGATTTTGAAGTTGCCAAGCCTTCACAATGGTGTGAGCCAGTCCCTTAAAATAAAATCTCTCGGGCTTCCCTGGTGGCGCAGTGGTTGAGAGTCCACCTGCCGATGCAGGGGACGCGGGTTTGTGCCCCGGTCCGGGAAGATCCCACATGCCGCGGAGCGGCTGGGCCCGTGAGCCATGGCCGCTGAGCCTGCGCGTCCGGAGCCTGTGCTTCACAACCGGAGAGGCCACAACAGTGAGAGGCCTGTGTACTGCAAAAAAAAAAAAAAAAAACAAAAAAAAAACCTCTCTCGCTCTCGCTCTCGCTCTCTCGCTCTCTCTCTCTCTCTCTCTCTCCATATATATGCATCCTGTTGGTTCTGTTGCCCTGCAGAATCCTGACTAATACAGCACCAAAGTCAGAGGTGTCTCAGGGAGTTCACTCTCTCTTTGGCAGACTCTATTATTACAGCAGTAAAGCACTGCTGGATGGTTGAACCCACAGTGTCCTAATAGAACTGTACTTAGTAAAACAGGCAGGCAGCCTGTGGGCCATCCTTTGCTGATTTGATTTTCTTTCAATATTGCCTGAGAAGATTATTTCCTTTGCTTACTCTGTGTTTTTCTTTTTTGGTATCCCATAAATTTGGCACTTAACGTGAATGCCTTGCTTGCCTCATCCTAGTCTTGGCCGGGCTCTCAGCAAAATGACCTGAATGATACCTGTGAGGAGGGTTCAACTAGCAAGGCCAGAATGTGGCATGGAAACGCTGGCGAGGTGGCCCTGCTGTCCTGTACAACCTTGAATGGCCTTGGAGCAGGCTAGGACCTAAGCCAGGCCCAGCAAAACCTGTCCCTAGGGAATTCCCTGGTGGTCCAGCGTTAGGACTCCGTGCTTTCACCGCTGAGGGCACAGGTTCAATCCCTGGTTGGGGAACCAAGATCCTGCAAGCCACACGGCGCAGCCAAAACAAAAACTGTCCTTAGGATTTTGTAAACTAGCAGTGAAACCAAAGGCCCGTCCCTCCTTGGGGGTGAAACTGTACGTCGGAGATGGGGGAGCTCTTTCCTGCCAGGCGCAGGGAGCTTGTTCTGGGAGGACAGAGCCAGAGAGAAGCAGGAATGGGCGTCAGAATGTGAGTTCCTGGTGGTTTTCAAATTCCCAGTCCACATCTTCCCATGTGACCCACCTGTACCCCAGCGTCACTCCTGCAGTTGTATGATCCATCAAACAAACCCCACTTTGGGCTGCAGCTAGTTTCAGGGGTGCGTTAGTTCGCTAGGGCTTCTAGCCTCTGGAATTTTGAGACGGTACATTTCTGTTGTTTAAGCCACCCGGCCTGAGATCAAGGGATCAAGAGGGCTGGTTTCTTCTGAGGCTTTTCTCCTGGTTGTGTCTTCTCATGAGCTTCCTGCTGTGCTTGTCTGTGTCCTAATGTCTTCTTATAAGGACATCAGTCATATTGGATGAGAGCCCACTCCAAGGACCTCATTTAACCTTAACTACCTCTACAAAGCCCCTGTCTCCAAATACCTTAATTCTGAGATACCAGGAGTTAGAATTTCAGCATAGGAATAGCGGGGTGCGGTGAGGAGGGGAGTGGGAGTGGGCCACGATGCAGCCCCCAACAAAGGGTTTGAGTTTCTGTCACCTGCAACCGAAAGAGTCCTGACTAATATGCATGTATATTCATGGAAAATAAAACCTGGGAGAATATTTACCAAAATGTTAGCAGAGACTATTTCTACATGGTGGATTAAGACTGATTCTTATATTTGCTTACCTATATTTTCTGTTTTTCTTCTGCAATGAACATGCATTCTTATTGTAAAGAAACAACGTTTTAAAATATCCCAGAGCCTTGTGAGGGCAGTGGGCGTGAGGGCGTGGGTGCTGATTACCCTGGATAAACTCTGCAGCCCCGCCCCAGGCAGAGGGGGAGGGGAGAAGTCACCGAGATGTGCCTGGAAGAATTCGGAAATAATAAGACATCCCCCTGCCACCTAAACCATAAAGCCAGCAAAATGGATCCACGCAGAGAAAAATGCCAAGTCACCTTAAAGAGGCAGGAGGGCTCCAGCCCAGACTTGATTTGATTGGAGGAATTCAAAAGCTCGTGTGTGTGTGTGTGTGTGTGTGTGTGTGTGTCTGTGTCTGTGCGCGTGTGTGTGCGTGTGCGTGTGTGTGTGTGCGCCAGACAAGTCCCTCTTAGCCTCTTGGACTGTGCTGTATTTTTGTTAAAAAAAAAAAAAATGAAAACTTAGGGGAGCTTTTCTTTTTTTTTTTTTTTTTTTTTTTTTAAATTTATGATTGAGAAAAGTGAAGGCCCTGGGCCTGGACCGGGAGGAAAGGGGTTAAGACAGTGCAGCAGGGCATGATGGGGTCACAGGCCCTGAGACGTGCCTGCTGTGGAAGCCCAGTGTGGTGGGAAGTGGCGAGTGTGCCCTGGGTGCGGTGTGGGTGAGGGTCTCACAGGGGAGAGGCTCAGCAGCGCTGAGGGAGAGGATCGTGGGGAGACCAAGGGCCAGTGAAAGCCCCTGAGCATCAGGAAGGCTGGCAGCTTCCAGAGCCCGGGATCCCCAGGCCTGCACTGAAACTTGTTTCCCGTGCTGTGCTCTGTCATAATCCCCTCTCGGCAGCCCCAGACCTCGGGTAAAATTCCATGACACACAGGAGCATCCTGTTGGTGGCACTTGGGGGAATGAAGGCAGAGGGCTGGCCACTGCATCAGGGAGGGGGCGGGGAGAGGAGGCAGTAGCCTGGCCCAGGGGTTGGGGCTGGAGGCGGGGCGATAGGCTTCAAGGAGCACTCTCTTAGGAGTGGACTGAGACGAACGCCCTTTCCTCCAAAAGAAGGAGAAAAAATTGCGAGGCTAGCCCTGAGGAAGACGCAGGCGATAACCACTGTCACTCACTGTTTTCCGAGCGACAGTGCCCTCAGGTCGAGCAGCGATCCCTTGGCTCTGTAGGGAAGCGACCTGGGACTCTGGTTTTGAAATCACCTCCACAAAGAGAGGGATGACAGTCATTTCAGCCAGATCTTAGGTGATGAGGCTCAGAGAGGCCAGGCAGTTTGCCCAAGGTTACACAGCTGGTACAGGAAAGAGCCAGGATTTGAACCCTGCTCCTTTGGACTCCCAAATGCAGGCTGCAGCTCACTACCCCACACTGCTGCTGGCGATGCCAGGAGAGTTCGCTTCCAGCGCCATCAGGGCAAGGTGGGATCCTGACCCACGAACACCCCCCATCCTTTTCTTATCACCACTGAAGCGCCGGGCCATCACGAAATGCGGTCAACACTCCGGCCGAGTGCGTCCTCAGCCTGCAATCTCTGTTTTTATGGCAGGCGTTCCTCCCTGGGGAGTATGGGCTGAGCCCTGGACATGAAAACCGGGAGTGCTTGCTGGTTCTGTTTCTCCCTGGAGACGTGGCAATCTGTTGGGAGTTTGCTTCACATGAGCCAGTCCCCAGCAGCCAGTCACCTTTGGGTGTTATACCAGCTGCTGTTCATGCTCTCCCCAAACCTCTCAGGTCCCCTTACCACGTCTGTGTGCAGCGGGACCCCTCCTGCTTTCTCTGCAAGAGCCAGCACCTGAGGATGGATCGCAGGTTGCTGAAACCCACTTGGCCTGTGTGTATAGACAACTGGACGTGCCTGGGAATTTGCATCCTCTTGGGGCCACCCTTGACCAATGACTGATAAATCCTCCCGGTTCCTTTGACCCTGATGGAGATCCTCTGAAGTATGACATGCCCTGTCCCCAGTGGGACAGAGCCAAACTTACCACCCAGGCTTAGTGTCACACCCTTGCTTCTTGATCCCACTCTCCCACGCCCCTACCAGTTTTTCTAGGAAACACTTGCTAATAAATCATTCCCTAACACATTGCTTCCATATGAACCCTCATCTCAGGGTCTGCTTTGGGGGAACCCAAACTGAGACAGATATATCAACAAATCGGAGCACTGAGCCTCCAAAGCTGAGGGCCAGCAGATTGGTGCCACCCAGCTGAGTTTGGCCTGCAATGGTGTTTTGTTCCGAGTGCCTCCCCCGTCCCTCCTGGTCCCCCCTCAAAGCAAACACTGTTTCCACGTGGGAATAAAATTCTTGACCTTGGCTAATGGAGTGCTTATTAACTGCATTGAACATTCACAAAGAAAAGCGATGAGTGTGGCTACAGCACGGCAAGTGCTTCAAGAGACAGGGTATTTCATGCAAGCCTTGCAAGAACCTGTGAGTTAGGAGCTATCACTACCCCCTTTTAACTGATGAAGATTCTGAATCATCAGGGCTCCTTTACTCAGTCACATATCTAGGAAGCAAAGAGAGGGAATTTGTACTCAGGCAGTCTGACTCCAAAAGCTATGCCCCAACCACTGTGCGATGGAGAGACCCACAAACCTACACCTACTCTCCTGCCACCCAAATGAGGGCATCTCGTGACTGGTGGGACTTCTGATCTGCTAGTCTGGTCTTGCTAGTCTCCCTATTATTTGTTTCCTCCCTTTCAACAGCTTAGGACTTGATTTGGGAAGGCACAGGAATAAATAATGATGTAGAACCATGCATTTTGGGAGGGACTTATATCTTTCTTTAAAAGAAAAGATTAAGCAAATGCATATATTTAAATTCTCAAATTGCAGCGTGGTAGTTCCCGGGAACCAGCACTTCTGCAAGCCAGCTGAGGTCGTTCCAGAAATTGGACCTCTGTGTGCACAGGGCTGTGGGTGAGCCAGAGCAAGCGACCAGGAGAGGAAGTCAGCCCTCCCCCTCCCCCCACCTAGTGCCATCCCTCCTCCAACAAGCTGTCAACTCTGCAGTGGAGAACAGTGCCAGCCTGCAGGCTTTCTGTTCCCAGAGCTCAGTGGATGACTCAGTTACTGAGCAATTTCCTTTTTTTCATGAGCCTACCATGCAGAGATTTTCAAATTATTTCCCTGAAATGTTCCTCCCCTCTCCTTGCTGCATGCCTTGTCCCCAGAAGGCACAATTTTCAATAGATTCTTCCTAACAACATCCCAGCCAGCATCTATTAGGTTCTTACTAGATGCCAGGCACCCAGCTCAGCATTTTACATCCGCCTTCCCAGCTCACCCTCACAACCACACTGGAGGGTGTGCATATTAGTGTTTCCATTTTCTGGATGAGGAAACTGAAGCCCAGAAAGGTTGCCCGAGGTCATTTGCCAAGACGTAACAGAGCTGGAACACAAACCCATATCAGTTTATGTCTTTAACCACCATGCTATACTGTCACCTTACTCTGAAAAGACTCACATTATTCGAGGTAGGTTGTGTTATTTGTCCTGAAATTCTTCCTTCCTTCCCTTGACATGACTTTTCCACGGGCAGATTTTCTACCCTCGACTTTGGACTTGGCCATGTGACTTGCTTTGGCTGATGGGATGAGGATAGAAGTGAAAGTGTGCCATTCTGAGCTGAGGCTGCAGGTGACATGGCACATTTCTGCCAGTCCTCTTGCAGCTTCTACACTCTGCCACCAAGAAGGCATGTTCATTAAGCCATTGACTCTCAGCTTGAACCTCAGTATAAAGACCTGTGGAGGGGCCCTGACCCCAACCTGAAGCATAGAGTTCAACCTGATTCATCCATACGTCACTGAGCCCAGCCAAGATCAGCCAAACCATAGCCGACCAGCACGCTGTGGGCCCAAAATCAGCACTGTAGTTGTAAGCCACTGAGCTGTTGGGGCTGTTTGTTATGGACCATTATCACAGCAAAAACTTCTCACCATTGCATGGGATAGCATTCTAGTCTAGCCAGCACTGCCTGGGCTGGCTCTCAGCATTGTAATGGAAGAGTGCAGGGTTATGGTCTTAGGGAAGAAATGAGCCCGCGACATCATCTGACCCTGCTCCTCCTCTGCAGCCTCCATCCTTCCCTGTCTCCTAAGGCAGCCCACTTCCTCTCTGAACATGCTCAAAAGTCTTCCCTAGGGCTTCCCTGGTGGCGCAGTGGTTGAGATTCCGCCTACTGATGCAGGGGACACGGGTTCGTGCCCCGGTCCGGGAAGATCCCACATGCCGCGGAGCGGCTGGGCCCGTGAGCCATGGCCGCCGAGCCTGCGTGTCCGGAGGCTGCGCTCCGCAACGGGAGAGGCCACAGCAGTGAGAGGCCCGC
>NC_041231.1:50220204-50260610 GCF_002837175.3 Physeter macrocephalus | reverse complement strand
AAAAAAAAAAAAAAAAAAAAAAAAAAAAAGTCTTCCCTAGATTGAACCCTGAAGACCCAGGCTCAGCTAACATTAACAGTTCCTTTTCTCTCTTTCTACAATCAGCACCGTAGTGCCCCATGACCTCCGTCACTCTCTGAAAGGACACCTCTGGTTATCAACGTCCCTCTTAAATAATGGTCAGGGCCATTTACCTGTTTGTTCTCCAATCCCTGCCCTGCCCATTCTTCTCTGTAGGGGGATGAGTCCTACAAATAAGTGTCCCAGGAGCTCTCACTCATGAGCTTCCAGTGGGATGTAGCTAATGGGAGGGGAGACCCTGGTGAGAGATGGGAGGGGAGAGGAAGGGAAAAGTCAGGGTAGTGGTACCCTCCCCTGCTTTGGGTGGTATCCCAGGCAATGGCTGTATTTCCTTTATGGTTCCAGCCCTGCTCCGTTATGGGCCCCCCTGCTGTGGTCGCCGGTCCCATCAGGAGGCCCCTAGACCCTGGTCTGGAGACATCCTCTCATCCCTCAACCCCTCTGTCCCAAGGGGTGGTGGTGCCTTCCAGCTGCAACTAAACCCTGGATTGCCTCGCCCTCTCCTGTGTCCTTCACAGCCCTTCTGGCCTTTGTGACTAGCTCCTCCCCTCATCCATCTCCTCATTTCAATTATATGACCCAGGATCTGTTTTGCCAACAGACTCTGCCTAATACAGCCTCCTGACTTCTTAAGGCCTCACCCTACATTGTACACAGCCTCACACAAAGAGACTTCACAGGTGCCAATCCCACCCAAGTTGAGTGGCAGTTGACTTGCCAACGAAATGTGAAATTCTGTAGCTGTTTAATTTTAATTTCAAATAAAGTTTGTTTTTTTTTGCCTTGTGTAGCCAACAGTTGGGTGGTTTTTTTTGTTTTTTTTTTTTTTCCCAGCCCTTGGGACATTTTTGCAGCCCTTGGAAAGCTCCTGGAACCTGTGGAGAAAATGGCTCTGAGGGTGGTGACTGAAGGGAACAAAGTGTCCCAAAGGGCAACCGTAAAGGACTGTGCTCAGGACAGTTGCTCCCTCAGCGAAAAGCCAAGGGGAAAAGGAGCCCCAGGACAAAGGTGCTCATCGCCAGAACCATTCTGCCCAGTGATCCTCCCCTTTCCTGTCCAACAGGATGGAGTCTTTATCCTTCAAGAGGCCTGGAGCTCAGAAGGACTCTGTGTCTATGAGATGAATTTGCTCCATGGGCTGAAAGGCAAAGAGGATCTTAAATGTGTCAGTGGGATTCAGATTTCCCAAGTTGCCCAACCACTAAAATAAAGTTAAAAGCAAAACTCTGTTGGAAGGCTGCCGAGACTTTAATGCAGGATGCTGCATGGCAGCGAGAAGACAAATAGGGACTCTGAGAGCCCCTCCTCTGCAAATGGATTTGGCTGCCCTGAGCCGGGCCCTGACAGCGTGGGTGAGACTCAGCCCTGCTGCTGAGCTGTGTGTCACCCTTGTCAGGGGGATGGCGCACCCAGGAGAAGAACTCTGCTGAGGTCTGAGGGCAGCAGCCAGATGCCGAGCACTGTTTTCTCATGAGGCCCATGGGCAGTTCAAATTCCATCTTGGTCCATAGAGAACAAACTCGTGGTTCCCAAAGGGGAAAGGGGGAGAGGGAGGGATAAATTAGGAGCTTGGGATTAGCAGATAACACTACTGTATATAAAATAGATAAACACCAAGGACCTACTGTATAGCACAGGGAACCATATTCAGTATCTTGTAGTAAACTATAGTGGCAAAGAATCCGAAAAAGAAATATACATATATATGTATATGTGCGTGTGTATAACTGAATCACTTTGCCGTACACCAGGAATGAACACAACATTCCAAATCAACTATACTTCAGTGAAGAATAAAATAAAAGACTCCGTCTTGGTCTTGTGACCAGCTCTGGAGTGGCTGGGCCCCATGGTCTACCTCGTGAGGCCAGGTGAGGAGCCAGGTCTTGGCAGGCGCGTGGGGAAACGGCCAGTACGGTGGGCACAGCAGGCCTTGGTGTGGAATGCCACTAGTCTGACTGGTCGCCCACCCACCCCTCCTCTGGCCTTCCACTGGTGATTTTGGGGGACTTGGTGCTGTGACACCCACATCACCCTCCCACCCCCTACTGTGGGCAACACTGAGAATGGAGGCGAAAGCCTCTTGGTTGGAGATGGACCAACTGGGGATCGGTCTGAAGAGAGAATGAAGATGACACAGGGCATCACGTGAGGAAGAAGCAGGAAACAATGCGGGCCTGGCTCCGAGGGGAAGTGGATCCAGCCATTAGCCACCTGAAGGACACTGAGCAAGGAGGCTTTAGTGAGCAGCTATCAAGTGTCTACCATGGTAATCAGCATCCCTCGGGGCTGCTGACTTCCCCGAATTTTCCAGAACACTTGGTATTGACCCAAGAACAGCCTGGTCAATGAAAATGTATCATGTGCTTTTGTTTATACACTAGGGAGCAGCTGCCCGGGGGTAGAGCCGGGTAAAGAGGTAGAGGTCGCCAGCACCAGGAAGCCAGGCTATCAGAGGAGCCAGAAGTGAAACAGAATGGGGAAAATTGTATTAACAGGATTTTCTCAGAGCAAAGACCCTGAGCAGCAATGTGTTTGGAAGGAATCCTTTGATAAGCTGCTTGGGAGGAAAGTACGCTCCTCAGGGACATGGTGCAGTGGCCTGGTGGCTGACACAGGTGGTCACTCAGTAAGCATTTGTTGAAGAAATGCTTGAGAAACACTAGAAGGGTCCCTAGACTACCTCCCAAGGCAGGTGGGTCTCCTTAAATAAAGGGCCCTGGTTTAGCTGAGTGGGAGGTGCAAGCCGGGTTCCTGCTAAGGAGCTTCTTACCTACCACAGAGCTCAGCCCCTAAATCAATGCTGAACAAATATTTACAGAATATCCTATTCATGGAGAGCCCCCTCCTTGCCATCCCAGATCACTTAGGTTAGGCATGGTCTGAAGTCAGAGTTCAGGGTTGAGAAGACTGAACGCAGCCTCATGCCAGCTGTGTGACTTTGGGCAAATCACTTAACCTCTCTGGGCTTTAATTTCCTTCTCTATAAAATGAGGAGCTAAGACTTGGGCTGAAAGGCCTTGCTGAGACCAGGCAAGCAGCTCTTGCTGGAGACAATGCTTTGGGATCCCAAAGAGGCTGGCAGGGAGGAGGGGAGGGTGGGGGGCACAAATGAAAATGATAATAACTAACATTGGTGGAGCATTTCCCACGGCCAGCACCGCAGGAGCACTGGACACCTATTAACCTGCTTGCTTCTTTCCATATTAATCAAACACGTCTTGCATCCCAGAGTTTTTGATAACCCCTGCACGGTGGGTGTGAGGCTAGCATCAGAGCCCCATTTCACAGGTGGGAAAATTGCAGGTGGAAAGGGAAGGGCATTTACCTAAGGCCAGAGGGGGCAGAGGGCATGCAACTGAGGCAGGACCCGGTTCTCCCTAGGAGATCTGACTGTGTTCCTGTCTACCTGACCACAGGGCCTGCGGGCTGGCTGCTTCCTTCCTGGGAGTTGACACCCCTCAGATCCTCCCTCTGCTGGGAAAGGCCTCCAGAAGGAGAAGAGCTTCATGCTCACAGAGCCCGCCTACCTCCTGTTTACCACTTCATCGTAGCCAAATGGAGTAAGTGCAGTATTGATTAAAGGCACTTTTTTTTTGGGATACATATTCACCCTGATGTTTTATCATTAATGCATTAAGAAGCTGAACAAGCAATAAGACCAAATGGACTTCAAAACGCAGCAGAATTTCCATCCAGTGTGGTCTGATTTACAGCCATCACCTCCTGGCAAAAGACAGCTCCCGCTCCAGCCCACACCTTGGCTGAAACTTGAGAGCTCTTTGTTCTTAACCTTATTTATTTATTCTCTCAGAGAGTGGATGGACCTCAGGCTCTGTGCCATGGGGCAGGCCCTGCTTGGTGATGGGGGACACGTGTAAATTAGGGAGGCAGGCAAAGAAGGAATAAGATTTTCACTGCATGATTATGGAGTGACTGTTGATCCTGACCTGGTTATTGGGGTGAGGGGGCGGGGAATGTGGAGAGCTCATCTTCCTCATGCCCTCACCTGCAGAAAACTCCAGAGGGAGGGGTGGACTCAAGGGTCACGTGACTCTGCCCCCACCCCCTATCAGTCCATCCCAAGTGATGGGCGACTGGTGCAGTGCCTCGTGTATCTCCATGGCTGGGTTGGGGCTTTGGCTCCGTCACTAGCTGACTGAGGAAAAACTGGCCAGTTTTTTTTTTTTTCCCTGTTTGGGGGCCTCAGTTATTCATTTGCAAAAAAAAAAACAAAATAGAAAAAAAAGCCAAAAGTGGACAATTTCTTAGAGCCTTGAAGATCCAGCAGTTTATGACTCTTCCCATCTCTCTCCCTTCCTTCCTCACTCCCTCTCTCTCATTCTCCTCCTCCTCCTTCTTTCTGAAACAATTTCATTCTTGCAAAGTCTTGTCAAAAACTCTCTAGATGAACTGACAAGGACAAAAAATACCTTAAAAAAAAAACCCACCCAACAACAAAAGTCTCTTTAAAAAGCACTTCTGCAGAGCTCAGATGTCAACAATGAAAGCTTAGGAACGGCATCATTAAGAGAGCTGGTGTTTGCAAAATTTAACCTAAGACACTCCAGACAGCAGGGAGGGGCTTTGAGTCAGGATGGGGGTGGGTTAGAAACTCTGCCCACAGAAATGGCCACCCCGGAATGAGAATTCTCTCCCTCCTCTGCCTTTTCTCCCAAAGCTCTGTGGTCAGCCCAGTTATCAGCCTGATGAGGTCTCCCCTCCCTGGGCTCTCAGCAGCCCCCTTGGAGGCTGGATGCGGCACCTGGAGCCCTTGGTTTTCCCCTGCTCTGTGGAGGCGGGTCCCATGCAGAAAGCCCAGCATTGAAACCTGTGTTGGAGGAAAGGGCTCTGAGGCTTGCCCGCTCATCCCTATTTTTAGAGTTGTTTGTGGAGTCTTACTGCGTGTTGGGTACTTCCTGGTGGCAGGTCCTGTTCTGGTTCCAAGGACGGCATCTAGAGAAGGATGGATGAGGCCTCAAGAAGCTCGGCATCTAGCAGGGGAACTAGACCAGCAAACCGCAACTGGCCAGCCTGCTCTGGATGTGGCAGAGGTGAGCCCAGGATGCCAAGGGAGCCCAGAGCAGGAGGTTGAAGTGGGCTGGAGGGAAGGCTCAGTGAATTTGGAGCTGAATGGCAAAGGCTCAGTGGGAGTTCGTCATCCAAGCAGGGACTGGGGGCATCCAGGGGAGGTGTGAAACCTACAAAGGTGTGACATGTACAAGGCAGGGAGGACTGAGAGACCATGGCTGGGTCTGGAGAGCAGGGAGTGAGGGCAGCAATGGAGAGAGATCACACTGGACAGATAGGCGAGAGCCAGGACCTGCGGTTTTACACGGTAAGTAATGGAGTTGAAGGTTTTATAGCAGGGGAGTGATGTAAGGTGCACGGTTCTCATGGAGGGGGAGAGATAAGAAACTGCATTGTGCTCTGCACTAGACCAAGGAAATTCGAAATATGACACCTGGTTCAACCCTCCAGCCAGCCCTGGGAACCCGCAGAGCCACCTGGTTGAGGGCAGTACCTCTTAGCTCCACTGGGGTCCCAATCCTAGTCTCATCACTCGTTAACCTGATGATTTGGGCAAGTTGCTTAACCTCTCCGGGCCAAGTCTCCCCATCTCTAATGTTGTGTATGGATCCCACAAGGATTCACGGATGGTGCTTGGGCCACACAAAGGCCCACTTTGACCGTTAAGACCCCGTCGGTAAGGAGGAAAGCGACTCATGCAGGGGCACCACATGGTTTGAATCCTGGCTCTTTGCTCCTGGCTGCATCAACTCCTGCTTGATAACTGATGCTCTTGTGGGAACCCGGTGGGAGATGTATGATATTTGGGACTGAGTGAGGGGAGGTGACAGGTAATGGGTTGGGGAGAATTTCCTGTTGTTTTCACAGGTAAACCATGCTGGCTTCAGGCCCAAGTATTTGCGATTACAAAGAACAGTCGTCCCTTGGTATCAGTGGGGGATTGGTTCCAGGACCCGAAGTGGATACCAAAATCCACAGATGCTCAAATCCCATATTCGGCCCTCCATATCCAGGGATTCAACAAACCATGGATGGAAAACATCACACAGGATATGTATTGAAAAAACATCCACGTATAAGTGGACACGCTCACTTCAGTCCCTATTCAACTCTAACTTGGGTCAGAGGCCACGTGTCAGATGCACAGGGCAAATGATCTCTGAGGCCTGCCCTGTGCCCCTTCCCTGACACATAACCTTAAGTCATGGAGCATCCAACTCCCCAAGAAGGCAGAGGGAGGCCAGGCAGCCCTGCACTCCACCCAGATGGGCAGGGGGCCCCAAGTCACCCAAAAATCCTGTGGTCAGCGTGCCCTTGCAAGCCACTTACATCAGACCTCGCTGCTTTTTGGGAGGGCTGTGTCGGCAGGCATGTCACAGACAACCTCCTCTGACTTTTTTCCCTGAGCCACGCTCACCCCTTCCAACAGCCCCAGTCTGGGAAGAGTGTACCTCTGACCATCGAGAATGCTCCTGGGGGATTTGGGAGCCCATGCCTCTGTGGACTGGCGGATTGGACTAAATTTGTTTCCTTGGGAAGGCTCCCAAGGGGGAGCTTGGAGGGCCCAGTGAGACAGGCAGGTGAAGGCTGTCCAAACACAGCCCAGATGCCCTGTTTGCTGGTGCACCACGTCCTGGCTGCCCAGAGAATTGCCTCGGGCTGACCAGGAACTACCTGGCCCAGGAGTTTTGCCCACCGGCCCTGCAGCTCATGGCCCTTTGTCTTAAGCCCAGACGACCTGGTGCTCCAGAGCCCCTGGTGTGATCTGGTTGAAGCTAGACCCAGGGCGAGACCACATGCTGGTTCCACTCCTTCCCCCACCCCTCCCATTTGCCCTCACTGCCCTTCTCCAGCAGACACGCCCTCAAGAATCCTTGTCTCAGGCTCTGCTTCTGGGGAAGCTGTTGTAAGAGACCCTGCAAGACTGACATTGCTTCTCCCACCCAACCCAACCCCCACCAGACTGTTTTCCAGCAACATTCCAGACCCTCCGAATGAGCAGTCTTCTTGTCATCCTTGTGCTTCCTCAACCCTAATCCCCAACCTGGGGCTTTGCAAACACTGCCCCTCTGCCTGGAATGCCCTCTCCAGCTTCTTAACTCTGTGAAAAAGCCCAGTTTGAACATCCCCCCGCCTCTGTGGCACTTCCCTTCAGCCAGCAAGCACTTGGTATCTGCAGCTGCCACAGCACTCATCTCACAGTGTGGCTGTCACTTGTCGGTGGTGGGGTGTCTATCTGACTGAACTCTGAGCCCTCAGGGCCCCTCACTCCTGCCAAGATGCCCAGCTCCCTCCTGGCTCACTGGCTGCCATGAATAAATCCCCTGCCTCTGGGTAGCCCCCCTGGAGTCTGTCTGTCCCCCGTGGGCCTGTCTGGCCTGCTTCTGCCCGGTCCTGCCCTTTGGCACCCTGGAACCCGTCTGGTCACCAACCCTGCCTGCTGCATCCTCGGAAGGAAACTGAGGCTCACAGGGGTGGTGTGACTGGCCCAGGCCACACAGCCAGCAGGAAGGAGACCAGAGCTCTTGACCTCAGAACACCTTTCCTTCACCCTAATTTGCATCACTGCAGGGGAGGGGGAGAGGCACGTGGTTTTGCGGGAGGCCAGGAGATGCCAAATACGGGTGTGCGTCTCATAGTGAGAAGTGGAGACTGTTTCTCCTTGGGTGGCGTTTGCATTTACAGGTGTCACCTGCTTGCCCTTCAGAGGAGGCGGCCTCGTGCTGTATCATTCAGGGGCTGCACGTGAGACAGAACTCACCCCAGATTGTTCCAAAGAAGAGGCTTTAAGGAAAGGGATACTTCCAGAGGGGCGGGCAGGGCTAAGGGAACAAACAAGGGATGCTGAGGCACTCAGAGACTGGCGACACCAGGAAGCTATTATCCCGAGGGCCAAAGGGCAAGAGAGGGACGAGGGTCATCAGTGCCCCACATAGGGAGGGGCCATGTGGAGCAACTCTGGAGAGAGAGAGGCAGGCAGGAGCTCCCCAACTGTCCCATCTCCTGCCAGGGTCTGCTTCTGACCACATCCAACTGGGAGTCAGAGCAGGGCCCAGAAGGGCAGAGAACCGAGCCAGGGGTCAGGGAGGCAGATGCAGACCGACCCACAGAGATGATGCCTCCTTTTCACGAACCAGCGATCGGCGGCCCCCGGGACGGCGCAGAGGTGGGTGTGCAGGGAGATTCATGGCCATCTTAGCTTCTCACTGTATGCCTTTCCCCACACTGAGTTCCCAGAAGTCATCAGAATGTGTTGCAGTGGAGCCACTACCACTCCTTTCTCATGAGACCCATAAGATAATGGGGACTGAGCTGGAGGAACATCTAACCAGGCCCCCAGCCAGGGTGGGTGGGAATTGAACCTAGGCCAGCCCTTGGGTCAAGTTGCAGACCTCTGTTGAGTCCGTGTTGCTTTCAGAACATGGGGGAAAGGGGTCGCCAAGGCCTGGCTGAGGCTGTCTGGTGACCTTCTCCCTTCCCAACCCAGCGGACACTCTGAGGCACATGAAGCAACTCGCCTGCAACTCTTCCAGAACATGGAATGCTCCCTGGCCCAGCATTCACGGCAAAGGGACACTCCCTGACTTTGTGGGATTTGGCTACATTTCTGGGTAGGAATGGAAGATCCTGGAAGAGCTAACGCCTCTGTGGTCGGTAGAAGCATGAGCTAGGTAGGTTGTAAGGAGAGTCAGCAGATAAACAGAAAGCACTTTCTGCAAAGCACTTCCCCAGTAACCCACAGGACACCAGGAGGAGAGGAATGGGCCTCTGTGTAGGATGCTATGTTTCTTCTTCTTTTTCTTTTTTTTAAAGAATCAATTTAATTAATTAATTTATTTTTGGCTGCGTTGGGTCTTCATTGCTGCACGCGGGCTTTCTCTAGTTGCGGCGAGCGGGGGCTACTCTTCGTTGCGGTGTGCGGGCTTCACATTGCGGTGGCTTCTCTTGTTGTGGAGCACGGGCTCTAGGCACGTGGGCTTCAGTAGTTGTGGCGTGCGGGCTCAGTAGTTGTGGCGCATGGGCTCAGCTGCTCCATGGCATGTGGGATCTTCCCGGACCAGGGATCGAACCCGTGTCCCCTGCATTGGCAGGTGGATTCTTAACCACTGAGCCACCAGGGAAGTCCTGCTATGTTTCTTCTTACTCCCCACTTTCTGCCGGTCATTGGGAAGGGACTTGAAGAGCTGTTAGCGTGGCACTGAGTCAGGGGCCTAGGCTCTCTGTCCCCTCCCCCTGTTTATATCCACCCTTCCCCAAGATACCCTAATGAATGCCTCCAAGTCTGGGAAGAATAATGTGATAACCGATTATCATGGCACTTGATTGTATACAAAATTAGATTTGCAAATTCCATTGTTTTTAGTTCCTATCTTGCAAAACTTTCGCCAAAAGAGAGAGAGCCCCCAACCTGGAAAGGGTATGGGTTATTGGTGGGTGCATGAAGATGGGGACCTACCAGTCCTGCAGAGGGAAAGAATTTGGGATGCACAGGGAGGTCCAGCCCTTGAGGTTTGGGGGCCCCATGCTCGGCCTTAGCAGGCTCATCTCAGCAGGGACAAGCTTGAGCAGGAGACAGAAGGCTCCTTCCAGAATGCTGTGCTCTCACTTGACACCAGGACCCCAGTTTGCCTTTGGCGGGAGGGAATCAAATTTCCCTTCAACTCCATGGGAGTTTATTTATTAAAGAATGAATAAGATGTTTCTTGCCTATCTGTGGTGCAAATTTAAAACCACTGCACAGTTACTGCATACTACATGCCCTAGGCTTTGTTCTCATACAGGACAACAACGTTGAGTGATGGGGTTAGAACCCTGGCCGTGTATCAGACTGCCCAGATCCATTTCCCAGTAACCACTAAGCTGCTGGGTGCCCTTGGGTAACTCAGCAGTTTTGAAACTCGGGGAACAGAAAGCCTTTCCAGGGGGTACTTTGCTTGGATAGTATCGTAGATGATAAAAATGGCCCAACTTCGCCCCTCTCCCTGGAGTCTGTTTCCCCAGCCCTTGATTCGGGACGGGGCTTGTGCTCTGGCAGTAGAATTTGGCCGAAGCGAACTGCTGCCAATGGGCAGCACCGGCAGGAGACCAGGGTGCAGGAGAAGAGAGCATTAGGGTGCCTGCTCCCCTGTCACCCTGCCCTGGCTGGCCCTCCTCCAAGCTCCAGCTCTACCACACTCAGAAGATGCATTTCCTCTCTGGCCCATTAGCCTAGAAGGTGGCATCTTAGGCAGGGTTCCCGGAAGCAGAGGGAGAGATGGCGATCCGTGCGAATGTGTTGTATTAGCAATTGCTCCCTGGGAACACCACGAGGGGAGGGGGAAACAAGACCAGGAAGGGAAGGAGGCCCAGCAGGTGTGGGAGGGCTGGGTGTGCAGGTCACACCTGGAGTGTCCCCCCCCCGCATGGACAAGGGACCCCGCACCCCATCACCCGTCAGTCCTTGGCCAAGGGCTACCCCAGGGGACGTTCCTGGCTCTCCCTAAGCACTGGCAAAGCTGGATGTCAAGGGCAGCCAGCCTTCTGGTAGAGAGACCCAGGTGCTGGATGCAGGGCTGGATGCAGTGTGGAATTCCCACACTTAGGAACTGCACCCCCCACCTTTTGTTTTCCCAGTCTTAGCGTTCACAGGGGTGAGCAGTAAGAAAGCTTTAGTTTTAATTTCTCCAGAATAGTGCACCCTCGCACAAAAAGCAGAAGGAATGGGTGTCCCCAGACAGTTTCTCCCTTCTGCAATGGAAAAGGCCCAGGAGAAGAAACACAAAGTGCTCTGTTACCTTCTTGAAGTGTGGGGAGGGAAGAAAAAAGGAATACCTCTAAGTTGTCCTGCCACAAATGTGTGTTGAACTGAACTGACCTAGTAGAACATGGGCCCTGGGGTCAAATCCTGGCTCTTCCACGTTCTAGCTGTGTGAACTTGAGCTGGTTATTTAACCTCTCTGTGCCTCTGTTTTATCGCCTGTAAAATGGGGATAACAGTAACAACCACAACAATACCAATACCAATAATAATCATCACCATTTCATAGAGTAGTTGTATCAAGTGAGTTAACACATGTAGAGCGCTGAAAACCACACTCTGCCTGAAACAATCAGCACAGTGCGAGTTCTAGCTGCCGGTATTATAAATCATTAGAACAGTCTCTTTTATTTTTGAACTTGCATGTTGTAAATAGTTTTCTTCTTCTTTAAAACGGTTTTGGATGAGCAGACAAAACTTCCTGCCTTAAACAAATGAAAGTGTGTACCTTCCCCTGAATTGGTGAAGGAAAGACGGTTCAGTCCACAGATGGATTCCGAGGTGGGCCTTTTAAGGTGACCTCTGGGTTGGGCTGAGGTTCTGAAGGCTGAACACAGAGCAGGACCTGTGCTTTCTTACTGCTTACCTCTGTCAATGCTAAAAACAAAGGTGGAGGAGGGGTGCTCCTAACCGTGGGGTCCCAGGGTGAGTGTGGCTGCCCCTCCCTTCCAGGCCTGTGAGCTGTGCTCAGTACGCTCCTTCTGCTTCCTTCATATTCATTCAAGAGGCTGCAGGACTGCAGTGATCTCTGCAGAGAGGCGGCACATCGAGAGGTTAGCGGCGCTTATTGATTTAGTAATTCGCACGCACTTTTCCGGCTAGATTATCCTCCCGGAGACTCCGATAGGGGCAGCCAGCTGCTAATGCAATGCGGGGCTGCAGGCGGGGTGGCAGGGAAGGAGAGAGGCCCGGAGACCTGGGGAGGATGACCAGAGGTGGAAGAGGAAGGGAGGCTTCCCCACCCTGCCTGGGGCCGTACAGCAGGGAGCACGGTCTGCATTCTTCAAGGCGCTCCCCAAATTCCCCTTCAGACACGACGATTTACTCCCCAAGTCGCTAGTGTGAGGCCTGAAGATGCCCTCAGGTGCCAGCCCTCCTAGAGGCACCTCCGGTACAGCCCCACCAAGGTCCTGCCGCTCCCCGGGGCCATCACATCCAATGGCTGAGCGGTCCAGAGACATGCAACTACCCCCAACTCAGGAGCCCGACTCCAGAGCCCAGAGCAGAAATCTTCCCCCGCTGCCCTGTGTCCTCCCCCTCCCCCTGCAGGTGTCAATCCCCATCCCAGCCACACCCCTACTAAAGGTCCCACACACTAACCTGGGGCTCGGTGTCTGCTTCCCTGGAGTCTGCCCGGTGGAGCCACCAACACTGCGGAGCTCTTTGATTTTCGTTATCAAGGCCTGTTTCCACAGGTGGTTTTCATACAGCGTGATGGCGGGGGATTATGGAGATTAGCCCCACCTTCAGGTCCTGGCCTGGTAAAAGTGGCCCCAGGTGAACTGCCTTCCTCATCAACCTCACGTCCCCCCATCCAGGGCTTTTCTCTGTTTTCTGACCTTCTGGAGCCCCGGGGCTTTCCTGGTCCAAGGTTCCCCTCATTTGGGGAGAGAGCTCTGGACCAGCTCCTCGGTCCCGGAGCTGCTCAGGTGTTACTGCTCCTGGTGAAGCTGGGCCAGAGAGGGCCAGCGGGGTGCATGGCGCTGAAGCAGGAGAGTCATCTCCAGGGCCGAAGTGCAGACACCTGGCGTGAGTACCAGGAGGCGGGCGCAGGGCGGGCACGGTGGTTTAGGATTGACATCTCTGGATCACTTACGCGTTCTAGTTTTCCTTCCTCTATACCTTTCCTCGTTTCCTCAGTCATAAACTCACCCAAGGATAAGTGACTATCATGTGTCATATATCACTAGGCATCAAGAACGCAAAAGAGAAGCAATGACAGATGGCCCCTCCCCAGACTGCCTGTCCCACACTTTTAGGGGAGATGTCCATCCATTCATCCATTCACTCACTCAATTATTACTTATGCAGCACCTACTAGGAACCATTACTTTAGATAGATAGAAAGATAGATAGATAGATAGGTAGATAGGTGATAGATATGTAGATAACAGATAGGTAGATAGCTAGTCACTACTGGGTTCTTTTTTTTCACACTGACACCCCACTGAGGGTAGAGACTATGTCTATTCCCCCAGAACCTCTTCCGCAGGCCCCATGAATGGTACTGACCATCAGTGCTATAAGTGCAGAGAGAGGAGAGATGATTGTGAGACGGGTGTTATAACGGGAGTGCCATGGATGCAGCAGCACCTAAGCTTGACCTTGAAGGAGTCATAAGCTTAAGGTTGATCCACAGTGGGCCACCCAGACCATCTGCCCTACCAAATCCTGGGACTGAAAGCAGACACAACATGTTGAGGGTCGTGGCGGAGACAAGTGCAACCAGAGCCCTCTTAGAAAGAGCATCTCTTCCTCTTTCTGCAGGCCAGCCAGCAGAGGGCTCATTCATCGGCTCCCCCACTGGCTCAGACTGTGATGGGGAGGGCTTCCTGGCTACGAAGCTCCTTTGGCCAAGTATCCCCGGCCCTCTGAGTCCGTGGCTCCCAGGTTCACGATCTGCTTTGAAGACCCAGACTCCGTGAAGAGTCGTGCACGTGGGTGCTTCCATGGTACCTGGTCGTGGCTCACCCACAGCTGACTGGTGGTCTGCAACTGCTCTCCCACCCTGACTGGCATCCTCTGTGCACGATGGGCTCTGCCGGCTTTCATGGTCTCCTGCTGTCCACCAGCCCTGCCTCCGCTCCTGGCACCCATTTCTGGATCAGTTAGGGTCCTGTGAGCAGGCAGGAACCACTAGGTATTTGAACAGAGAGAATTTAATGTGAAGATTTTAAAAAATGATTTAATGGGAACCTTAATTTTTCTCCAGTTTTATTGAGCTATAATTGACATATAACATTGTATGGAAGAATTGTTAACTGTGACATTAAGAAGGGAGGGAATTCCCTGGCGGTCCAGTGGTTAGGACTCTGCGCTTCCATTGCATGGGGCACAGGTTCGATCCCTGGTCAGGAAACTAAGATCCCCTAAGCTGCTCAGTGTGGCGAAAAAAAACAACAACAACAACAACAAAAAACAGGTAATGAGAACTCTAAGGTATTACAGAGGTAGCAACTGCAGGGAGCATCTCCCTCCCCCTCGGGCTGGGTGGGCACCAAGGTAAAAAACTGGAATTATTAAGACACTTAGAAGCTTGGAGTGGGGACCTGACAGGCATCTTGCGGGGCGGGGGGTGGAGGGGTGGAGGAGGCAGCCAGCTGGTGCTGGTGTCTCTGGGCTCAGAGGCTGCCGCTGGGGCTGAGACCCAGACTCTGAGAAGGGGATGCCAGACGGCTTGTGCAGTGTTTCTGGCCCGGGAGTGAGCAACATAGCTAGTTCTGCAAGATGGAAAATGGAAAAGCTGCAGTGTGGATTTCGTGGCTGCTTTGGGAAGGAGCTGCTGCGGCCGGGGAGAAGAAGCAGCCTCGTGAGGCACTGCTCACGGAAGCAGAAAGCAGACAGGGATAATCCTCCTCCAGTCTTCCAGTCTCTCGAGTGCTCCCTGGTGGCGAAGCCTATCAGGGATGCTGGCAAAGGAGAAATTGCGGTTTGCCGGAGAAAAGTGGTTTGCAGGTTTGCGGCAAAGGAGAAGCGTGGGGGGCCCAGCATCACAGAGTCATAGCTTCACGCTGGCGTCCCCAGGTGTCCTCTTGCTGAGATGTCCTCCTGTTGACAGTACCACACAGGACCCCCAAAGTGCCAAAGCCCAGAGAGATCTATGATGGTGGGAAGTATGCTATCTCCTATTTTGTGCAAAGCGCTGTTGTGTGACTATTTCATCTTTTCGCCGCTCTGACCAGGACACAGATGCAAATCCACAAGGATGGGTCTGTGCAGATGAGAGACACCAGAGATGGAGGTCGTGTAACAGGAATAAACTTATAACAAAACAGCAATGCCTATTGGAGAGAAATCATCCTTCCAGGCAAATTGACTTCTGGAGGAACATTCTCCCAGTTGACAGAGTCCATTGGAATCCCAGTAGTGGACATTGCTCAGGACCAAGGTGGGCCCCATACCCCACCAACACTGCAAGGCAAGCAGGCAAGGGCTGTCCTTCCCATTCTAGAGCCAAAGAAACTGAGGCACAAAGGAATCAGCTAGTCAGACACGGGGAGGCCTTAGCAGAACTCCTGAGCTCTTGCGGGGGGATGGTTACTTGATCTGCTGGTCCCAGCAAAGGAGAAGGGGGAGTCTGCAGGGGTTCAGTGGGGTTTCCAGTTCAGGTTGGCCCCTGCAGAAAACTCAGACTCCAGGCAGGGCTGGCTCTCCATCCACACAGCCCAGGTCGGGAAGCTGAGGGCAGGGGCCAGCTGGCTCCCAGAAGGGGCTGCTAATTGCTCTGATTGCAACTCCAGGGCAGAGTGTTTCTGGAACTGCAAAACTCCAACAGAGGAGGAACTACCAGTGGAACATTTTTGATGAATAATTCAGTGAGCTGAAATGGGAAATGAGAAAGTTTTCTCTCCACTAAAGTGGAATTTGAAAAAACAGAGAAAGAGAAAACAATAATAGCAGCAAGGCTCATCATTCTGGTCTCCCCACAGTAAGACTTTTTCTTTGCATAACCGTGAAGGATGGCTCACTGTGGTTTGCTCTCAACAATCTATAGAACTTGAGCCAAGGTAAGAAAATACTCGGGTCACCTGGGATTGACGGTAAATTTGACCTCATCACTGCCACCTTCCCTTTCAAGCATTTATTCTACAAATATTAATTGGGCAACTACCTAAAGCCGAGCACTGTGCTGGGTGTTAGAGATTCTGTTGTGAAGAAAACAGACATTATTCTTTTTTCATGGAGTGTGTGGGAGGGGAGAGGGAGGTATTCAGATAGTAGATTAAAAGACACAGCAGTTGATACATTTATATCTACAATTTGAGATACATGCTGTACCAGGAAGAGAGAAATCACTGAGTATATAGGTCAGAGAGGATTGAATGCAGGAGATTTGTTACTTACAGGAGTGATGGAGATGCTGAGAAGTCTGGGACAGTGAAGGAAACCAGAGATTATTAGCAGCAGGAAGCCATTCAGCGAAGGGTCCAAGAGAGGAGGGGATGTTATCAGAGTCCAGCACCTGGGGCCATTTGGGAGAGGGGAACTAGAATCAAGATAGGAGCTGCCCAAGGAGGACTGGGACCATGGAACGAGTGGATGTCTAGTATGAATGGAAGACACAGGGGAACTTAAGTCTTTGTGCAGATGAAATCAAAGCCAAAAGAGAAGGGAGAAAACCTGACCTTGCCCCCTCCTCCTGCTTTTCTGACAACCATCAGTACCTCCCAAAGGCTGAGCCTCTGTAGATGTCAGGAAGCAAGGAAGCCTGAGAAATATAGTCCACAGGAGTCAGTCCCCCAAAGGTACAGAGTTCTCCAGGGGAAGGGTAGGGGGGATGGATCTGAGGGCAAACAGGCCAGGAAAAAACCAGCATTTGTTCTCTGAAGGAAAAGAACAGGATCTTGCAGGGAAGAATTAAAGAGATAGCGTTATTAAACTGGATGATCTTGGGAGGCCTCTGAGGAGGTTAGGTTGAAACATAAAAGATGACAAGGTATTCAAGCAAAGTGGGGGTGGGCAGGAGAGGAGGAGCTTTCCAGGCATGTGCAAAGGCCCTGAGGCCAGTTGTAGATGGTAGTAAAGGGAAGCATATGGAGAGTTGAGAGTGGAGATGTCGTTAGTCCAGATGATGTTAAGGAGATGTTTGGGGTGTCAGAGAAGGAAAAATTCACAGGTGATTGCCTTCAATAGAAAAGAGGTTTTGAAAGGTTTTTTTATTAAAAAAACCTTTTTTTTATTAAAAAAAAAAAACACATAGTGTCTGTTTACTTCCAGACAAAGCAAAAACTAAAAACTTTCCAAACCTTCCAGGAATATGTAAACAGATTTCCTTTGTGAATGCTGTATTCATGGTAGCTCCCTCAGAACAGATAAAGCTATGCCCTGACAGAATTTGTGAAGAAATATTTAATACAGATTTTTCTGGATCAGTTTTTTCCAAATCCCCTAGGTGACAATCTATGAAAATGAGTAACAATTCTTGACTCCATTCTCACATCTGCCACCAACTTGATTTGCTTGCACCCCCTTCTCTCACCTCCTATGGGACCCTATCAGACTTATTTAAATGCCTGTGAAAGTGTGACTTGTTTTAAATGCATTTAAAACCACACTTGTATGCACAGTTAATCTTATTTTGTGCTTCTTGTGAATACATTTTAATCTATTGTGCATTTTAATGAGGTGGAATTCTTAGGAATAGATTGATCCATAAACTGCGATCTTCCTTTGTGACTAGTACCATGTCATGAAGGCACATGTGCATGCAATTTTTATGAGTCATAGTTCAGTAGATCAGCATTTGATTAATTTTTTAATTCAAAATTTTAAACTGTATGGCCAGAATAATGTTAATTGATATGGGTGTTAAAAATATATTAGGAAGTTCTATTTCTAGCCATGATAGAGTAACTGGGACCAGGCTTATCTTCTCACTGTTGAGAACTATAAAACTGAATAAAATATACAAGGCAGCAGTTTTCAGACAGTAGGCAACACTCATCTCTGAGAAAAAGATCAAATAAGATGAGCCTCTTATCACCCTGGCTTTCTGTCTGGAGGTGTTTTCTGCAGAGAAGGGAATCCAAGCAGAGCATAGCTCTTTCTGAGTTAAAGAGACAGGGGTTGTCATTCAGAAAAGATGAAGGGGCTGGAAATTCGAGACATAGTACTGGACAGAGAGATGCTACTTAAGTAAATAGCTCCAGAAAAGTGTACAGGGATCCCCTGCATCTGTTGCTGATTATTACATCACATAAACATAGAATGAAGATCCACGAAGCTATGGAAAGAAAAACCAGGGAGCTGTAAGCAAAACAGTTCACGGGGCTGAGAGACGATCAAATTCTGATCAGTTGGAATAGAGACGTCTCAGATTCTCGGGTTTTCAGGGGATACCCCAAGTGAGTCACATCGTAGTAGTGGAGCTAAACTAATCTTAGAATTAAACCTACTTATGACCCATCCTAAGAAAATTAAAAAGCTTAAAAAAGGGCCTCAGAAGGATCAAGCTGCTCTGCAAGTAACTTCACTGTCTGCCATAAAAAGGTCCAACACCCTTTAAACAAAATCCAGCACTCAACAATGTAAAGTTCAAAATGTACAGCATCCAGCTGAAACTTACTAGATATATGAAGAAACAGGACAGTGTGACCCAAAGTCTTGGAAAAATTCAGTGGAAATAGGCCTAGAGAGATAGAGATGGTAGAGTTAGACAAGATCTTTAAAACAACTATTTAAAATGTTTTCAAGGATTCATGGGAAGGAAGCCCACGTCCCTAGTGACTATGAGGCCACTGTGCCAGCTCTGATCTGGGGTCTTTACACTTGCTTTAAGTGACACAAATAAGCAAATCCCCTATTTTACCTAAGCTGCTGTTCTTTGGGCTTTCTGTTACATAGGGCCAAATCTAATTTTCATCGACAACTTTTATCCTTTTCATAGGTGTATCTCCAAGGCCTTAGAATAGCACCTGCCTCATCATGGATGCTCCACTAATATCTGTTGAGTGAAAGGATGGAATCTAACCTCTCCAGATAACAGATGAGGGCCTTGAACCCAGGGGAAGGAAACAATGTGCCCTTGTCACATAGCTGGTAAGGGGCAGGCATGGGATCATGTTCATTGCCTGCTTTGCCCTGCTTCCCATGGCGCAATGGCTGTGGCAGAAGGAAGCTACCTGTTCATCACCTCCAAGGCCCCACCTGGCCCCTTCTCTACCCCAGTGCATCTGGCTTAATCCTCTCTCCATAACTGTCACACCAACTTGGTTGAGGGACACAGTCTTCCAAGGATGCGGTGATAACAGAAGCATCCCAGACTGCCCTGCTCACCTGCCTGCCAGGACCCACTTGACTCTACCACGCTGGCCAGGAAGCTCCCTACTGGTCCACGGTCCCCACCCTCCCTGGATCATGCCTTTCCAGCCGGATTTGCTACAGGTACAGAGTGTCCCCACCATTTAAATGAGATCCGGCCAGGGGCCCGGAAATATCACCCTGCCCACACACCTGGAGCACCAGGGACACAATTAGGAACACCACCTTATCCCCGTGTCCACTCTAGAGCTGGCCTCTAACTGAATGGCCCCAAAAAGCTGCATTCTTTTGCTCCCTGCAGGACAGCGTGAGGTGTTAAACAGAGGGATGCCATGATGTCCTTAGATAAGCTCTTCCTTTTCTGCCCTATCCCTCCATACCCAGGCATGGGAGAGACAATTTAGGTTCTTGCCTGTCACCCTTTCTCAGGTATATAAGGGAGAACTCTTTCCCACAATTCTTAGGTCTAGGTTATTATGGGAAATACTTAAGGCTCTTGTCAAACCTGAGTCAGGTTGGAAGTGTTAATGCCCAGATCAGCAGATCCTCTTCTATTTAATTGACTGCAACTCAGTTCATTTTCTCCCTGACGGACAGAATACAAGATGGTAGCAGTAATAATAATATTGGTATCAGTAATAATATCAGCTAGCATTTACAAGTGTTTATGAAACTCCAGGCATGGTGCTGTTTTACACAGATAATCTCATTTAATTTTTGCAATAACCTGATAAAGCAGGTATCATCATTCCCGTCTTACAGGGAAATAAAAAAAGAGGCTCAAATAGGTAACCTGCCAAGGCCACAGTCAATAAGAGGAAGAGAGGAATTTAAGTCTCTAGACTGAGCGCTTACTTCCGTGTGATACCATCTTTCCGTGAGGGGAATCTGTGAGCCTCCGCATCCCTGTTATCCCTAGGAAAGAGAACACAACCCTCTGCTTGTCTCCGTTCGTTCATTCAGCCTTTACTGACTACCCACCTGTGGCAGGTCCCATGCTAAATACTGGGGGTTTAAAGACACATAGTCCCTGGCCCTTGCGAGGAGTTAGATTATCATGTAGCTTGTACTCATCCCTCTCCCCCTCTACCTTGGGTGCAAGATACCTCCTTGCCTCACTGACTAGGGGCATGGCCATGTCACTTACCTTGGCCAACAGAACGTGACTTGGTGTGATGTGAGCAGAGTGCCTGCATGGGTGGGCTTCTCTTGAGCTCCTGCCATTCACTATGAGAAGAGCATGCTCCAGACAGCCACTGGTCTCAAGGGGATGCAAGACGCGTGGAGCAGACCTGGATTCAACCTACAGCTTGCAGCCAAGGCCAGGTGACCTGCAAAACTAAGGAAAAGAAAAACAATCTTGTGTTAAGAACTGACCTTTGGGGATGGTTCGTTATGCAGCATTATTGCGGCCATAGCTGACTGATGCAGTTCCTGCTGTCAAGGAGCTCATAGATTAGTGGGGAACATGAACAGCCAGTTACAACCCAGTGTAATAACAAACCAGAGTGGAAGGACATACACTGTGCCCTGGTGAACAAAGGAGGGCTCCCACCCCAGCCTGGGATAGGCTGAGCAACGAGAAGAGAGAGTTAGATGATCCAGGAGGAAGCAGGCCCCGTTTGCCTGAAAGAGAATTCAGGGTGCTCAGAGAGCTTACAGCAGAGGAGCACGAGTGTCCTGGGGTAAGGGAGGCTTTGATGAAGAAGTGCCATTCGTCTGAGACTCGATGAATAAGTGGGAATAATCAGGAGAAGGTGGGAGGTGGAGAATAATCCAGGGAGAAGCCCAGGGGCAACAGTGTTGGGCATCAGCCAGCAGGGAGAGGCCACATTTTGGTGGAAACTTATCTAGGACACCCAGTACTGGCCTCTGCACAAAGATCTGCACCCAGAAACCCAGCAGGGTGGCACCTTACAGACAGGACAGGGACAGATGCCCTGAATAAGGGTAAATGTAGACGATCAAGGTTGAGACCAATACTCGGTATCCGTACTTCAGACTCAAATGCTGCTTCACAGACTCAACTTCCTCCACCATGGCATGTTCCCTTTCTCAGCCCCTTCCCTGCCCTCCCCAGGAAAGTGCCCTGCTTGAAATCCAGCAAGTGGCCACCCCTTTGCCATCTGAGATGCCGAGGAGCCACCCCCGTCAGCAGGCAGAGACCAATCCCTCAACCCACTCCTGCTCCTGCAGGAGAAGTATGGGGATAGATGAGACTTACGATGCTTCCAGTTTACATCTGTCTCAAAACCAAAATCCAAGTTCACCTTGCTTCCTCTCCGCCATTATTGTTGTCCTCTCCCTGTCTGCCCAGCCTCCTTGGGGGCAGTCTCTGTCTGAGGTTTGATGGGGCTGTGGATGTAGACACACATGTGCAAACACACACACAGCTCTGGGACTGTAAACACAAGTGTATAGAGCAGGTAGTGGAGACCGCAGTAAAAATGAAGACTATTTCCCTTTATCAACCATACAAACGGGTTGGCAGTGGTGCTGAAGCTTTGAGCTACAAACAGGTCTGGGTGTGCAGCTTTCTGCTCCTCCAGCATTTCGTGACATCTCCAGCCTTGTTTCTCTACCGAACGTCCCCTGGCCTCTGTCCTGTCTCGACAAGGCACCTTGAAATGCTGCCTTGGCTCCCATTTTGCGTTGCATCATAATCAATCAGTTTCTCTCAATCACACACACATTCAAACCATAACTCTAGGCTTAGATAATCATATGATAATAACAACAAAAACAACTAGTGTTTCTTGAGCACTTACTATATGCCAGTCACTGTGCTTTAGGCATAGATTGTCTCATCAACCTTCACAACAGCCCTATGAGGTGGTATTATTATGATGATCCTCATTTTACTGAGGAGGAAACAGGCACAGGGAAGAGTAATTTACCCATCATGCAGGAAGTAAGTGGTCAGGATCCTAACCCTGGTGGTCCAACAGAGTCGTACCCCTAATCACTATGCTCCCCTTCCCCTCACCCTGAGTGGTATGGCATAGATTTCACCCCACAGAGGCAGGGACACCTAAATACGTACTCCTGGCTCCTCCAGAGACTCTCAGGTGTGCTGGAGACATAAGGAAAATATCCCCACACAGGGCAAAAACTCTGGGCATTGACAAGGGTCTTGCCATTCCTGCAGGGAGGGTCTGATGGGGCTGCCGGAAGGTCCTAGCAGCAGTTCATTATCCACTCTGTCTCCCAGGGGCAGGCATATGGCTGCCCGCCATATGGGATGTGGGATATGGATGGAAAACCAGCTCTTCCAAGAGTTTTCTGGACTTGAGTGTGTCACTCATCTCCCACAAATAGCTCCTGCACCAAGAGACAGGAGCAACCACTGCCCACAGAGACAGGCCTCCTTAGTCTTTCCACTTATTAACGTGGAAAATAAAAGTCCTGGACAGTTGTCCCCTGATGTCCTAGGATCCATTATGCTCTAGACACACGGGAACAATGGTTTCCAACTGGGTAGGGGAAGAGCCCCTCATCACCCCTCCCCCGGGAATTTCCAAACTAAGCCATTTCCTCCTCACTGGGGCAAAGGCTCCTTCACCCCAGGGCAGTGGATGTTTATAAGGTGATTTCTACCCTTGGAGGGGCTAGAACCCAGGCCAGGAGGTTGGTTCACCAATGCTGTGGTGAGGGCAGGTCCGGGCCTAAGGTGCTGCTGGGCAGAGATGCTGCTTCCTAGAGAGAGGCCAGAGTAGGACCAGGGCTGAGTCTGCCCTGGACTGTAGAAAAGCCCTTTGTACCACCTGATGTGAATCCCTATGCGAAAATAATTAAAAGTTTTGAAAAGTCAAATCCTGGTTTAAAAGGGTAAAACAATTCAGGACAGCTATAGCTGTGACCTTGGGTGAGACTCAGTGGGAGGTTATAAATGAAAATGGGTTACTGCATTTCCCATTCGTTTCCTGGTGTGTTAATATACTCTGAATTTGTGTGTATGCGTGTCTGTGTATGTGTGTGTGTGTGTGAGAGAGAGAGAGAGAGAGAGAGAGAGAGAGAGAGAGAGAGTGAGAGAGAGAGAGAGAGAGAGAGAGAGAGAGAGGAATATATGCCTTCCAAATGTACTGATTTTTGCAATGACCTGAATTTCTTACAAATGTTGCTTTCCTGTGCTCAGGGACTTCATCAAGACATCACTGGAGAGAAAGAAAACATTGCAGGCTGGTCTAAGGCATAGAGACCTGGAAAGTGTAGGACTTGATTTGCTTCCTCTTTGCAGATTGAAAAATTCAGATAAGATGCAAGCTGGGGAAGCTTTTAAAAAATAATAATAATTAAAATATGGAGGCATCAGCGTGTCTGTTCTCCTCTCTGAAACCAAACATAAACAATGGGGAGAAAGAGGACAGAAAAGAAAGCTACTTCTTTGATAAAAGAAAAAAATAACCCAAATTCCAAACCACACTCCTCAAGAAGAGCTGCCATCTTAAAAATGGGAGCCCAGGAGAAAGAGTTTATATCAGATGGTTTAGATGGAACAGGTAAAGGGAACTGAGGAAGAGGAAACAGGGAAGAAAGAATGTGCTTTAGAAGAAAGAATGTGCTTTAGAATTGGTGTGGCTTTGGGATGGAAGAGAGCGGCATTTATCAACCAGCTTCTGCCCTCATTGGCCATGGGTTGCCCCATAAGATGTTAACTCACACACTCTATCTCTGCAAAAACAAGGCTCTCCATGGGATAAGGCAGGGAATAAAAGCAAACAAGCAGCCCTGTATTTGATGATGTCAGTTAGGTGAAGACAAGAACTATTGGTCATTACAAGAAATTCATTGAGCTTCAACCTGCAACAGGAGGACTTCTTGTTAACCTGAAGCAAATCCATTCTCCCTGGCGGGAGTGTTGGTGAAAACGTATTTAGAACCCATCCACCCAAACCCAAGCGGCGTCTGACACAGTTTATTCCCCTGATCCCTTGTCCCAACACTGCTCGACTCTTAAAACAAAGGGCTGACCAAGAAAGCATTCGCCTCCATTAAAAAATGAATAATAACATGAAAGGAAACAGTACGAAATCTATACAAAGGTGCCACAAGAATAAAGATACAAGCATGACAAACTAAAAGCAGATAAATAATGATAAATAATTCATGCCCGAGAAGATGCAACAAAGCAGAGGAAAACTTATGGATCAACACTTCTCCCTGCAAAGAAACAAAAATCATATATAGTTTTAATGAAATAAAGAGCTCAAAAAAGAGAAATAATAAACATTCAAAGAAGGGGTGACATGGTAACAGAAGAAGATGAAAAATGATCTGGCAGATCTCAGGAAAAAAATAGGTGGGAAAAAGAAAAGTATTACAAAAATAAAAGTAGAATTAGAAACAGGAAAAAAAAGAATGGACCATTGTGAAACACAGGGATAAAAAAGTGTAGCTAAGTTTTTTAATCTCCAGATTCAAATATTCCTTCATTTCAGGAAAGTTTTCTTCTACTATGACTTTGAATATTTTGTAATATTTTATATATGTAGACATTGGTATCAGTTGAAAGTTCAGAGGAGAGTCGCAACTAGAGATATTAACCTGAGAATCATGAGTGAGATAATCTACAGGCAGTGAATGTAGAATGCGGGTTGGGACATTGCAGTATCTAGAGGACTGGATTTGCTAATATTTTATTTAGGACTTTTACATTGATGTTCAGAAGTGAATCTGGTATATAATTTTATTTCCTTGTATTGTCTTTGTCTACTTTTCATACCAAGATTATGCTAGCCAGTTAAATGTTGTACTCTTTGGATTCACTTTGTTTATAATCTCCAAATCTCCCCACCTCCAAAGATACCAGATGCATTTTCTAAACCTTCAAAGAATCTTAGACAACCAATTTTTAAAAGACTCTTCTTTTAGGGCAGTTGTACCTTCACAGCACAATGGAAAGGAAGTTACAGAGATTTCCCATATGCCCCCTGCCCCACACATGTGTACCCTCACACATCATTAACATCTCTCACCAGAATAGTACACTTGTTACAATTGATGAATCCACACTGACACGTCATAATCATCCAAAGTCCATAGTTTACCTTAGGGTTCACTCTTGGTGTTGACCATCCGTGGGTTCGTTCAAATATGTAATCGCATGTATCCATCATTGTAGTGTCATACAGAGTATTTTCGCTGCCTTAAAAATCCTCTGTGCTCTGCCTATTCATCCCTTCCTGGAAAACCACAGATCTTTTTCACTGTCTCCATAGTTTTGCCTTTTTTAGAATGTCATATAGTTGGAATTATATAGTATGTAGCCTTTTCAAATTGGTCTTTAGTAATATGCATTTAAGTTTCCTCCATGCCTTTTCATGGCTTGATAGTGTATTTCTTTTTAGCGCTGAATAAGAGTCCATTGTCTGGATGTACCACAGTTTATTTATCCATTCACCTACTGAAGGACATCTTGGTGCTTCCAAGTTTTGACAATTATGAATAAAACTTCTATAAACTTTATCTGTGCAAACATAAATTCTTAACTACTTTGGGTAAATATCAAAAGGTATGATTGCTGGTTAATCCATTTTTTATGTGAGTGGCTATGGTTCATACAGAGCCACCCAAGTGATGGGCTGCAGCTCATGGGGAATGGGCTGCAGTTTGCTGACCTCTCAGCTCTCCAGGCAGCCTGGGGTTGCCAGAGGCTCTGGACAGTCGCTTCCAGAGCTATTTGAGGAGGCAATGTTCTAGGAGCTGAAGAAGCTCAGTGGGGCCAGTGCCAGGTAGCGACATGGAGGCCTTGAGGGAGGGTGGGGAGCCCTGGCAGATGCAGCTCCAGGTGAGGAGCTCGACATCTCTGCCTCTCTGCCTTCATGGGAGTTGGCTGCTGCCCTCTGTTCTTCATCCCGTCTTCTTTTAGTGGTGAGCAAGCAGGTGCAGGTGTCTGCCCTAACAGAGCACATGCAATCTGCACATTAGCACGTTTGCTGTGTTATAAAATGCTTCATATGATAAATTTTTTTTTTACAGACAAACTTTACAAATCTCTCTGTACTCTGGAACAACAGAAGGACCTTAGACTGTTTTTAATTTGACAACCTGTGCCTTCTTAAATGTCATTTTTATGTAGTGATTCTTCCTCCTATGTCTCTTCTACATCACAAATTAATACCTCTATTGCTGTTGTTCTGCGCAGTCAATATTTGTTTAGACTTGCCTGTATGTTTGTGCAGGACTTCTACTAACACATATGGCATTATTGTGCAAATTAGGAAGAGGTGCTTCTTTCTTGAAACACTTTATTTCCATCTGTGGAAATAAATAATCACATAATTCAATAATATACATACACTATACAATAATAAGAGTGCATAATAAACATACAAGCTACACTGTCTACCATACAACTGGCATCCCCAGATGTTGCACCTCTGTGCATTACACAACCTCTAAAACAGCCCTTGGCAGTCTAGGTTTGCCGGATCTTTAAGCCCCATTCTGCATTGTAGCTCAGTTCTTCCTTCTGGGTTCAATTTCTGTACAAAAGGACATTCTTTATAAGTTCCGTAAGTTCAGGTTTCTTGAAATAAATTCCTCAGTTTTTTGTTAGTTTATAAATGTTTTTATTTTACCCTTGTGTTTGATGATAGGTTTAAGTATTTTAAAACTCCATGTTAATAGTTATTTTGTTCTCAGCAGCTTGATGATAATATTTCACTGTCTTTTACTTTTATTACTATTAGTGAGAAATCTATGGTTGATCTAATAGTTATTCTTTGTAGGTAACCTGTCCTTTCTCTTTGCTTGCTTTTACATTTTTTTGTTTTGTCTTTGGAGTTCTGCCAATCCTTTTAAAGTGTGCTACCTAGATTTCATAGTGCTCTCTGAATCTTAGGATCTATTTCTTTTATCAACTTTGGAAAATTCTCTGCTATTATCTCTTTGAATATTTGCTCTGCTATGGCCACTCTTTTGTCTCTCTAAAATTAAAATTAGACATATATTAGATTTTTTCAGGCTGTTTTTATGTCTCTTATATTTTCCATCTGTTTGTCAGCATTGTGTTCTTCTTTTATCTGTCTTCCAACTTACTCATTCTCTCTTCAGCTGTGTTTAATCTCCTATTTAACCTATCCACTGAGATTTCCATGACTACATCTTTAATTTTTATAAATTATATTTGGTTATTTTCTCAAATATGGAAAATATTTGAGAAAATATTTTCTTTTTGACAAAGTATCATTCCTATTTCATGTCTCCTAGTCATCTTTTCTTTTAGAAATATCTTAAACATACTTGATTTATTTCCCATATCCTATTGTTGTGTCATCTAAACATAATTGGGGGCTTTAATTCTATTATTCGTTTTTTCTACTGACTCACTCTTGATATCTTGGTTCCTTGAGCACTTTGTGATTTCAAATTTAGAGCTCATTTTCAATGGCCTTTATCTGTGAAAAATTCATGAGGCCTGACTAAACACATGTTCCTCTAGAGTGAATATGTGTTCCTTCCAGGCATCCCAGAGATGTTACCAACATGAGATTGATATTACAATTTTTCTAAAGGTAACTTTCAAGCATACACAAAGTAGAGAGAAAGATAACATAAATCTCCCCTGCACTCTTTAACCCAGTACAGTATTCATCCTAAGACATTGTTATCATGAGATTTTAAATGAAGGCAATGTTGGGCCCTTCTCTCTTTGCTTGACAGAATTAATGCCAACTTGAAAAGTAGGTTGTCATTTTTATTTTTAAATGAATGGGCTCTTGTTTGTTTTTGTGTGTGGTTTAAAGATTTTTGTTTCTCTCTCCTGCATCATGGATCTATATTCTGTAAAGCTTCCACCTTGAGAGGGGGGTGAGGTGGGAGGGTCTTAGAACGTATAGACTGAAGGTAGCTCAGACTCTAGGTGAGGGAGTTCTTTCCAGACAGTTCTGCACAACTCCAGACCATAATAAAATTAAACTTCATTTATGACGAGCCACCTACCACCAACCAGGACATGAGCTCAGTGAGGGCAGGAATCTTTGTGTTTCTCTTCACTCATGGATCCCAAGACATAGAACAGAGCCCAGGACAAGACAGGCTCTCAGTACAATTGTGTTGAATAAATGAAAATAAAAATTAGAAAAATAAAGGCATTCATTAGTTCTCCCTTACAGATTCCAAAGTGTTAGCCTGTTTGTATCATGCTTAATTTTTTAACGAAAATAGCTCCTTTTTCTAATAATAACAATGACATAAGCTCAGAGAAAAATTTTCAAACAATGAAGACAATTCTAAAGAAAAAAATTAAAGATCGCCTCAGATCTTAACAAAGGAGATAACCATTATTAACTGGCAAGAAACCCTTTCAAATAGTTCTCTGTGAGCCTGCATCATATATGCCACCCTGTCATCTCTGTCAATGAAAGTGGCTGTACTTCATCATTTTTAATGGTTGCATACACACACACACACAGAGTCCATTCTTATTATTTGCAGGAGTTATATTCTGTAAAGTCACTGTAAACAATGAATTAACAAATATTTACCCATTGTTTATAGGGAGTATTTACAAGGTTAAGTTCCTGTGAGCCTCTGGTCAATTTTTATCAACCAATCAATATATAACCTTGTTTTATGTGTGTTTCCATTTAAAGACACCTTATTTAGTATATATTGTTGATTCATTAACATTGAACTCAAGGCCAACAGCCCTGTAACTTGTGCCTGAATGAAGCTTATCTAACTGACAAATTTTCTCCATAAAGCACATCACAGCCATCTAGCACTTAAGAATACTAAATAGCACTTCATCACTACGTTTGGGGGCCATTCAAAACAGAAATCACCAACAAGGAGCCAAAAATGCAAAACATGTTGCACTAAATACACTGTGCAAAGGACCCTGTTTCCAGTATGAGACCTGAAACCAGCAGGCAGAGAGTGCCCTGCTCGACCTCAGCTGGGAACATGCACAGTGGGCAACTCAAATTTTCAATGGCTCTGCACGAGTCTACAAATGACCGCAAAAGTGCCACGAGTATTGGTTTTGGGGTTACAAATAATTTTAGCAAGTAGGCAAATTCGTAAAAAAAAAACAATTGCAAGAAAAGAATCTGCAAATAACGAGGATCACATGTGAGCCTGTGTGTAATTGACTTAGCCAGTTCCCTGCTGATGACCATTGAGATTGTTCCCAACTTTTTCTTCCCCTTTCAAGCAGTATCACCAAGACCTCCTTCCCCTCGTCCACCCCACTCCCTCCACTTCCACCTCTTCTAGTCCTCCTGCCTTCCTCTTTCCCCTGCTGTTCTCTTCCTTCTCTTTTTCCTCTTCCTCTTTTCCTTGTCCTTATCATCTTTTGTTGAAGAAGTTTCAAAATAATGGGGGAAAGAGAAGAAGAAGGTTGAGGTGGAAAAAGTAGTGGGAGGGTGAAAGCAGGCAAGGAGGGTTGGGGGGTTATGCAAATATGAGGCCAGGTCAGCTCCCTTCCTCCCTCCAAGAGCATTCCATTTGCAAAGACCACTAAACTAGCCACTTTAAAGACTTCATTTTAAAAAGTATTAAAATCTTATGTTATAAAAGAAGAAATTTCCCCATCAACAGATGAATGGATAAAGAAGATATGGTACATATACACAATGGAATATTACTCAGCCATAAAAAAGAATGAAATAATGCCATTTGAAGCACCATGGATGGACCTAGAGATGATCATACTAAGTGAAGTAAGTCAGATAGAGAAAGACAAATATCATACAATATCACATATGTGGAATCTAAAAAAAAGATACAAATGAACTTATTTACAAAGCAGAAATAGACTCATAGACATAGAAAACAAACATGGTTACCAAAGGGGAAGGCGGGGAGGAAGGGATAAATTAGGAGTTTGGGATAAACATATACACACTACTACATATAAAATAAACAACAAGGACCTACTGTATAGCACAGGGACTATATTCAATATCTTATAATAACCTATAATAAAAAGAATCTGAAAAAGTATATATATATATATATATAGAGAGAGAGAGAGACAGAGACAGAGAGAGAGAACTGAATTACTTTTCTGTACACCTGAAACTAACACAATATTGTAAATTAACTATACTTCAATTTTTAAAAGTGGTTAAAAAAAAAAGAAGAAATTCCAAAGGAAATCATAGTTCACATCTGTGGTAGATAAAAGCTGCCTATAAATCATTCGACATCCCTCCCAGCAGGAGATGGGGTCCCTTTCCCTTGAACCTGACTTGGCCCTTTGACTGCTTAACAATAAAATACAGTGGAAGGGGCACTGCTCAAGTTTCCAGGCTCAAGTCTTAAGCAACGGCAGCTCTCAATGTCTCAAATAATCTCTTGGGATCCAAACATCATGCAGTTGGGAGCCCAAGCGACCAGTGGAGAGACCCCCGTGGAGGGAAGCAGAGGCCCTAGCTTGGCTCTGGCTGACGGCCCTGGCTGGCTCTAGGTCAACAGCCAGCACCAACTTGCTGGCCAGGTGAGTGAGTCATCTTGGAAGTGGATCTTTCCTCCCCAGTCAAGCTTCCCCAGGTGCTGCCACACAGAGCAGAGAAGAGCTATTGCCTCCAAGGTCTTCCTAAATTAAAGATTCAGATGCAAAATAAATGACTCTTGATAATTTAAGACACTAAGCTTGAGTGTTTTATTACCCAGCAATATACAACTAGAATAATATTATGAATAAAATCTGCCCTATGTAGCAATGAAGCCATATTTGTAGTATTTTTACCAAATCTCTGCTTCTTGTGTGTTATCCTGCTTCTAAGAAGGTGAAATAAAGCAGTGTTTAGTTTAGGGTTTTGGGGGTTTTTTGTTTTGTTTTGTTTTTGGTGCCTGGATGAATTCTATCAATCCATTCTTAGAATTATGTTTTTAAATGCATAAAACAAAATGCACTAATTAATAGAAATGTAGTTACCAAAATATTAAAATGTTTAATAAAGGAATGTATGTGTGAGATAATAGAATCTAGTGGAGAGTCTAATGACTGCTGTTAATCTGAAGTATGATGAGCTCAAATAATTTTTCTGGATATCTGCAACACTTTAATGTGACATGGAAATATCTGTTTTTTTTTTCTTGCACATTTTTTAAGTTAAAAAATGAGAAAGTACAAATATAATGTGATTATATTTCATTTTAACTTTCTCTTGACCCACCTCCCCTATTACTTTGCTTTCCTTTATAGAAAAAATTTTATTTTTTTCCTTCCAGTTTTACTGAGGTATAATTGACATACAGCACTGTATAAGTTTAAGGTGTACAGCATACTGATTTGACTTGCATACATCATGAAATGATTATCACAATAAGCTTAGTGAACATCCATAATCACAGATACAAAATTAAAGAAACAGAAAAATAAAATTTTCATTGTGATGAGGACTCAGGATATACTCTCTTAATTTTCATATAAACATACAGCAGTGTTAATTATATTTATCATGTTGTACACTACATGCCTAGTACTTATTTTATAACTGGAAGTTTGTACCTTTTGACTGTCTTCATCTAACTCCCCTCCCCTACACCCTGCCTCTGGTAATCACAAATCTGATCTCTTTTTCTATGAGTTTATTTGTTTGTTTGTTTTTGAAGTATAATCTACAATACTATGTGAGTTCCTGTTACACATCATAGTGATTCAATATTTCTGTACATTTCAAAATGATCAGCATGATAAATTTAGTTATGATACGTCACCATACAAAGATTTTACATAGTTATTGACTATATCCCCCACACTGTATATTTCATATATACAGTGACCATTGAGAATGGTCGTGACTGCCCGTGACTCATTTATTTTAATTTTTATAAGTGGATTTTGCTTATACGACTATGGTTTGCTACCCACATGAGTAATTAAAGGAAATGCTAATTTTCAGTTAGAGATTAGTGAAAATGTAGAAGTAATTTTTTGCCCATACATATCCACAGATTCCTAAATTTTATTCTTATACCTCAGATTAAGAACTCTGAACCACCTGGTTGTACAGCAATAGAATAACTTTGCATTCCTCAGTAAAGACACTGAGATTGAAAATAATCTTTCTCCGAAAGCACAATGAAATGATAGAAGCGGTCACGACAACAAACCTCCATCTACCCACTCATTAGCCAGAATTTCATAAGCAACTGGGAAGCATGTGACTCCTTTGAAAATCCTAGGACAATTGTACTTTCCAGTCTCCAAGGGCTTTATTGTGTGGAGTCAGGTAGCATCAGCCTGAACCCAGACTTGCTCACACACACCAGCAGGTTCTGCTTAAACCCAAGGACAGCTGATTCGTTGCCATCACCAGATGCAAAGTTATCTGTCATCCATTTAACACAGTAAATTATTCTTTTTCCTGAGTATGTGCCACTCTGAGGCTACTAAGAGAGTAGTCTCTGGTACTGATTAGCAACAAGCCTTGCTTAAGCAAACAAGCAACAAAAGCTGGGACTTGGGAGTGGTGGAGTGGGCAGTGGATGACTCACAGGGATGTGGCTGGGTCCCAGGAAACACTGCATCCGGCTAGCATGCAGAATGTTACTCCTTCTATCTCTTGACTTGGCTTCTCCCCACACATCTTTTTCATTCCCATCTTCTGCAGCAGATTGCCTCTCTTTGCTCCTCAGTCCATGTGGCAGCAAACATGGACAATAAAGGCTCTCAAGTTGTATGTGCTATACCTTTATGCAACTGGAATGAGGCTGACTGACCCTCTGAGTCCCACGTCCAAAAATCACAGAGATATACTCCGATTGGCCAATCAACTGTAGCCAGAGGGGAAGGTCATAGTTTGCAAAGTGGCTGTTCCCATAGTAACCATGCACCTGGCAGAAGAGGTGGAAGTGCGGGCGGGGGAGTGGCAGGCCATTCATCTTGCCCAGCCTAAATATAATGACGATGTGGATGGGAAGGGCCACACTCACATTCACATGTTTTTGAAGATGGACTCTGAGCCCATGATGGCGGCTGTGGAAATTTACCTGCTACAAAAGTGAATGGCTCCTCTGCTTGTGGGTGGCCTGAGAAGAACCCATGACACTGTCCCCTTTATGGGGGACTTTACTGAAGCCCTCAGTCTCAGGGAAAGCTCCTCAGCCTTGCTCTGGAAAATGAAAGCAAGCAGGGGACTCTTTCCTTGAGAATAGAAGCTGTAGGGGCTTCCCTGGTGGCACAGTGGTTGAGAGTCCGCCTGCCGATGCAGGGGATACGGGTTCGTGCCCCGGTCCGGGAGAGGCCACAACAGTGAGAGGTCCGTGTACAGCAAAAAAAAAAAAAAAAAATTTCCTAAGACCCTAATAGAGCATTTTTAATATGGGTTTTATCTACTAGTATTTACCATAATAGAAATTAAAATATTGATTTTACTAGTTTATTTTAAAATATCATAAAATCATTCCATGTTAATATAAAATGACATTTTTCTAAACAGATCATATTTCTGAAAACAAAGAAAAATGTAGGGAGAAGAGCAGCATTGTTTTACTTTTCTCAAAGCTCTTTACTGCGTGGCTTAGCAGACAGCTGGATTCTCCTGTCTGCTCTGCATTCAGCCTGTTACAAAAATGTTTTGTCTGAGGTAGATATGGAGTTGGAAAAGGGGGAGTACTAAAATAGCCTTTTCAGAAAACTGTGACTATTCTTTGATACTACACTAAAACTCGACAAATGGTTGTAAATCATACACTTGTTCATTAAAATTTTCCATTTTCAATGGATCTTTCACCCAGGCATGATTCTGTAGCACCATGTATTGGCCACCTGAGAAATACTGGTCCAATGAACTCATTGCAGATCTTTCAAACCTTGAAACATTTCATTATGTATGTTAAAACGGCATCTCCAAAGTGTTTAAGCACTGGAACACTGCCAAGCTCAGAAAGGCAAATACAAATTTTCCAAAACTCTAGTTTTTGCATGAAAGTTCAGATCTTATCATTGATAACAGATACTGTCATTTATTTTGCTCGAAGTGACAGGCTCGCTTCATTATTTTTGAGAAAATGTCTGCCAAATACCTAAGTCTGTAAGTTATCCATTTAAATAAAAATCGTGTTGCATGAAAAAAGTGGCTAGTTCATATCAAAACTCAAATAATCATACAGTTTTCCTTGAGATGAACATTGTTCTTCAGAATGCCATGTAAGTGCTTTACGTGTAGTTCCCATCTCATCACATAGAATATTAAAAAGATGTATATTCGAGAATTGAAATTCAATAAAATTAATACTTTGTGCTGATTCATCAAAGATATTAATTGCAAAATTTTTTCTCTTCAAGTAGGTGAAGAATACACTGACCACTAGTACAGTCTGGTACACGGACTTAATTCACGCCTAGGTGCCAGCATTTCTACCCACCACATTGCTTCTGCACCATTAGTGCAAATGTCAACCCGGTGAAAAAGGCAAATGAAGTCCTAGTGTTATTTTTTCAATTGTTTTGACCTCTGAGACCCCTTGAAAGAGTTTCAGAGCCCCTCTGGGGGCCACAGACCATAAATTGAGATCCACTGATTTACGGTTTATGAAGTATTGAATATTTTCTTATAAATACCTTTTTCGGTTCTCACAGAAGCCCTTTGAGATGAGCACTCCTGGGACACCCCCTTTGTAAGGACAAGGTAAATGAGGTTCTAGGAGATTAATTGCCTTGTCCCTGGCCTCAGGGAGCAAGAAACTTAGAGGGACAAAAAGGAAATTCTTGTCATCACTCCCATGGATCCTGGTAGAGCATCACGATGGGAAAGGCTCCATCTCCATTCCAGCTCCACCTGTTGATTCCTATGGGCTGCCACTAGCCAGCTTTGGGAGGGAAGGAGGATGCTCAAACAAATGGGTGTATGCAGGGCAGCCCAGTATTGGGGGACGAGTCAAGGCAGCCTTGCGGGGTGGCCCCAGGAACAGGCCATCAGTGGAGCAGACACTCCTCCCCACCTTCTGGGCCCCTGATCTCTGATGATGAGTCATGCAAGATTCTTGGAGGCCCGCATGGCTGTCTTCTCTCTCCATCCATCTCAAAGATGAGGGATCTGCAGTGCAGACAACAGTAAGGAGGAATACACTAGTCAATGTTCATCTTCAGAGTTATAGTTATTATTATTTTAGTTTTCAAAGTTGCCCAAGACTTGTCTATCCTGCCAGTGTAAAAACATAGCTCAAGTGGGGAGAGATAAATTAGGAGTTTGGGATTAGCAGATACAAGCTACTGCATATAAAATAGATAAACAACAAGGCCCTATTGTATAGCACAGGGAACAATATCTTGTTATAAACTATAATGGAAAAGAATCTGAAAAAGTGTATATATATGGAACTGAATCAATGTGCTGTACACCTGAAACTAACACGACGTAAATCAACTATAATCCAATTAAGAAAAGAAACATTTTTTTTAAAAAGAGGGTCTTATTAAACTGATAAAGGATAAATGTTAACAGTGATGATATTAAATAAAAGTAACAAGTAAAAGTTTATTGATAAAACAACAAACTACTATATATAAAATAGATACACAGTAAGTTCCTACTGTATAGCTCAGGGAACTATATTCAATATCCTGTGATAAACTATAATGGAAAGACTGAAAAAGAGTATATATATGTTATATATATATATAACATCTATATACACATATATAGATGTACGTATAACTGAATCACTTTGCTGTACACAGAAACTAACACAACATTGTAAATTCACTATACTTCAATTTTAAAAAAGTAAAGGTGACGGCTTGCCTGGTGGCGCAGTGGTTGCGCATCCGCCTGCCGATGCAGGGGGGCCGGGTTCGCGCCCCGGTCTGGGAGGGTCCCGCGTGCCGCGGAGCGGCTGGGCCCGTGGGCCGTGGCCGCTGGGCCTGCGCGTCCGGAGCCTGTGCTCCGCGGCGGGAGGGGCCGCAGCGGAGGGAGGCCCGCATACCACAAAAAAAAAAAAAAGTAAAGGTGAAACAAGAAAAAAACACAACAAAACAATAAAACCCATAGCCCAAGCCAGAAAATACGCAGCCTTCCCTATGGCTTTCCTATAGCTACATTCAGGGGTGGGAGATGCTTGGAAGATCCCTAACTCTGTGAGTTTTGGGATCCTGCTCTGCTGGCACATTCCTGGATTGCCTGGGAAGCCAAAGGAAGGAAAGAAAAGTAGGTCACCAAGCATCCCTGGGGCTATGGATCAGCAATGAGGAGATGCGTCAGGCTGGAGAACTCTGTGGAAGAGAAACATAGAATGGGGAGCACTGTCTTTAGGAAGAAGGAAAGAAATGACAGAGACTGTGGGTAAATGACACTTGAACATTTCCTTGGGGCTGAACACCTCCAGTTTTCTCCATCTTGTGTGATCCAGTGGGCCCCCAGGAGGAGGAACTGGTTGCCAAGACACGTAGCAAATGAAATGGCAGCGACATAGGACACGACTGAAAAATGTCAGAGACTCTCTACAGCCTGGCCAAGACAAGGTCTCTTTTCCAACTTGACTTCAGACCTGTTTTCCAACCCAGGGAGCCAGAGAGACGTGGGGAGACACAGAGACGAAAGACACAGAGAGGCCACAGCAGAGGCCAGAGGAAGTTGGATCCAAACTTCCATCTTTGTCACTTGCCTTAAGTATGTTTCAGCTGGTAGAGAAGAGAAGGCCGAGTGCTGAGGGCAGAACCCACATAGGCATGGCACTATTCACCCATCCCGTCAACAAACACAGTTCTGACCATGTGCTGGTGGATTTACTCTCTAACAAACGAGAAAAACAAGCAAAGCAACGCCTGACAGAGTGCTGGCAGCTCTGACAGAGGTACATTGGGGTCAGTGAGGAAGATCAGAGCAGGGGCCAATCCCAGCCTTGAGAGGTCAGGGAAGGCTTCGGGGAATGACAGGAACCAAACAGGCAAAGTCACAGAGAGAAAGAGTATGTCTGGGTTCAGGGGACCTGCAGTGGCTCCATGTGGCCAAATTCCAGGCGGAAATGCACAGAAACCCCAGTGTGACCTTGACGTTTTCAAGTAGCACTAACCTGCTGTTCCTGACCTGCACCTTTCCATTGCTAGGACCTGAGACCCATCCAGGACATTCTGCAGTCTTGAGGGAGGGAAGCAAAGTCACAACACTAGATACAAGGCACAGTGACAAGGCAAGCACTGGTCCCGGGGTCGGGGGTGGGAACAACACAAGGGCTCAACGATTGTTTCCACCTCCTCAGTTTCTAGAAGCAGAAGGTAGAGGTTGACTCATAAGGGGAAGGCAGGACACGAGGCTCTAGATGGTGCATGAGGTCAGAGAGTGACACACAGAGAGGGTGACTTAACGGTGGGTCCCCAGAGCCACAGGTCATGTCTCCTCAAATATCCCCTGACCAGGGACCCTGTGAGTCATCGCCCAAGAATGGAGGTGGCGAAGAGCCGGCAGCTTTGTACGTGTGTGTGGGCATGTACCTAGGATGGATCCCAAGAAATGGAACTCCTGGTACAGAGCTGTGCCCCACAGCGCCCCTAGAGGCTGTTCACTGTACACTCCGCCCAGGAACCAGACGATCCATTTCCCTCCATCCTCACCAACACTGGACATTTTACTTCTTCACCAACTGAGAAAAGCTCTTTGACAATCATTTAAGAAGTGCTCACAGTCCTAACTCACAGCACCCACTAGTCAAAGGACAGACCCTCTGATAATAAGGGAGGAACCAGAAATTGTCTCTTGCATGCTCCATACTGGGGATTTTTTTTTTTTTTTTTTTTTCTTTTTTTTTTTTTTGTGGTACGCAGGCCTCTCACTGTTGTGGCCTCTCCCGTTGCGGCGGAGCGCAGGCTCCGGACGCGCAGGCTCAGCGGCCATGGCTCACGGGCCCAGCCGCTCCGCGGCATGTGGGATCCTCCCGGACCGGGGCGCGAACCCGTGTCCCCTGCATCGGCAGGCGGACTCTCAACCACTGTGCCACCGGGGAAGCCCCATACTGGGGATTTTTAACAGGTGTGAGTAGGAGACATCAGAACTATTCAGTCTTGACTTTGTACGTGCACCAACTTTGTCTTCTAGCACCCCTGTTGTTACTGATGGGAAGTCTAATTGTAAAATACAGCCTAGATGCAGGCCTAATTTCTGTCATTTGGGAGATTGTGTTGTCTCCAATAGCTTTTTGTTTTGTTTTGTTTTATATTCTGCAGTTTTATTCTGATTGTTTAGGTAGGATCTTTTTGGTACATTTTCTTTTGCTTTTGTTTTTTTCAGTTTTGTTGGTTTCATCCTGCCTTTAACTCAGTGTGATTTTTCTATTTGGGGAACTCATGCCTTTCTCCAGGTCTTGAAAATTCCCTTCCATTATCGCTCTGAGACTTGTCTTGGAAGAGTCCTCCCCAACAGTGGGACCCTAGTGGTCTTTCTTCACACAGAAGCCCATGTTCCCAGCAGTTGAAGTAAGAAGACCTGTGTGGGAGGGGCTTAGAAATTTCAGCATCTCCGCAAGGCAGACAAGTCCTGGTGGGAGGCAGGCTGGCAGTGAGCCCTTTTGGCTGAGGTGCAGGCAGGCGTGTCCAAGAACACGGGCCACAAGATGGTGGACAAGAACATGAGGCACACGAAAGCAGCTGGAAAGAACATGAATGCGCAGCCCGAAGAGCTCTGTCTCCACCCCAACTGGTGCACCCACTACACAGGTGATTCTGAGCAAGCCCACATCAAGGTCATGATGTAATGATGATGCTCGCATGGCACTTGACCATTTTAAAAGGATCTCATCCGTGTTAACTTTTTGTAATTCACAGCAATACTGATGGAGACTGGTTACTCCATCTGTAAAATGGAAGTAAGGATTCGGCTTCACAGAGTTGCTGTAGGGATTGGACTGGGAGAACCTTTGCAAACTGAAGAGTATCACGTAAACGTAGGATGAGTAGATCAGACTTGTATTTTGCCCAATTACAGATGAGGATGCTGGGGCTCAGAGGATTTCAGTGACTGCGTAGAGGTCAAGCAGACCTCTAGCAGTCTGGGAACAAACCCCCACTTTCCGACTATCCATTTCCACTCCCTTCGCTGTGTTCTTTCCCACTTCTCTTCCCCCCTTTGAGGAACGACAGCCTGGCGGTGAACAGCACGTGGTTTCTGGAGTCAAACCAACTTGGGTTCAAATCTTCCCCGCAGTGGGACCCTGAGCCAGTTACCTAACCTCTCCAAGCCTCAGTTTTCTCCTGTGAAATATGGGGAGCTAATAGCACCGTCTCCATCTCACGAGGGGATTCGGCGCGATAACGCAGGTAATGCATGCTCGTCACGTGGAAAACACTCGACACGAGACTGTTTATGATTATTTTTGCTTCCACAGAAAGCCGAAATGGAGGCAGCTTAACTTAGCGGGAGGGCAGGCTCTCCTACAAGAGACTTCCTGGAGTATTCAAACAGAGCCTTCCCTGTCTTTGTGTGTGGGGTGGGACGGGGGCTGGGGGTGGTTTGCAGATCCCAGTGCTTTGGACAAGAGCTGCGCTTCCTGTACACCATGCGGAGGGATGCTAATGATCCTATGTCAAGGTCACATGATGCTCACACACACTTTGCCGTTTGCAAAACGTATTCTTCTCCGTTAACTTTTTAAAATTCACAACATGCTGTGATATCCGAGTTGTAATGATAAGAATGTCTTTATTACTATTCCTACTTACTGATGAAGAAATAGGCCCACCGGTTTACAAGGCAGAAATAGAGACACAGATGTAGAGAACAAACTATGGACACCAACAGGGGAAAGTGGCAGTGGTGGGGTGAGGGGGTGGGGGGATGAACTGGGAGATTGGGACTGACATATATACACTAACATGTATACAATGGATAACTAATAAGAACCTGCTGTATAAAAAAATATAGATAAAATTCAAAAATTAAAAAAAAAAAACAAAAAAATAAGTCTGCCCCTTTTGAGTTTAGCCAGTGCTCCTAGGCCTGCCCTCTGCAGCCATCAGCTGTCCCGGCAGCAGGAAATCTGCTGAGCTGCCATACATGCCAAGCACTGTGCCAGGTTGCCCATTACCCAGGGTAGGATGAGGAGATGGGCTGGTGGAATCCCAAAGCGCTGCCCCTGAACGGTGTCAAGGTAGGGGAATTCAGACCTGATTGGAGTCAGGAAGACTGGCCTCGAGGCCCCACTCTGCCACCTGCTCTCCTTCAGGCCTCCGTGAAGGCAAGTTCCCCAACCTCTGAATGTTGATCTGTTCATCTTTCAAATGGGAGTAACAGTACCTACCACTGTGCTGGGGGAAGATTCAACTGCTGATACCTAAGACCTGATAAACACACCGACTGGCACATACTAAGGACTCATTTCAGGTCATAAAAAGTTACGCTCCTGGGCTTCCCTGGTGGCGCAGTGGTTGAGGGTCTGCCTGCCGATGCAGGGGACACGGGTTCCTGCCCCGGTCTGAGAAGATCCCACATGCCACGGAGCGGCTGGGCCCGTGAGCCGTGGCCGCTGAGCCTGCACGTCAGGAGCCTGTGCTCTGCAACGGGAGAGGCCACAACAGTGAGAGGCCCATGTACCGCAAAAAAAAAAAAAAAAAAAAAAATTAAACCCATAT
>NC_041231.1:50181168-50219994 GCF_002837175.3 Physeter macrocephalus | reverse complement strand
GGATTTTTTTTTTTTTTTTTTTTTTTTTTTTTTTTTTGGCGGTACGCGGGCCTGTCACTGTTGTGGCCTCTCCCGTTGCGGCGGAGCGCAGGCTCCGGACGCGCAGGCTCAGCGGCCATGGCTCACGGGCCCAGCCGCTCCGCGGCATGTGGGATCCTCCCGGACCGGGGCGCGAACCCGTGTCCCCTGCATCGGCAGGCGGACTCTCAACCACTGTGCCACCGGGGAAGCCCCATACTGGGGATTTTTAACAGGTGTGAGTAGGAGACATCAGAACTATTCAGTCTTGACTTTGTACGTGCACCAACTTTGTCTTCTAGCACCCCTGTTGTTACTGATGGGAAGTCTAATTGTAAAATACAGCCTAGATGCAGGCCTAATTTCTGTCATTTGGGAGATTGTGTTGTCTCCAATAGCTTTTTGTTTTGTTTTGTTTTATATTCTGCAGTTTTATTCTGATTGTTTAGGTAGGATCTTTTTGGTACATTTTCTTTTGCTTTTGTTTTTTTCAGTTTTGTTGGTTTCATCCTGCCTTTAACTCAGTGTGATTTTTCTATTTGGGGAACTCATGCCTTTCTCCAGGTCTTGAAAATTCCCTTCCATTATCGCTCTGAGACTTGTCTTGGAAGAGTCCTCCCCAACAGTGGGACCATAGTGGTCTTTCTTCACACAGAAGCCCATGTTCCCAGCAGTTGAAGTAAGAAGACCTGTGTGGGAGGGGCTTAGAAATTTCAGCATCTCCGCAAGGCAGACAAGTCCTGGTGGGAGGCAGGCTGGCAGTGAGCCCTTTTGGCTGAGGTGCAGGCAGGCGTGTCCAAGAACACGGGCCACAAGATGGTGGACAAGAACATGAGGCACACGAAAGCAGCTGGAAAGAACATGAATGCGCAGCCCGAAGAGCTCTGTCTCCACCCCAACTGGTGCACCCACTACACAGGTGATTCTGAGCAAGCCCACATCAAGGTCATGATGTAATGATGATGCTCGCATGGCACTTGACCATTTTAAAAGGATCTCATCCGTGTTAACTTTTTGTAATTCACAGCAATACTGATGGAGACTGGTTACTCCATCTGTAAAATGGAAGTAAGGATTCGGCTTCACAGAGTTGCTGTAGGGATTGGACTGGGAGAACCTTTGCAAACTGAAGAGTATCACGTAAACGTAGGATGAGTAGATCAGACTTGTATTTTGCCCAATTACAGATGAGGATGCTGGGGCTCAGAGGATTTCAGTGACTGCGTAGAGGTCAAGCAGACCTCTAGCAGTCTGGGAACAAACCCCCACTTTCCGACTATCCATTTCCACTCCCTTCGCTGTGTTCTTTCCCACTTCTCTTCCCCCCTTTGAGGAACGACAGCCTGGCGGTGAACAGCACGTGGTTTCTGGAGTCAAACCAACTTGGGTTCAAATCTTCCCCGCAGTGGGACCCTGAGCCAGTTACCTAACCTCTCCAAGCCTCAGTTTTCTCCTGTGAAATATGGGGAGCTAATAGCACCGTCTCCATCTCACGAGGGGATTCGGCGCGATAACGCAGGTAATGCATGCTCGTCACGTGGAAAACACTCGACACGAGACTGTTTATGATTATTTTTGCTTCCACAGAAAGCCGAAATGGAGGCAGCTTAACTTAGCGGGAGGGCAGGCTCTCCTACAAGAGACTTCCTGGAGTATTCAAACAGAGCCTTCCCTGTCTTTGTGTGTGGGGTGGGACGGGGGCTGGGGGTGGTTTGCAGATCCCAGTGCTTTGGACAAGAGCTGCGCTTCCTGTACACCATGCGGAGGGATGCTAATGATCCTATGTCAAGGTCACATGATGCTCACACACACTTTGCCGTTTGCAAAACGTATTCTTCTCCGTTAACTTTTTAAAATTCACAACATGCTGTGATATCCGAGTTGTAATGATAAGAATGTCTTTATTACTATTCCTACTTACTGATGAAGAAATAGGCCCACCGGTTTACAAGGCAGAAATAGAGACACAGATGTAGAGAACAAACTATGGACACCAACAGGGGAAAGTGGCAGTGGTGGGGTGAGGGGGTGGGGGGATGAACTGGGAGATTGGGACTGACATATATACACTAACATGTATACAATGGATAACTAATAAGAACCTGCTGTATTAAAAATAAAATTAAATTAAAAAAAATTAAACAGGCCCAGAGAAGGTCAATGGTACAGCTTATTAAAAATATTTCTTAATCTTTCATGGAAACCAGGTTGAAATATTTTTCATTTTGTTTTCCAGTGTCCCTTAGATAACTATCCATCAAAATAAATCCCTTTTAGAATTTAGTGGTAGATAAAGACCCAGATACTTAGAGGTCTATGACCTGAATTTATTTTCCCCTTTGGTCTTGGCAATCAGAAGACTATGGGAGATATTTAGTTCTCAATCTCAGTAGTTATATATTTTGGTATTTTGCACTCTGCTAGGACCAGGAAAGACTATGAGAAATGGAGGGCAAGAGTCTGTGCTCTGCAGCAATTACAATTTTGTGGGACAGCAAAGTGGTAGCCCAAGACCCACCCAGTGGATGCCACGTGGGGACTTCCCTAGGCTGGGCAGCTTGCTTCATCTCAAGGTGCTTGGACTGGGGCTTCTGATAACCCCTGGCCCTCGTGTCCACTCTTTCCATAGACTTCCTGAGTCCTGTAGCCTGGACAGCAGTGCTCAGACCTCTGGCCTTTCGTAAATACGCATCAGACAGGAACCAAAGAGAAGAAAGCAAGCCCTCAAGACCACCCTGGGTGGTGCAGGGTCAGGAGCTCTACAGCCAACAAAGAATTCCCTTCCACAAGCCTCCCAGCCAGCTTCTGGAATTGAAATCCACAGGCTCGACATCTCACCAAGGCAGCCCATGCTGGGAAGAATGAAATTAGGGCCTGTGAGTGGGCCGGGGATCACTTGAGAGGCCAGAAGCTCCCAATTTCTTCTCAGCAGTCTCTGCTTGACTGGATTTGGAGATTCTGAGATTTCGTTTGATTTCAGTCATGCTGCGTTTCCAACGCACCAAAGACCCCCCCCCCCAGCCCGGCCTGTCTCCAGTGATGCCATGGGCGCGGGGCCCTCACCCCAGATCACCTGCCTTTCCAGGTGAGTAATAACCGTGGGAGGGGCCCCGACCCCTTGAACTCCTGAAATTTGTTGCAGTCGCCAGCTTTCTCACAGCAAAGCTGTTTCTTCCAGCAAGTGAAGCCAGCAGTTGATTTATGGCTCATTTTCAGGACACAATACTGTAATTTTGTGAAATGATAGTAGTATCGATTCCAGAAGATTTTCTCTTTGCTGAAACCCCGGGGCCAAGGTGCTAAATGGAGCCTCGGTGTGAGGAAAAGCGTTTCACACTTCATTGATTTCACGGGTCAGATCCTCCACTTTGATTCAAATGTCGAGGGCCCCCATCAAGCTCTTTGTTGCCCCGTTCACAGGCCCTGATTTCTGCAGAGGGCATTGACTGTCATTATACAGCTGACTTGCCAACGATGCAGAGGGTCCAAACAGGGTCATAAGGAACGTATTCACTTTGGTTGTTGGGACACTCAAGGCCACTGTGAGGAATGGCTTTTGGGTTCTCATTCTAAGTACATTTACTGTCTTCTTCTAGTTCTGATCTCAAGACGGGAAAGGAAGTACTCCATCCAGGATTGAAAACAAAACAGAATGAGTGAATCAGTGAATGAATGAATGAGAGAGAGAGAGAGAGAGAGAGAAGGAGAAGAGAGGAGAGGAGGGAAGAACAGACAGAGAAACAAGGGAGGCAGACAGCGAGGGAGGGAGGGAGGGACGGGAAAAGAAGTACTCCATCCAGGATTGAAAACAAAACAGAATGAGTGAATCAGTGAATGAATGAATGAGAGAGAGAGAGAGAGAGAGAAGGAGAAGAGAGGAGAGGAGGGAAGAACAGACAGAGAAACAAGGGAGGCAGACAGCGAGGGAGGGAGGGAGGGAGCAAGAAAACTCTAAATCCAGAACAAGCACTGTCAAGGCAGCGTGAGCCATGATTTTGAGCAGAATTGAACCACCTGCCAGTTCCAGCATTAGTTTGAGATTCTTTGTGGTGGAGTTTGAGAAGGAGGCTCCCTGTCAGAATCACGGGGCTATCTTCCCGTTACCCTCAGTACTGGCCAGAAATATTTTAAAACACAACATCCTATGCTGGGCTTCTCAGCTGAAAGGAGATTGGTGATTTTGTCGGGGTGGGGAATACAGCAGTCTGGGAGATTATTAAAGGGTTATAAATTAGGTGTGACAGGCTAAAGGTGCTGGGATATTAAGACTGGAAGAAGTTTTTGAGGGTGTCTTGATGGATAAAATCTGCTTTCAGTGCCCAGGAGGAAGGAGATGGCACCATGATCCCACTAATTTATTCCCTCAGCAGATACTTATTGATCATCTATTATGAGCAGACACTGCTGGTTCTTCTGGAGCTTACAGACTAGAAGGGGAAGTAAATATTAAATGAATCAATTCAAATGTGATTACAATATGCCCTAAATTTTTTAAGGAAGAAAGCTAAGTTCTACGAGAGACAGAAGCAGGGGGCCCCAATTAGTTGGGGGTGGGCCCAGGGTCAGAGAAATCCCTCCAGATCTGAGGAATGAGGAGAGTTTAGCAGACGCCGCTGAGAAGGGCTGGTCCCTGCGTTTGTGAAGTCCCCAAGCTGGTTGCTTTCGAGGGGCCACAACAAGGGTAGAAGTTGGGGGGAAGGAGGGGAAGGGCAAATTCGGCCATGGGGGAGGGGGAGTGGAGACTGGAGGGCAGAATTAGCAGTAATTAGGAGTCTGAAGGTTGTCCTGAGTATGATGGGACAGGATGCCATTGGTGGGTTTTAAACAGGGGATGGTATCCTTTGCTGTGCAAAAGCTTTTAAGTTTAAATAGGTCCCATTTGTTTATTTTTGTTTTTATTTTCATTACTCTAGGAGGTGGATCCAAAAATATATTGCTGCGATTTATGGCAAAGAGTGTTCTGCCTATGTTTTCGTCTAAGAGTTTTATAGTATCCAGTCTTACATTTAGGTCTTTAATCCATCTTGAGTTTATTTTTGCGTGTGGTGTTTGAGAATGTAGTAATTTCATTATTTTACATATAGCTCTCCACTTTTCCCAGCACCATTTATTGAAGACTGTCTTTTCTCCATTGCAAATTCTTGCCTCCTTTGTCATAAATTAATTGACTGTAGGTGTGTGGGTTTATTCTGGGCTTTCTATCCTGTTCCTTTGATCTATAAGTCTGTCTTTGTGCCAGTACCATACTGTTTTGATTACTGTAGCTTTATAGTATAGTCTGAAGTCAGGGAGCCTGATTATTCCAGCTTTGTTTTGCTTTTTCTAGGTTGCTTTGGCTATTCAGTGTCTTTTGTATTTCCATATGAATTTTAAAATTTTTGTTCTAGATCTGCAAAAACGGCCATTGGTAATTTGACAGGGATTGCATTGAATCTGTAGATTGCCTTGGGTCAACCCATAGAATAAGAGAAAATATTTGCAAATGATGTGAATGACAAGGGATTAATCTCCAAAATATGCAAACATCTCATGCAGCTCAATATCAAAAAAAGAATCAACCCAATCAAAAAATGGGCAGAAGATCTAAACAGACATTTCTCCAAAGAAGACATACAGATGTCCACAAAGCATATGAAAAGATGCTCAACATCACTAATTATAAGAGAAATGCAAATCAAAACTGCAATGAGATATCACCTCACACTGGGAAAAATGGCCATCATCAAAAAGTCTACAAACAATAAATACTGGAGAGGGTGTGCAGAAAAAGGAACCCTCCTACATTGTTGGTGGGAATGTAAGTTGGTATAGCCACAATGGAGAACAGTATAGACGTTCCTTATAAAACTAAAAATAGAGCTACCATATGCTCCAGCATTCCCACTCCTGGGCATGTATCCTGAGAAAACCATAATTAGAAAAGATACATGCACCCCAATGTTCACAGCAGTACTATTTACAATAGCCAAGACATGGAAGCAACCTAAATGTCCATCGACGGATGAATGGATAAAGAAGATGTGGTACATATAGACAATGGAATATTACTCAACCATAAAAAAGAACAGAATAATGCCATCCACAGCAACATGGATGGACCTAGAGATGATCATACTAAGTGAAGTAAGTTAGGCAAAGACGAATATCATATGATATCACTTATATGTGGAATCTTAAAAAAATGATACAAATGAACTTACTTACAAAACTGAAACAGACAGACTGAAAACAAACGGATAGTTACCGAAGGGGAAAGGTGGGGGGAGGGATAAATTAGGAGGTTAGGATTAACATATACACACTACTATACATAAAACAGAGGGACTTCCCTGGTGGTGCAGTGGTTAAGAATCCACCTGCCAATCCACCTGCAGGGGACACAGGTTCAAACCCTGCTCCAGGAAGATCCCACATGCCACAGAGCAACTATGCCCATGCGCCACAACTACTGAAACCCACGTGCCTAGGGCCTGTGCTCCGCAACGAGAGAAGCCACCACAGTGAGAAGCCCAAGCACTGCAACGAAGAGTAGCCCCCACTTGCCACAACTAGAGAAAGCCCATGCACAGCAAAGAAGACCCAACGCAGCCAAAAAATAAAATAAAATAAAATAGATAATCAACAAGGACCTACTGTATAGCACAGGGAACTCTATTCAATACTCTGTAATAACCTATATGGGAAAAGAATCTGAAAAAGAATAGGTATATGTATATGTATAACTGAATCACTTTGCTGTACACCTGAAACTAACACAACATTGTAAATCAACTATACTAAAATATAAAATAGAAATTAAAAAAATAAATGGTCAGGGGATGGTATGACTTGATTTGCATTTCAAAAAATTCCTCTCAGGCCACAAAGGAGAGGGCTCTGAGAACTCTAGTGGAGGTGTCATTTCCTACAAGTGGGAAGACTGAAGGGTTGAAGAAGACAGAAAAGCTTCCTTCCCAACCCTGGAAGCCCACAAGTGCTCCTCTGTGCAGCCAGGATGCACTCTTCCAAAGAAGCGACTGCCCCATTTCTGCACACTTGGTGATTGGCCTGTCCACCAGCTCCCTGGTTCCCACACCCACTTGCTGGAGTGGGTGGGCTGAGTGGCACTGAGGAGATGGCCCTGCCAATGCCACAGCTTCAAACCCTGCCAGAGAAGAAGGCCACAGATCAGTAACATGGAAGGAGGAGCTGGATGGGACTGAGCTTTGTAAAAATATATTAATATCCTCTGTGGTCACTTCAAGACACTTGGGAGGAGTCCCGAGTCACTGCAGGACTCATTATGGGACCATGATTTTGATCATTTATTTACATAACCTACTTTTAAAAACTTGTACAGCCACATCCTACTGACCAGACTCTTATAACTCTGTTGGTCCAAGAATCCAAGAATCAAGATCCACATCTTGATCCAAGAATCAGAATTGCAAAGTAGGAAAGAGCCTGAGAGGTCACCCATTCCAAATCCTTCTCTCCACCTGAATCCCTTGCGGTGTCCCACTAGGGATGGTCATTCTAAATCAGGTAGTTCCAAGCATCCTACAAGCGACTCAAGGCAACATGACCCACCCGTGGCACCATTAGACTGTCTATGCAGCGATTTCCATATTTTTTAACTGCAGGCCACAATGAGAAATACATTGACATGTCATACACACACACACACACACACACACACACACACACACACACACACACACACACACACACACACCACCCTGAAAAGCGCTCTGCATGCAAAACACTCTGATATTTTACTGCATGCAAAGCACTGTGATATTTTCTATTCTGCTTCATTGTAAAAACTAGTGGTCTCAGTTCACTAAATGGATTTTATAGCTAATGGGTTTTGACCTAAAATTTAAAAAGCACTAGCCTAGAGTACAAAACTCCAAATGCTCAGGTGTCAAGCAGACAGAAAAACAAACACAATTCTATGCTTCCTTGGTTTCTCTGTTCGATTTAATTCCTTGGAAGCAGTCAGATTTTGATTTATATTTTGTCTTAAACAAACATAACTAATTTGGCTTTTACTTCTTCCTTTTGGGGGATATTTCTCCTCCATAGAAAAGTTGTTGGTGCTTTTATCACCTTGTCTTGGATGCTTCTCTATGATACAGAATGTAACCATCCACTAAAATTACAGTTGCTTTATGTGGGCAATTGATGCCTTACTGAACTCAAAGTTTCTTAAAAAAAAAAAGTCATGTCAATAATTGGTCAGGGCTGCAAATGGTGTGACCGACAAGGGCTTAAAAAAAACAGCACATGAAAAGATGCTCAGTGTCGCTAATCGTTAGAGAAATGCAAATCAAAACTACAATGAGGTACTACCTCACACCAGTCAGAACAGCCATCATTAAAAAGCCTACAAATAACAAATGCTGGAGAGGGTGTGGAGAAAAGGGAACCCTCCTACATTGTTGGTGGGAATGTAAGTGGGTGCAGCCACTGTGGAAAACAGTATGGAGACTCCTAACAAAACTAAATATAGAATTACCATATGATCCAGCAATCCCACTCCTGGGCATACAGCCAGACAAAACTATAATTCAAAGAGATACATGCACCCCTATGCTCATAACAGCACTATTCACAATAGCCCAGACATGGAAACAACCTAAATGTCCATCACCAGATGAATGGATAAAGAAGATGTGGTACATATATATATGACGGAATATTACTCAGCTATAAAAAAGAATGAAATAATGCCATTTGCAGCAATATGGATACAACTAGAGACGATCATGCTTAGTGAAGTAAGTTAGAAAGAGAAAGACAAACACCATATGATATCACTTATATGTGGATTCTAAAATATGACACAAATGAACCTATCTGTGAAATAGAAACAGACTCACAGACACAGAGAACAGACCTGTGGTTGCCAAGGGGAGGGGTTGGGGGAGGGATGGAGTGGGAGGTTGGTGCTAGCAGATGTAAGCTTTTATATATAGAACAGATAAACAACAAGGTCCTACTGTATAGCACAGAGAACTATATTCAATATCCTATGAAAAACCATAATGGAAAAAAAAAAGTAGGCTGTTAAGTAAAGGTTGTTATTTAACCTAAAAAAATAATAATTGGTCAGGGTGATCTCTTGGTTTCCGAGTTATTTTCATTCTCAAGAAAAATGTTTTGTGACTCTCCAAGGAGGGGGAAATGGTAAGAATATGGATCTGGGTTCAGAAACTATTTTAATAAATAGACATTTTAAATTTGGATTTGTTTAAGCAGATACTAGTTCTCCTGAGCTGATGCCACCAATCTGAATGCAGCCAAGTGCTGGAAGCCTGGGGGAGAGATGTGGAGAAATGGGGGCGTGGGGAGAACATTGCAGAGTTAGCTTATGTGTAGCATCAATCTGGCCTGACCTTTAGACACAAATGCAATATACCTTATATTCTTAGTTGGCTTAATTTTTAAAATAAGGCCTTTTTATTTCAAAAGTTGATAGAGACGTATTGTAGAAAATGTTACCAATACTAACAAAGCATAAGAAAAAAGAAAAAGGAAGGAAGGAAGGAGGGGAGGGAGGGAAGGAGGGAGGGAGAAACTAAGGAAAAGAGAGAAAAGAGAAAAAGAAAATGAAACCACCAAAATCCCATCCCCTGGAGAAAACCACTCATAACATTGTGGTGTATATCTGTCAGTTAATTCCTCAAATCGCTTCTGATCTCACGCACACAAATTTTTCCAGATTGGTTCTTGTTCTTTCAGCTCAATAAAATTCTCCTTGCCTTCTCTCTGACCTAAAGGCTTCACTTGACTTCTGGTTTTACAGGCTTGTGAAGGCGAATGAGCTCACTATGACTGCATCTCGTCAGCCTTTCTTTAACATACATATGGGGGTGGATACAAAACCTTTGATTCACTCCAAACTCAGCCTTGGTCCAAAAATTCCTCTATAGTGTGGGGAGTGGAATGAACTGACACCTAAGTTGCTGTTGTTTTCCACTGGTCTTCTAAAACAAAGAACTCCCTAAATCTTATTAATATTATACCCCCAAGATCTACCACCATGCCAGGCACATAGTAGGTGCTCAATAAATATTTGTGGAGTTCAACTCAAAAATGCTGAGTTCATTAATAAGTCACTCTCAAGGGCAGACAGAGAATATTTATTTAGCCCAGGCAACTGGGCTTTTAGAATATGTGAGTCAGGCTAGAGTGATTAACCTCCCCCAAAAAGTAAAATGAAGGAGGTTTCAATCTTGTCTGTTGGACTGCCAAGAAAGCCATTATATTCCCTGATGGGAATCTAAAATCCTCTGGTCTCAAGATGGCAGAAGACCTTCCAAGGCCCTGTGCAGACATACAGCGGAGATGTTCACCCTAGAGGGCTCTGGGGCATCCAGGCCCAAACCCTCATGGAGACCGGGGTGTCAGCTGGGAGTTAAAGGGAGATTCCTACACCTCTCTCCCTCTCTTTTCTAAAAACATTGGCAGAGAGTTTGGCCTCATTCTTGTAACAGGGACAGGTTTAGCACATTTGTCATAGTTTGTGTCTTATCTTTAATCTCCTTCAATCTACAATGGCCTTTAAGTCTTTGGCTCGGATTTTCAGGCTCTATAATTTGTTCTGGGCTTCACAGGTCTATCTGCTGTTGGGTCCATTGGCATGAACTCATGAGCTTACTTCTTAAGCTGGGTGCTGTCTCTGGATGCTAAGATTAGCCATGAGGGAACTAGCTTCTAGTTACTGGTGCCTGCCCTATGACATCTTTTATAATTGATTTAGGGATATTCAACCCCTAGAGCTTGCTCCTTTCAAGATCAGTTTCTTCCCAATGACTGCTGCCATCATACAGCCAGCTAATTTCATGGGGGTAGCAGATGCTCCTAGGATGGCTTCCTCATTGACCCCCAGGCTGGCTCCCCCGGGTGCTTTCATTCCCAACAGCCAGCACCTCCTAGTTTTTCTTGGAAAGCTGCCCTCAGGCTTCTGGAGCCCCTTTGCCTGTGTGCATGGCAAACAGGAGGTGCCTGGATATTTGTCTTTCCCCAGAGTCAGCCCTTAGCCAATGGCCCATGAGTATGGGAGTAAAGACCCTACGGCTCCTTTGCCCCCAGTTGGCAAGACCTACACTGTAGCAGAGCCTCCTGCAGGACGAGGCAAAGCTACCCTTCCTGGGACTCTGCTTGTTATATAGCACATTTGCCTGGCCCCCTTCCCTTCTCCGTCCTGCTTCCTCACTCTCCTGTCAAAAGTTCCTGGGAACACTTCCTATAAATCCCTTGCACATGAATCCCCATCTCAAGGTGGGCTTCTGAGAATCTCAGCCTAATACATCCGGCAGCATGGAATACCTGAAGTCTCAGTGGTGGCCCATAGGCAAGATTCAGCCACATGCATGTTTTACTGGCCACTGGGGGCTAGCCGGCCTACACAGTGGGTGTTAATTTTATTTAAATTATTTGTTGACATATGTTAAGTTGGGGAAAAGGAATCAAAACATGGAGGACATATTCGAGAGGTTACATGAGGAAAACCAGCAAGTTTTCTTATCCCTGAAGCTCAAAAGGGATCCTCAGGCAAGGCGAGCACAACAGAGGCAGACGGAGAGAGGCCATGGGGTCTCAGGTGGTGGAACCAGACCTGAATCGTGTCAACAGAGAGCTGTGGAGGCAATATCTGGAGCCAGCAGCCAGCAAGACCTCCCAGGAGTCATGTGGAGGCTGAGGCAATGCTCACCATCTGACCAAGGTCTACTGGGAGAGCATCCCACCTGGACCATTCTGAGGACCAGTGCTAGCTGTTCTGCGACGAGCATCCAGCACGTCCCCGGTGACACCTCCCCGAGCCCCACGACTCTGCTGGTTCCTATCTGCCTTGCCCCGTGGGCACCCTCGTCATGTTCAGAATCCCAGGATGCTCACAGGCTCTGTGCACCTGGAGGAGTGGTGGGGAGGGAGAGCCCCAGGAGGGCTAAGGGATGGGAGGGCTGCATGGGGCAATTCAAGCTCAAACCCCTCTCCCACCCAGAGCCTGGACAGCGGCAACACCCTTCTTTCCTCTCTTGTAGCCCAGGAGTATCATTCCATCACATGACCTGATTAGCTTTTAACCTGATCCTTGATCAGCTCTGTTTAAGGACCAAGTCCAGCTATCAATGTCTCAGCAAGTGACCTTCTCTACCCAGAAAATTCAGGTAGAAAATTATTCCAGGCTCATCCGATGCTGCTCCAAAGACCTTGATGCAAGAGGTCGGGGTGTGGGTGGAGGAGCTGAAACCCTTAGCCTGATGGCCTGGGTTTGCAGGGCAAACTTGCAGACCTGGGGTCTGCACAATCTCCTCCACTCATGGCCTCATGGGTCTCCCTAGCCCCTCGGTGGTCCCTGCACAGTGACGGACTCCCTTCTTGGACTTATTACCCCAAGGAGGTTAACCTGGGCCAAGGAAGCAGCTGAGACCATAGAGCATAAACTTATGCTTTCAGGTGCAGCCTGGTGAGACCCTAAGTAGAGGGCACAGCTTGTGAACTAAGTTGGAGGACTGGGGTTGATTGATCCCTGTTACAGATAGAAACCAAGTTTAGCCGTTGGCATGCTCCCGGAGGGGAGGCACGGCTGAAGGCTTAGGGCCAGGTGAAGGCTTGCCAGTGTGCTCCAGACAAAGGCCTCCGGGATCCCCTGCAATATAACTAGCTGGACTTATTACTCATCACAGGGAGGGAGCGCACACAACATGAGGGACCATGGGGGCGTCCCAGTAAAAGGGTGCTGGGAAGGACTTATGGTAGGACTTGGAGAGGGTTTGAGGAAGCTTGGCTTTGCTCTGGACTAGATGCTGTCAGGAAGTGGGGAACCAGCCTCTGATTGGGTATCTTAATAAATCACATCTAGAGGAACGGCAGAACAGAGTGAGCCTCCAGGTATAATTGGGAAAGAAGCAGCCATCACTCATATCAGCCAGGATAGGGGATGCTTGGTGATTCTTGTGGTTTGAACAATGCTCATATTTTGTCTATGTTTGGACATTACTAGAGAGTGACCTTGTTTTTATTCTGATCCATCATGGTCACTGAGAGGTCTCATCTGCTGTTGATGTGAACATTTCTATATTCCAAGGAGAACACCCACACCAGCTCAGGAGCAACGCCAAGGCCTAGCGATAGCACCAGGCCAGCTCCAGGAGGACAGGGGCTGCTTTTTTGTCTGGCTTCTTTCACTTTCCATAATGTTCTCAGGGTTCATCCATGCAGTAGCATGTATCCATACCTTTCCTTTTTATGGCTGAATAATACTCCACTGTATGGATAGATCACATTTGTTTATCCATTCCCCTGCTGATAAACACTTGGGTTGTTTACACATTTGGGCTATTATGAATAATGTTCATATAAACATTAATAGACAGGTTCAATTGTTTCCACGTTTTGGCTCTTATGAATAATGCTGGTATGAACATTCGTGTCCAATTTGTACAAGTTTTCATTTCCCTAGGGTATATAACCTAGGAGTGGAATTGTTAGGCCATGTGGTCACTCCATGTTGAACATTCTGAGGAACTGACAGTATTTTTCAAAGCAGCTGTACCATTTTACACTCCAAGTGTATGAGTTCCAATTTCTTCATATCTTCACCAATACTTGTTAATATCTGTCTTTTTGATTATAGTCATCCTGGGGGGCATGAAGTGGTATTTCATTGTAGTTTTGATTTACATTTCTCCCATGACTAATGATGTTGAGCATCTTTTCATGTGCTTACTGTTCATTTGTATAACTTCTTTGGAGAAATAACTATTCAAATCTTTGCCCATTTTAAAATTGGGTTGCCTTTATTGTTGAGTTGCAGGAGTTTTTAAATATATTCTTCACACAGGTCTCTTATCAGGTATATGATTTGCAAAAATTTTCTCCCATTCTGTGGGTTTGTCTTTTCACTTTCTTAATGGTGTCCTTTGAAGCACAAAATTTTTAATTTTGATGATCTAATTTGTCTATTTTTTTGGTCATTTATAAGGTTTAGTGTCATGTCTAAGAAACCATTGCTTAATCCAAGGTCATGAGGATTTGCTCCTATTTTTTCTTCTAAGGGTGTTATAGCTTCACCTCTTATATGTATGCTTATGATCTATTTTAAGTTAAATTTTGTAAATTGGATGAGATAGGGGTTCAAGTTCATTCTTTTGCATGTGGATATTCAGTGGTTCCAGCACCATTTGTTGAAAAGACGATCCTTCTTCCATTGAATTGCCTTATATTTCTGGCTCATTGATGCCAGGAGGCTCAGTTCCCCACTGGGCAGGGGATCAGGATGAGTGGGGAAGGGAGAGGCTTAAGGGTAGTGGTATGGAAAATCAATTGACCATAAATGCAAGGACTTATTTCTCGACTCTCAATTCAATTCCATTGATCTACATGTCTATCCTTATGTCAGTACTACACTGTCTTGATTACCGTAACATTGTAGGATGTTTTGAAATTGGGAACTTTGTTCTTTTTCAGGGTTGCTTTGGCTATTTTGGGTCCTTTGTATTTCCATGTGAATTTTAAGATCAGCTTGTCAATTTCCACAACTAAGACAGCTGGAATTTTGATGAGGATTATATTGAATCTGTAGATCCACTTGGGCACTATTGCCAACCATATTAAGTCTTCTGATCCATAACATGAGATCTTTCCATTTATATCATTTTTCTTTCATTACTTTCAACAATGTTTTGCAGTTTTTTAGTGTACAAGTCTTATACTTTTGTTAAGTTTATTCCTAAGTATTTATTCTTTTTAATGCTCATGTAAATTTAATTGTTTTAATTAATTTTATTTTTGGATTGTTCATTGCCAGTGCATAGAAATACAACTGATTTTTGTATATGGATTTTGTATCCTGAAACCTTGCTGAAATCATTTATTAGTTCTAGTATTTTTTTTATTCTCTAGGATTTTCTATATATAAGATCACATCATCTGCAAATAGAGATAGTTTTACTTCTTCCTTCTAATCTGAAAGCCTTTTAATTATTTTTCTTCCCTAATTGCCCTGTCTAGAACCTCCAGTATAGTGTCATACTGAAGTGGTGAGAACAGACATTCTTGTCTTATTCCTGATCTTAGGGAGAAAGCTTTGAGTCTTTCGTCATTAAATATGATGTTATCTGTGGGCACCAGATAAACTCAACCAAAAAGTTTTAGTTTCTGGCCTTCCTGTCTAGTTAAAACAGATTCCTCACAGTTAAACATATATTCACCTAAAATTTTCTGTAGAATCTTTATAATTTTATTTTTTATTTCACTTAGTATTTTTCAGTTCTATAATTCCCTTCTGGCTCTCTTTTTTTTAAAAAATAACTTCTATTTCTTTACTGAGATTTTCTACTTTTCAAATTTGCTTCATGAGAATGTTTCAATACTTGTTGATGTATTTTCATGATAGCTGCTTTATAGTCTTTGTCAGATAATTCCAACATCTGATTTATCTCAGTATTAGTGTCATTAGTATTTGTGTCTCATTCAAGTTGTGATTTTCCTGGTTCTTGGTGTGATAAGTGATTTTTCTCTTGTGGCCTGGACATTTTGGATATTATATTATGAGACTCTGGACCCTATTTGATCTTATTTTTTAGCAGGCAGTCCTGCTGTGGAGGTGTGACATGTAGATCTCCTCTCTGGGCTCCACTGACACTACCCCAAGCAAAAGCAGAACACTGATTCTCACTGCCTCATTGCAGACAGATGGAGTGAAAGCTTAGCTGGCCCCTGGTCCCATGGAGAGCTTCCCAGTGGTAGTGGGGTACTGACTGGCACCACCTTTTTGCCTCTAAGTAAGTGTGTAAGTTCGGCTCCCCACTGGGCCCCGCAGACATGAGGAGAGGAGACGGGGGGTGGGGTGGGAACAGATTGCCAACAATTCCTACCTCCCACCATTCATTCCATTTCATGACGCCAGGTGGGCATGGTAGTGCAACCCTCCATTGGGCCTGCTGACGCCCAGGGGAGAGGGTGAAGGGTGGAGGGACAAACATTGCCTGGCAGCACCTCATTAAGCCTTGTACTGCTGGGTAGGGCTAGAGGATCAGCACACCCCTGGACCACCCTGACATTACCCAGGCAGGGGAATCAGAGCACTGCCTCCCTCTACTGGTGGGGGATGGAAGATCAGCTCCCCAGCCAGTCCCAGCAGGGGAAAAGAAATAATTTGCCTACTTCCACTCAGTAGGGAATAATAGATCAGCTGCCCTGCTAGCAGGAAAACTGGAGTTCTCCTCCTGTTTCCACCCTGTGCAGGAAGGAAAATTGCTTCCCTGTTGGCCCAGCCCACTGACACCACCAGAGCACACCAGAGGGGAATCAGAGCACAGAGGTTCTTAGGCAGTCTGCCTTTTTTCCACCTTTCAGAGTCTTCCTATGGAAATGTGTTGTGACTTTTAGTTGTAAGAGGGAGGAACTGGGAGGAATGGGGCGATTCCATCTTGGCTGGAAATGGAAATTTAATAATTTTATTTTTTACACTGAAGTCTTTAATACATCTGGAATTTATTTTCGTATGAAGTGTAATGTAAGAGTCTAACTTTATTTCCCTCCCGATGGATAATCAGTGATGTCACTGGAACTTATCAAATAAAACATCATGGTCTCATTCCATCTAAACACCACCTGTTCTGTACATTAAATTACAATATATACTAGGATATATTTTTAGCTTCCTTATTCTGTTTCACCTATTCCCTTATTATTACTATACTGTTTGGACAACAAGAGTCTTGTAATACATTTTACTATCAAGGGAGGCAAGTACACCGTTACTCTCCTTCATTTTCAGATGATTCCCGGTTATCCTTGGATATATATCCTTCTTTACGCACTTTATAAGGCCATTGTGTTATGAAGGTTAACTTCAGCAAGCTGGAAATGACCTGAGCTGTTTTACTGAAATAAGAGTTGAGTCTTCACGGCATTGACCCCTGATAAAGGCATGAGACGTCCTGATTAATAATGTTGTTCTGTAACCATGGTTCACAGATGCCCTTTCTGCTTCTGTTTCATAGACTAAACCTATGGTCATGCCTAAGTTCAGAAGGGCAAAGGGATATTGATGACTATTAATACACCTGTTGTACTAGTCTACTTGGGCTGCCATAACAAAATGCCATAGACTGAGTGGCTTAAACAACAGACATTTTTCTTCTCATACTTCTAGAGGCTAGATGTCCAAGACTGAGGTGCCAGGCTTGGTTTCTGGTGAGACCTCTCTTCCTAGCTTGTAGACAGCCACCTTCTCTCTGGGGTCTCACATGGCCTTTCCTCTGGGCTCTTGTGGAGAGAGAGAGGTGTCTGGTGTCTCTGCCTCTTCTTATAAGCACACCCATCCTACTGGAGTAGGGTCCTATCTCCAAAAACATCACACTGGGGACTGGGGCTTCAACTTATGAATTTGCTGTTGGGGGAAGGGGGACACAACTCAGTCCATAACACCTATAAATGGATGCTGTGGTGATTGCCCAGATCCTCCTTCTGGACTGGTTACCCTTTCCCACAGTTGCTAATGACTCATAGCTGAGTCCCTCTCCAAGAATTTCCCAAGGCCAAAGGGAACTGCCTTACCCAATGTCATACCCCATTCTGGGGTCATCTTGCCTCCAACTGGGACAACTCCAGGGCTTCAGTGTGGGACTGGCTGAGGTCACAGCCCATCTCCTTCCTCTGCCCACTATTGCTTCCTCTCTCTCCACCCCACAGGGTTTGATCCCAATAAATTCCCAATAAACTTCCTATGTGTTCATCTCCATCTCAGAGTCTGGCTCCTGGGAACCTGACCTAGGACAAGCCAAGTCCACTTGACTTGAAAGCACAAGCTCTTAATCACTAGTCAATTCCACTCTCTGGGCACTTTTCTCCCACCCAGGCTGCCTCTCACCTTTCTGGGACCAGACTTGCTCAGTCTGGGTGGGATTATGATAAACCCTTACCTTTCTGTCCTGAAAGATGTATACTTGTCTTTGAGTGACATTTTATAATTAATAATCTATTGAGACTATGGGATTGCAAGTCCACTGTGGCATCTTTGTAGGGAACAATTTGAGCAAATAGGGGCCCGACTTCCTCCCCCCTCTTTCCAGGTGCAAGCCTGGGCGAAACTGACACCTGATTATAGGTCTCCATTCTCTACCCTTCAGAACAAGCAGGTGGCTTTGTCACTGGGATGACCTGGAAACTCTGGGGCAGCCCATTCTTACACTTGGGGCTGGTTAATCATTGCACAGAAAGGACCATGTTGCAACTTAAGGTCATTAACTTCTGGTAAGTCCCTAATGGTTAAGTACAAAGCAGAAATCTTAAAATCTCGAGGTAACTATCTGAGACTTTCTGTCTGAGCAGGAGCCTGAGTTCTTCCTCCAGCCCCCTCAAAAAGAAAACTGTACATTACATTGTAATTCATCTTCAAAATAGTTGGAAACTTCAAGTATAATTGCTAAGTCATGAGCCAGACTGTGCAATTCAGTACCAGGTCACCTCCACCTTGGCCCTTCTTCGGGGCCTCTCCAGACAATGACTCCGGGGCTGATGAGGGCAGGGGTGTTGGACAGGGAGGAGAATGTGGAGAAGGAAAGCAAGGAACAAGCTTACTTAAAGAGACTATTATCCATCATCATATACAGAGAGAGAGAGAGATTTACACATGCACACTGACAAAGTAAAATATTAGGCCTCCCACCATACCTGAGTCCCTCTGGCCAGATTTATTTAGCAATTTCTCACTGAATCTCAAATCTGAGCAGTGGATGGACTTTGAGAACATCACCTGGGAGGTAAGATGGACTGACGGACCTCTGAGTCCCTCTTCAGGTGCCCAGGTCACAGGGAAACAGAAAGAAGCTGGTTCCCTCTCTACCATGTCTGTGAAGGTGGTGTCTCCAAGGCCTGGCTACTACAGTAACTCAGAGACACAGTGAAATGAGGGACCCGGGACCACTTCTCAGGTTTAAGTCATCCTAACCTCCCAGAATTCCTTGGGGCTGGAACAAATATCTCCTGAAATGCTTCCTGTTGGATGGTTCATCACTGAAATTTGCTCTGATCCAGCCCAAAGTCAGAGAAAAGATTCACTCCTGAGAATCTCTGAAGACCCAAGAGTAGCAATGGCTGACACGTACTGAGCTTTTACTGGGTCCCAGACACAGTTCTAAGCCCTTTGGCTGTATTAACTCATTTAATCCTCCCCACAACCCTATGGCGTGAGTTTGTATGTCATCCTCTAGATGAGAAAACCGAGGCATAGAGAAATTAAGTAACTTGCTCAAGTTCGCACCAATGTTGTGTGTTGTGTGGGGAGGGGGTGTGCCTAAGTTTTGAACCCAAGGATCCTTGCTTCAGAGCTCACAGTCTTCCCCACTGTGTTACCTGCCTTTCTCTAGAAAAGCTCTACAAGGCTTTGTGTGGTTTTTATTTGTTTGCGTTTATGTGTTTTACTGTAACACTTGTTTGCAAGTGGAGAGATCCTCTCTCCTTCGGGTGCCTGAGCTCCCCCTTCAGATTCAAGTACCAAGAGAACTTTGAAGGTGCCAGCCCTTCACAATTCAGTATGAATTAATGCAGCCAATGGCCTTTGGGGAAGGGGAGTGAATTTTAAAGGCTGGGCCTGTCTCTTTGGAGAAAGAGGTTAACTGTGGATCAGGACATGGCAGGGCAGCCAGAGGCCATGCAGAGGGCCCTGGGAGGCTGGGGAGGAGTGGCTTGCTACAGCTAAAGAGGCATCCCAAGAAAGGGGGGAGGGCCCAGAGAAAGCCCGCCTGCTTTATAAATGTGCAGGGAAGCTCAGGCCACTGAAAGCCATCTCGTGTTCTGCCTGGGCATCCTGCCCTGAGTGCCGCTGGCTGTGCTCTGCTTCAGTCTTACCTTAAATTAGGGCCAGTGATCAAGGTTCCAGCTAGACCACACCTGTCCCTGCAGGGATACAGCCCTACCAGTTCCTCACGCACAGATGGCCACAGTCCATTTCTGTCCTGCTTCCTGCTCCCCACCCCGCCACCTCTTTGGCCACTTTGATTGGACCAGGGGAGGGCACCTCTAGCGAAGTTGTCAATGCCCTGCTCCCACACTTGGCCACCTGATTCCTCAGCTGCAGCAGGCAGTTTCCAGCAGCTGACACCTTCCCACCTCTGGAATTGTCTTTCTTCTTTGCCTGGGGGCTTTCTCTGGCATAGGGAGCTTGGTCAGAGCAATGGGGGTGCAAGTGGAGTGAAGCTTAATGCCCCAGGGTCAACCCTCAAAAAGCCGGGCTGGGAGTTAGGAGACAATGCTCCAGACGCCCCCCTCCTGCCCCTGCCCAGCATGGCGGAGGGCCCCCCGAGGTGGAGCCCTTGGTGCTCCTGGTGGGCACCTTCTGCTTAGCACACTTTTGTTAGATTGCCGCCTTTCCCTGTCTCACTATCCTGTTTCCCAGAAAGACCTGACATTAGGACTTGGGTGCAGGTGGTTGATCTTGGGGCTAATTCCAGGAAACACAGTGAGGATGTAGGGAAGCAAGAAAGGGAAGAGAGGAAAACCCAAAAAGGATGACACATTACAAATGAACATGCTGCTTCCAGGGAGGTTTTTGAGAGGGTATATGGAACATACCTCTGTACCACCCCATAGAGAGCCAGGGAGGCTGGGGGATTAGTGCCCCCAATCCCTCGCCTTGTTGGTAAGAGTTGCCACTGGGAAGGGAGCATTAAATTCCTGGCACTTCTGTGCCATCTCTGGAGAAAGCTTCAGGCCTTCAGGTAGGACAACCCAGAAAGCCATCAGTGGGCACAAGAAGGTCTGCAGTGATCTCCAGGCGGGCCAGAAGGGTGTGAGTATGGCCCTGGGGTCTGCGGCATCCGTGAACTAATGAGGGCTTGAAGCTAAAGCAAAGCAGAGGTCTGAGGAGCAGAGATTTACATTATATCCCTGACATAGACCCCGTGCCCTATTTTTGCTTCTGATGATTCCACTTGATTTCTAAAGGTTGGCACCCAGAATTTGTCCTGTGTTTCTGACTCTAGAGGCAGAATCGTGCTCTGCTCAGCTGATAATTATGCCCTCTTAGACCTGCCTTTCTTTCAGTTTACAGAGGATTTGGGTCTCTCTTATGCTGAAGGAAGGAAAAAACAAAAACAACAAAGAAATGGAATACTTATTCCGGCATCAGAGGTAACTGTTGCAAGATATTACACCATATTTTTTTTTCTGGTGAATTATTAATAAAGCCTGTTTTTGTTTAATGCCTGCTAATAATTTCTAAAAACAGATCTACAACTTCAGCTGTAAATGCAGTTCCATGAATCACTCTGCAGAAAACCCAGTTGTATGGTTAGCAAAAACCTCTGACAAAACAACTTCATCTTTTCAACCTTCCTCTCTGGAATCTCTGCAGAATGGAAGACAAACCAAAGCAAGACCCAGGAAGGCAAGAGGGGGAAGTTGAAATAAAGCTTCCCAGGTGAGTCTTCAACAACCTTGTTCAAGGAATAATGAAGAGGATGAAAATCTGGGTAAAGGGCGTTGAGACAAGCGACTTTCTGACTGTGAGTCAGGAAGGGAAGGGCAGTCAGTCCCACATGGCTTCTGTCCAGCACCATCAGATGCCCAGCATTTCCCCAGATCAACCCTAAGGAATAGGTGTTCTGATCCCTAATTAACAAAGTAGAAAACTGAGATTCAAAGAGGCCTGTCCAATGGCAAAGCTAGGATTTGGACCCAGGATGGTATGATGCCAGAGCCTTGGTCTTGCAAGGACTCTTTACTGCCAATCAAATGGCCTTAAAATTCATACAGTTCATCTGTCTGTGAGAGAAAGGAATAAAATATTCACACATCACCCTTTTCCCCCAAGAAGGAATCTTGAGGTTGGAGGTAAAGCCATTGGCAAGGTTTACTTTGGAAATCCTCTCAAGGAGATTCTGACCTCTGTTCCCATCCTCTCGTTAAGAACCTCTGGTTTTATGCTCAGCGTACTGACCCAACCCCAATGTTATTGGATAAGATTATTCTCAGGTGGAGTCCCTCATTCAGTAGATATTGATTTAGTGCCCACAGTGGCCAAATACTGCGCTGGGCAAGGGTAGGGGGGTGCCCAATGGGGACCCAAAACAGACACGGGCGCTGCTCCCAGTGTACACACAGCAGGAGCAGGCATAAATCAGATAGAAAGTCACCTCCACAAGGCCAGGAGAGTTCACCTCAGGGAATGGGACCCTCAGGAAGTGATGACTGAGTTAGGATCAGAAATGGAAGAACTAACAAGAGAACAGAAGAAGAGCATTGCAGGCAGAGGATCTGACGTGGACAAAAGCCCAGGGGCGGGAAGAAGTATAGCTGAACGCAGGCCAGTGAGGTGAGGAGGAAGCGGCTGTGTGTATGGGGGGGGCGGGGCGGGGGAGACTGGAGAGGCCAGGCCTGCAAGGTCTGCAACCCACGGTCAGGAGAGCAATGGGGAGACAAGGGTCACAGGCAACGGTGGGACATAATCAGATTTGCACTGTGGAGAGATTCCTCGGCAAGGTGAACACTACAGCAAAGAGGATGGGAAGGGAGCCAGTCCCGGGCTGGGTGCAAGAGTCTAGGGCAAGGCAGTGGCAGCTTGACTCGTGGTGGGGTGATAGAGACAGAGCACCAGAGCTGACGTGAGATTCAGGAGATAAAATCATCCAGTCTCAGGGAAGGACTGGGCCATGGGGGAGGGCTTGGGGGAGGGAGAAGAAGTGATCAAGGATGTCTCTGACCTTTGCAACTGGATGAATAAACTGCAACTCACTGAGATTCGGGAAAGGTCCAGGCATGGGTTTTGGTCAGGGCTGGGGGAGTCACGTGTCCAGTATGGACTCTCAAATGCTTTGAGGTTTCCAAAAGAAAACACAAAGAGGCAACTGGAAAGATCTAAGCTACGGAAAACAATGTGTGTCATCCCCTTAGCGGTGGAGCTTAGAGCTGTGGACCTGGCAATCACAAATGGCCAGTGATGTGATCAACCATGCCTGTGTGATGAAGCCTCCATAAAACCCTAAAAGGACGAGGTTAAGACAGGTTCCAAGTTAGTGAACCATGTATTTACGTGTGTGCCGTGCCAGGCCCCAAACTCCACGGGCCCAGAAGCTCCTTTGTTTGGGACCTTGCCCTCTGTATCTCTTCATCTGGCTGCTGATTTGTAGCCTTTACTGTTCTTTGTAATAAACCGATAACCCAGTGAGTCAAAACAAAACAAAACAAAACAAAAAATCAGGGGTGGGCCTGGATGGGTCCTGGGAGGGGAAGAGGCTGGAGGGGCCTTGTCTCATTTTCAGGCCTATGTGCCCACCCAGAAGATCCTCAACTGGCATGAAGGCAGGAGAGGGCCCAGGAGTTGGCAATGTCCCGGAATCCAGGAGGAAAGAGTGTCTGAAGATGGAAGTGGGCAAAAGTGTTTGATGCTATGCAGGAGACTGGCACATGGGGAGAGTCGAGAATCTTGCAAACACCCCTCCTGTAAAGGGCCACATAGTAAGTATTTCAGGCTTCGTGGGCCACACAGTCTGTGTTACAACGATTCAACTCTGTCAGAGGCTCCTGCAGCTACAGCCAGGGTCTTGCAAACACCCCTCCTGTAAAGGGCCACATAGTAAGTATTTCAGGCTTCGTGGGCCACACAGTCTGTGTTACAACGATTCAACTCTGTCATGGTAGCTTGAAAGCACCCACGATCGGTACATGAACGGGCAGGGCTGTGTGCCAATAAAACTTTATTTACAAAAACAGTCAGTGGGCCACAGCTTGTGCCACTCCCTGGACTAAGATAAGGAGGAGGGTTTGACCTGGTGGCTTCGGAAGTGGTGCAGTTACAGTGAGGATGAGGCCCAGGCTGCAGCCAAGAGGGGGCTGAGAAGAGTGAAGGAGACAATTGCTGTGGAGGAGGTTGACAGGCTGAGAGGCCTGGGAGTTGGAAGCTGACCTCTCCCAGGACAAAGGCCAGAGGAAGAGAATAATCCTGGTTGCTCAAGTCTTGGATGAATGAGGGGAAGGTCTGAAAGTTCAGCAGCTGATGGTGGAGAGAGGTGGCCGAGTGCCATGAGCACCTCAGAGAAGCCGAGTGGGTTACCAGGGAAAGCAGGAATTGTCTGGAAGTTTCCAGAAAGGAAGAAGATAGACACGGTGGAGGATGTGTTGGCAGCAGGTGAGGTGGCCAAGGGACTGGTCCCATGGAACGTCAAAGCTGTGTGTTCTATGGTTTGAGATAAATTTCCCCCTCAGAGACCTGGAGAAGCTGCTAATTATCACAAAAGCACCTACCTTCTCTCCCCATTCCCAACCAGATTAGTCTTTGAGAAGCCTATTTCTAACTCTGCCTCTCCCCCTGCCCTAGAGCCATCTATGGCTCATCATTGCCTAGCTAGTAGATCCCAAACTTCTTAGCAAGACATTGAAATCCACCACTGAGGTCTCCTCACTCGGCACGATGCTTCAGCAAACAGATATTTACTGTTTTCCATACCTACTCCACGAATTCTCACTTCTTCCCGTGTACCTTTAGCAGAAAGGTCCTGCCTCTGCACCTCCAACTGTCAACTCAACACCTGCCCCAGCTAGAATGGCACGTCCAGGGTGAAACTTTCCCCAGCAACCTTGGCAGAAGGTGACCTTGCCCTCCTTCCTGTGCTGCCAGAATGGGATTAGGGAGAGTTTACAGCCTGCACAGGCTAAGAATGTGGTGTCCCTTTAAACCTGACATTTGCTAACAGTTTGTTCAAGGCAGGGATGTCACGGAGGGAGCAGAGAAGCAGGACAGCGGAGGGGTTAGCTCAGGCAACTCCACACACCACTTGCAGAGCAGATGCGCTTCAGAGATGCTTTCTGTGCCCCGCGCTGCCTTTGGGCATTCTCCAACCCGCACAACCGCTTCTCAGAAGCTTCCTCCCAACCTTGCAAACCTCTCCTAAAAGACATTCTGGTAAATACCACTTTCTCCTGTCCCAAGCTCCCCAGGCTTGGTCCTGGACAAGCCCAACTGCCACAGGGATGTTCTCAGGAAGCTCCGGAGCTGACAGCCCCCAGAGCAGCCTGTGGACCTGCAGCCCTGGCTCCCCCCAGGAGGCCTCCCCAAAGGCGCTGGGCCTTCCAAAGCACAGGACCAGGGAAGGGGCAGCAGCTCCACTGGAAGGCAGCCCCTCCCACCAAACCTCCCTGGGCTCCTGGGGGCGGGTTTTACCCTGGAGACCTGACACTTTGGTGGGTGTGGACGTGGCTCTGGGCAGGGTCCCACTCCCTGCCCTGGAGCTGGAACCATGGAGGCACCCACAGGGCCCAGCTCCCCTCATCAATTCTGTATCTTCCTGAAAATGTACTTTTAAGCCCCTTAATTGCATTTCAGAGATAACCCTGCAAGCAAAGTGGCAGGAAGAGAAACCATAGAGAGAGGTTGGTGGTCAGGCTCTTTGTTTTAAATCAATCAAACATCTGCGACTAATGCAGCTTTGGGCTGCTCCTCAGGAAGCATTAGCCCTATTAGTGGGTGCTGGCAGGAGCACAAAATAAGATATTTATGGGCTGGGCATGTGTGCATGACCCCGGGGGACTGAGTGGCTAGGGAGGAGAATGGTGCAGGTCAGGGTGTCTGCTGCCTCACCTTGCCTCACCTGGGGGTTCCAGGGACAGCAAGCCGGACATTCACACACAGCAAGGAGGGCTCTGCCTTCCCAGGCCCTGCTCTGATCATAGCTGGGGCCTCGGCAAGTCACCCCTTCTCCCTGGGCTCCGGGCCTCGGTCATACGATGACAGATCTGGGGGGATGCCCTCCGAAGTCCCCTCTCTGGGCATGCGAATGTGTGCGGTGAGGCGGGGAGAGGGTTTGCCACAACTGACCTCTAAGCAGGGAATCCTCTGGTTGAACCAAAGACCCCTGGGCAGTCGGGGAGCTGCCTTTGGGAGTCAGGAGTGAAGTGACAGCAAGAGAGAGGACTTCAGTGCTCTCAGGACGAGGAGGAGGATATGGGAAGAAGGCAGAGGACAGCGGAAGATGACACATGCTGGTACCAAGTGGGACAAAGTAGCTGGTGAGCAACTGATGGTTAAGGACAGGACACCTGATACGTGATTTTAGCTTGTCTGAGAGCAGTGTTTGACAAGACTCTTCACACTCCACAAATCGTTTCATAAAGATTCTGTTACAAGCGACTGCCTTGTGCTTGTGGTTTCTCAAGGAGTAGAACCAAGAAACAAGTGTGCTCCATAATGGATACAACTGAAAGTGAAGGTAGTGGAAGAGTCTCAAAGAAATCCCGGGAATCTTGAACCAGGCCTCAGGAGGCGGCCTTGTTGCGGGCAGAGCTGGGCGACCTCAGCCGACATCGGGGTTTATCCAAGCACTGGCGGGTAAAGGCAGGCCAGCCTCCCCCTCGCGCTCTGAATATCTGTCTGACTCTGTCCCCTCCTCCTCGGGGCAACAGACAGAGCCGGGGCAGAAGCTGTGGAGACGGACCCACTGCCTGCCTCTGTGAGTTATTCCCTCTGAATCAGGCTCCGTCTAAGACGTAGAAAAATGCTTTCTTCCCAGCATTGCCGTGCCCATCAAATGAGATGGTGGACGTTTGCTAGTCACTGTATCAGTTAGCTACTGTTGTGTAACAACCCACCCCAAAACACGGTTGCTTAAACAATCATCTTTTGCTCAGGTTCTGCACTGTGAGTGGGGCTCAGCTGGGCGGTTCTCCCGGTGGTCATTCCCACGGTCACTCACAAAGCGTTACCCATCTGAGGTTCAGCTGGGCCTGCGGAGTCCAGGGTCCCCTCGCTCACGCACCTCGCACCTGTCAAGCTGCCTGCTCGGGCGCCAGGCTCTCCTCCCCAGGGTCTCCCCAGCTGTGCAGGCCAGTGTTCTCCAGCAGCTGTGGTTCCCAGAGGGGCAGCCTTCACGCCCAAGTGCTTTATCAAGGCTCTGCTTGCACCACGTTTGCTGATGTCCATTAGCCAAAGCAAGTTCCACGGCCAAGCCCACGGTGCGTGTGGGAGGGGATTACACAAGGCGGCGGGCGACAGGAGGTGTGCTTCGCTGGGGCCGGGATTGCAGCCATCCACCACCATCGCTTGGCACTGTGCTTGGTTCACAGAAAACGCTCAAGGAATGTTCATGCTACAGTTATTTCTTTTTGCATGCCGGCAGCATCCTCACTCCTGCACAGCTTGGAGGAGGAGTCTGGGAGTAGTGGGAGCTATGTCCATGCACGGCCTCGCTCAGCACAGCCCAGCCTGGCCCCAAGGACCCAGCCTGGTAGAGAGCTCAATGGTGATTCACGTTTCCAGAAACATGGAAGGGAGATGCCCGTGATGCGTGTCTGTGGGGCTGCCTTCCCGCTCCGCCTGGGAGTGTGTGGTGGGCAGGGTGGGTGGGGCTCAATCCACACCAACCAGCCCCTTCTCACCACAACTCCCCTTCCCTGGGGCCTTCCCCAGGTACCTCTGCTGGACTTCGTAACTGGGACCGTGACAGTGCATGTACCACAATGGCCCTCAGGGCTACACACTCAGAGCCCCCAACCCCCAGTTCCCTTAGAGAAGGACAGAGCCCAGGCTTCAGCGCAGAGCCATCTGTCTGCTCCTCTGGAGGGCAGGGGAATTGACACAGGGACTCCTCACTCCCATGTACATGGTGCCACCTTGGGGCCTGGCCTCCATGCCAGGGGAAGGGTCTCTGTTGGCACTGGTGCCATTGCGTTGGGGCTAGCCTGGGTATAGACCAGGCCCATAGGAGTGGGGCTAGGCTGGGACACTGTCACACCTACCCCTCCCACACCCTCGCACTGCTCCAATCGGTCCCAGCTCCACCCGTACCTGTCTCTGGGGGTTTCTCCCACTTCCCAAGCTTGGGGCTTCACCTTGGGGCTTTCACGCCTAATACTCCCTCTCCCCCAACAGCCTCTGCCTTCCCTCGGCCAACTTCTCTTCCTCTACGTCTGAGCACAAATGTCCCATCCTCCGAGAGCTCTTCCCTGTCACCCGTCCCTCCGAGCTGAAACTGACCACCTGGCATCCTCTCCTGAAGCACCCTGGGCTTTTCCTCTGTGGCGGGGATCTCAGCCTGCCATTACGTGTGTATGTGTGTGAGTGTTTGCTAAGCCTGTTTCCACATCTCGCTCCTAATTCCCTCGGGGAGAGTGGGTACTGCCTCTGCCTTGTTCCTCACTCTACCCGAGCGTTTAGAGGGTGCCGGGAATCCAGCTGGCACTTAATAAATGTTTGATGAGTCAATTGATTAACAGATACACATGGAGCTTGACAATGGATCAAACTGCCATTCACACCCTTGCTGACAGCCTGGGAAGTGGTAAGGAGAGAATGGGATAAGATGAGGGTCAGGGTGGCTGGCGGGTAGGGGTGGGGCAGAGACTGAGACTTGCCCAGTCGCTCTGAGCCCTGCCCAGCACTGGGGTGGGGAGTGAGGGGCGCGGGGGTCCTCAGCTTTCAGTCACCAGCCTGTAGCTGCAGCCCAGCTTCATTTTACCTCGTGTTCCATTCTGGGTGATAGACCAGACATGTGCCCAGGTGCAGAGTGGATCTTATTCTTCAGCAAGACCTGAAATCGACTGTGAAGTCTTACTGGTCTAGAGGATCTGAGTGGCCAAATCACCCTGCAAGCAGTGAGGAAAGTGGGGTTATTGCCATTCCTATCTGCTCAGCCTGTAGGCTGAGGGCTCCTGTGGAGAGTTCATGCATAAAGAAAAGCATCATGTTCCATGGTGGTACTTTGTGATGCACATGGTGCCCACCTTTCTGGAGGATCTGCCAGGACCCATCTACCCCAGTGATCTGTGACTCTTGCTGTTCAATATCAGCTCTAATTTGCTGGGCAACATGAGGTGAGTTGCTCGGCCTCTCTGGGCCACAGTTCCTCATTTGAGTAGCAAGAAGAAAAAAAGGTTGTTGTAATATGTTGGCTGCATTTGAGTTAAGAGGACATTTCTCTCAGAGGAATTTCTTCTCTTCTGGGAGGAAAAACTCATAAAAGGACCCCCTTGGCTGGACAACTATCCAAGCAAAAGAAAACAACTAGAAGTCCACCTCCAACATGAAATTAATCCTCTAGAGCATGAAATTAATCACCCTTCACCACTGTCATTTTGCTGCTCAGATAATTTCCGGGACTTCCAAGAGCTGTTGTCTTCCTCCTAGATTCCTCACCAGGGGTCCCAGTCACATCTGCCACATCCCCTCTCTCCAAACCTTTGGCCCAGGTCTGATTCTCCTGCCAGTGACCAAGCTTGACTTGCACTTCCGAGTATGTGTTCCTGGGCTCCTAAAATCTCACCTCCTGCCCTGTCTCCTCCTCCAGGAAGTCTCCCTGGATCATCGCCATCACTTCAACCAGACCAGAGCTCTCTTTCCTCTGATGCCTTTGTCTGCACTCCCATACAGCCTAGGAAGGAAGCTACCCCTCTGTGGGGCTCCCTTCCTTCACACAGCTGCTCCTCCTGCAGAGACCAGCACAGGGCCTCCCCCACCTTGACAGTGTTCCTCACACTTTCTACTAAAATATCTTTAACGGCAGAGGACGATATTGAAGTCCCCCGAGTCCTCTAGGGAAGCAGCCCCAAGGGGCCTCGACCCCCCCTTCTTTGCTTTTAACATTAAAATTCATGAACTTCTGCATTCCACACAATCGTGTAGAAGTATTTGTTTTAATATAAAAACCACGATTTCCCCCCATCCCAATCTTCTAGCCCTCTCGATACTCTGAGAAGGTGTGCAACTTCCTGTTACCCCCGCACGAGAAGGCTAAGGCTAAGATGCCAGTTATTGAGGACATGAAAATAGGACTGGACACACAGTGCCCAGAGAAGGCTGCCTCCCTACCCGGACAGCTGAGCTGCGGATGATTGTGAAGAAGGATGTGGGTTTTAAGCGTGTACTTCATTCTTTGGCAAAGCCCTGGACAGCTTGTAAAACACCTTGACAATGGGGATGCCATCACATTTGAGGTCACCACGAAATGGAAGGGCAGGGAGGGCAGGAGTTTGTAGCCCCATTTGACAGAGAGGCTCTGGGCTACCTGAAGCCCAGCAACCAGAAAAGGGTACGGGCAGAGCTAAAACAAAACAAAACAAAACAAACCCTTTCTTATTCTTCTAACAGATGGAGCTTCCTGTTATCAGGACAGCTGGTTAACCAGCACTACCTGAAGCAAGAATTCTACACTGAGGACACATGGAGATCACCTGGAGCCCTACCAAGGGGGGACTTATCCCTCAACCCAAAACACACACACACACACACACACACACACACACATACACCCCACCCCTTAGGCTTGCAAACTTATGCCTCAAGATCAGAGTCTTGGGAATTCCCTGGCGGTCCAGTGGTGAGGACTCCGTGTCTTCACTGCCGAGGGTGCGGGTTCAATCCCTTTCCCTACTTGGGATTATTAAAAACAAAGGATCAAAGTCTTCAGGGGTCCCTCTCCGACACCCTTCCAAAGGTGTCATCCGTGCCAACTCAGAGCCTCTACACACACCCGGAGCTGCAGGGCCTGCCTTCAGGCCGTGGGACCCTAAGGACAGCTCTGAATAGACTGGAAAGGAAGTCAGAGAAAGAAAGAAGCTTTTTCTAACAGTCCTTCACGCTCCTCCATCTATTCTCTCTTCCTGGCCCACTTTCCACTTCCTGTCCTGCAGAGGGAGTGGCTCCTGAATGATGGCCTTGAACTGGAAGCGAGGGTCACTCTGTCTCCAGCCGAGTCCCGATCCAGGGCTGAGTGCTCTGAACGTGGAAGCCGAGCAGGGCCTGGGCTGACTGGGCCGCTGGCCCCCAGGTTGCGGGGCAGCCATGGGCACGTGAACCCTCTGGAAGGGGGCTCTGGGCGCCGGGTGTGCCTGTGCTCCGCGGAGGATCAGTGGCCCAGGGTTCCTCCCCTACTGCTCCGCCACCAGAGTTGCTGTGGTCATCCCCGCAGGGGACAGTGCTCCAGAGGGAGGCTATGACTGAAGGATCTTCCCGTGCTCGTGTGAGCTGTGTCACCCTGGGAAACCGCTCTGAGACCCGGTTTCTTCGTCTTCCAAAACAAGATATATCACTGGATCCACTCAGCCTTCCTTGGGTCACGGACGAGGGGAATCACATCTCAGTATTTGTCTCCAAAGGAGATTAAATCCTCTGAGCTCAGGCAAGAGGAAGGACATATAAACTAATGCCCGTAAATGGCTGCAATCCTTGTGACATAAACAGATCATTTCAATACAGGGTGGGAAGAAGAACGTCAGGCTCACCTCTGCAGATGCAACATGAGAGCTCACTAAGTCAGTGGACCTGGACAGCCAGGCATATACATGGGGTTGCAAAAGGGGAGAGATAGGGACCGTGGCCCCGGAGGTGACACACTCTCTCCATGACCACGCAGGGGCTTAACCTGGTGTCCCCAGAGCTTTCAAGAGAAGCAGGAAGACTGGGCTTATATGTGAAATTTCCGAATTTTTAGAGGTTGGCAACTAGTTCCTTTAAAATAGTGAAAGTATCTAGCTAGCGCTTCACGGACCCAACCAAATGCATCTTCTCTAAGTGCGTGTGACTGCAGGAAAGTGGACCCTCTGGGTGTGGACAGAATGCCTGGGCATGTGATGGAGAGGGAAAGTCAGATGGTGGATCAGACTGTGCTGAAACCTTGCAGGGACTTCTAGGTGAAAACAAAAACATGTGAGCTCCCTTTCCCCACCCCCCTTCAGCCCTGCAGCAGCGCAGGATGACTTGCAGGTTTTGCTGGCAAAGCATCCTCCCTCCTGCCTGGGGCAGAGAGCAGCTCCTCCAGCTGCTGCCCACCTTGCCAAGGCTGCCAGACCTAGGGCAGGACTGTGAGGCAGGGGTGGCGTCCGCTGCCCCCCTCCCCCGGCCCTCCGCGACCCCGTCTGCAAAGCCCAGTGTGGCCCAGCCAGTCCAGATCTCCCAGTCTTTGGATTCATCTTCCCTCCCCTGCCAGATGGATCTCTTTACAGGCTCTGCTTCCCCAGCCATTCCCAGACAGAGACATGGTCCATCCTAGTCAGTGGATATTGGCTAATTGATTGAGGTTTTGTCGCTTCTGCTCCAAAGGCAGTCGGGAAAGTCCCCAGACATCTCTTTGAAGGGAAAAGATGACCAAGGTGGAATTGTTTCTAATTGTCCTAAATCATGCTCTCGTGGAACCGGAAGGGGCTTTCTAATGCATCCCCCAACCCCTGTTTTCCTATGAAAACAGAGAAGTGGGAATCCACCCAGGTTCCCCCAACCTCGGGAGAAAGGCCCCCTCTCTGTCCCCCTCCTCTAAGGCGAGGGGCCAGAGCATCCTAAGGGGGTCTCTGCCCTTGCACACGAGGAAGACAACCCCCCACTCCTTTCACTTAACTGAACAGAAATGTTTTCCTCTCTCTGAAAAGTGGGATTAAAAAAGCCATTTCACAGCTAAAAAAACAGACTTGCAAACAGAGGATCAGTCTGCTCTTAAGAAGGCTTTGTTGATTCTCCAAAATATTCCCAAGTGTTGATGTAAATAACGACTGCTAAATTACATGTTGCAAAAATAAACGATTCAAGTACACGTTCCTTCCTGGAGCCTTTCTGAATTGGCAAACTTTAGACTTCACCGTGAAGTTTACCCTGTAAGTTTTTAACAAATTCTCCTTAAGCTACTTCAACAGAACTCTCATCCCCCAGATAAAGAGTTTTAATCCAGAAGAGTGCATGGCTTACAATGCCCAATTTCTTCCTCAGATAACTACTTGTTGTAATAAAGTTAATAAGATAAAAAGCATTGCTGTTTTCCATTAACTTGTATTGCTCTCAAAAGAAATCAAAATCAAAACTTTAATTATAAAAATCCATTCCAAACATGGACGTTAAGAGACCTAGGCTGGAATACTACTCCCACCGCTGAATACATAAGGAGACCTAACTTCTCTAAGCTCCGCTCCACTTTTCTTTAGGCAAAATGAGGTTAAAATAATAGTCCTTATGACGATTCAGAGGGCTGTGCACTTACAAGATGCACAGTTTTCTGTTTGTATGTTATACTCGAATAAAACATTTCATATGTATATGTAAACTAGTCCCTGTTCATACCTATCTCCCAGGACTAGTAGGAGAATCAAAGAGGGTGATGTACATGGCAATGACCAGGGACCTCCAGACCACCAAGGAGGACAACCATTATCACAGAGCAGGTGGCCTTGCACATGGGAACGCAGGCAGAGAGACACTTGGAGGAAGACAGGTTCCACTCGCACCAGCTGTGCTGCTTCAGCAACTATAGAACCTCTTCATGCCAAGTTTATCTGGCTGTAAAATGGACACAATGACCCTTGTTTCGCAGGATAAATGCCAACAGCAGGTGCTAACTTTGCAAATACCACGGCCCACACTTCTCCTCGCCGCCCCCCGGCCCCGTTGCCTGTCCACGTAACTGGAGCCCCGCCCCCACCCCGCCCCTTTGCCTGTCCACGTAACCGGAGCCCCGCCCCCCACCCCAATGATTTCCTTCCTTGTACTCTCAGGGGCCGCTACAGTCTGCCCTGCCCCCCGACACACCTCCTGCCTGCTTATCCCGCATGGGGGCGCCTTGGGGGCCAGATGCCTGAGTAGGATGACACGGACCAGGCACAGCAGAGCCAGCCCTAAGGGGCCACCCTGGTGTCTCGATTCCAGGCCTTCTCAGGCTCCCATCTCCCCTTCTCTGTTCACCAGTCACCCTTTTGCCCTCTTCGTGAAGGGGCTCCACCTCCCCCAAGCCTCAGTATCCTTGCGTGGAAAACACAGATAAAAGAAATAGCAGATGGAAGACGACAGATTCTGATTCACTTAACAGATTCAGGCAGCCAGGCCAGAGGCGAGAACCTTCACCGTTTGGAGCATTTTTTTCTGGCTCCCAGTGGTGCAGCGATGCACCCAGGGTCACAAAGACAGAAAGTGGAAGCCAGGATTTGAGCAGGATATTGGGGCAGCCTAATGCCCAGCTCTTATCCCACTCATGGAGCAGCTGAAGGTGGCCTGTGTTGCAGGGACTAGACCCCCATCATCCCTATCTTCCCCAAACATCCAATGTAAGAACAAGCAGAGGGCTTGCTATGACCCAGATGAGGCCACCAAACCTGCTTCCTTCCCGCCGCTTGGACGCGGAGACAGGAGCTGCCCCGCCAGGGAGGGTGTGGAGGGCGGAGCTGATGCCCGTCTGTCTCTCGGGACCTGCCTCCCCGGGTCCCAGTATATGCAGGTCACCCTTCACATCCCTGGAGTGCTGACTCACCGCTCTCCTCTGCCACAGCCCGATAAAGAACTCAAGCCATTAAGAAATGGAACAAATTACGAAATGGGAGGCACAGGAGAAAGCCGGGATTAAATCAGTTCATTATTCGTAAATCAGAAATGACTCTCCCTCTCACTGGTTCTGGTCTCTCTCTGTCTGTTGGACTTGAAACTGCAACAGCCTCTGACAGGCAGGAGGGCTGGGGCTCAGGACGCCCCGTTCCTCCTGAGTAGGGACCCCACCCAGGGGAGGCGGCCACCTTCAAGCTGGGGCACCAGAGCTGGGCTGGTCCAGGCCGCTGTTATTGGCTGGCTGTCGGCTGCTCTCTGGGCTGCAACCGAGAAGCCGGGCTTATAGGGTGGGCACTGTGGGGCCTGCTGTGCCATAGGCACGGTTCTGATGCCGAAGCGGCTGGGTAGGGCTGAGCTCCAATGGGTATGTCACCTCTGTGGGGTGAGAGGCGTGTCACCTCTTCAGAGCATATTACATCTTCAGGATGTGTGTCATCCCTGGTCCGTAACACACCTTCTGACGGCTGTCTCATCTCTGATGGGGATGTCTCATGACTGAGAGTCCCTTGATGCCTTCCTGTCCCAGCTGGAGACAGGACCAGCCTGGGTCTCTCTCCCGGGGACTGTCCTGCTTGGAATGCAGCCAGGAAGGAGAGAGACCAGCCAATCCAGTGCCAAGGATGCCAGGGCATCTGTTCCCCAGCCTGGGAGGAGCTCCCCGCCCTGCAGTCTACCAACCACAGGAGGAAGCAGCCAGGGCCCTGTCTCAGGAGGGCTGGGAGGCGGGAGGCAGAGACTGGGAGGAGTGTGGAAATGGACACGAGAGAGGTGCCGCCCCCTGCTGGTCACAACTGGGAAAGGCATGGCAATACACAGGGCCCAGGACAGGGTGTCAGGGAGGAGAAACTTGCCAGTGGTTTTGTGCAGACATCTGCTTGTTGCTTTCAGTATCACCCCACCTGGAACACTATTTTGATAATGCCTGACTCCTAAGCTATGGGTCAGGGGTTCCCAAATAAGCAGCAGTATTCTGGAACTATTCGTGTGAGGGTGTTTTCCCCTCACCAGAGCTTACTGGGATTGTGCAAACGGTTAGAGCTACTCCCCACATCATCCTGACATTTTTTCTGCCTCTAAAGGGCCGGCGGTGTTTTAACGGTGAGTGGAGGGGCAGGGAGGTGAAAGGGGGGAATCAAACACTCAGCACTGCACTGGGTCCCTGCCAACAAGAAGTGAGCAGAAGTTCTTACCTAACAGCAGTGAGGGTCATTTGCTGCAGGCTGGCCAGGTGCCAGCTGCACCTGTGCTCCCTGGATCCAGCAGTGACCCCGTGCTCATTTCACAGATGGAGATACTGAGGACCAGTTAGTGACTTGTCCAAGCAAGGGGCTGAGCCAGGATTTTAACCCAGGTCTGAAGAGCTTCCAAGCACCTGCTTTTATCACGTCACCACGTGACCTCTGAATCTGGGCCCATTAGGGAGACCAACGTGCTCTTATTCTACGGCAGCCAAAGCAGGCACTGGCAGACCCCCGTTGGTCTTGCCACACTGTCTTGGCTGTGCTGACATTCTAACTGGGTGGAAGGTGAGATTTTTCCATTTTCTCAGTAACCCAATTCATCTTGTCCACTGTGATTCTCAGATTTCCTCACTTCCCACCCTGTGTCCCTCTTGCTTAACTGTTCCCTGGGTGAAATTCCTGTCTTAGCCAAAAGGGCACTGTTCCTACCGAAGCCAGAAGTCAAGACCTCCTCCCTGCAGCCTCCCTCAGCTCCTTTGCAGCCGACATCTCAGAATCCACCTGCCTCTGACATGCGGAGACAGGGCCCCGGCCTGTCACTGAACCTCACTGGGACCCCGCAAGCCATCTGACTTGACACTGATTTTTTACAGCTTTGCAAATAGTTGCCTTAGTTCCCTTTCTCTGAATGCATTAGAAAGTTAGAGAAAAAGAAGTCTTTTAAAAATTCCCCAGCTATCTTAATTAACATGCAGAATGCTTTTCTGGCAGTGCACAGGCTGTGTTAAAACGGGAAGCTTCTTCACACAACATATATTTAATCTGTGGCATTCGCGTCCACATGAAATTCAATCAGACATTTTAAGGGAGTTAACGAGGGCTCTCATTGAACTGTGAATAAACGCAGGTGTGATAAGCACACTCCAGCTCCTGAGATGTTTTATCAAGTGATAAAGGTGTGGAGTAGAGTGGGGTTGAAGGACAAACCTTAATTCTAATTCTGTACATTGTCAAAGGGGCTAAGAGAATTTATTGGACACCGCTGGCGCAATCTAATGACCCATTGCCTCTGAAAAATCAATTGCGCTTGCTCATTTGTTCTGTTGCTGAGAACTCTAATTCGGGCCTGCTATGTGTCAGGCACGGGGGAGGCAGTGACTGGTGAATGATGTGGTTCCTGTCTCCGCCTGCCTGGAACTCACATTGTAATAGGGCGAGACAGACAGTAAGCAAGTGTAAGCAGTAATTTCCAGTTGGGTTAAAGAGCAGAGCAGATGAGATGGTATTCAGGTAAGGCATCTGCGAGGCATATTTGAGGTAAGGCCTAAAGCATGAGGAAGGGCCCTTCATGCAAAGAGGGAACAGCTCATGCCAAGAAGGACCAGCATTTGGTTGGAGAGGTAAGCCTTTCAGCTTCTCCTGTCTTCTTTCCAAGTAAAGGTTACATCTGCTACAGATCAGTGGGGAAAGGATGGATGATTTGGTTGCTGGTGTGAGTAGCTCACCCACAGGGAGAAAAATAAAGCTGCATCCCACATCACACACAAAAGGAAACACCTGACAGGTCCAAGGCTTCACTCAGTGTGAAAGCTTGCAGAAATAAGGAGTTATTAGGAAAGAAAGGAGTAGAATATCTTTGTGTTGTTGGAATGAGGAGGACAGATCTCTTAACATAATCCAAAAAGCACAACCTTCAGATAAAAATTGGATGCATTTGACTACATCAAAAGTAAGGATTTTGTTCAAAAAAAAAAAAGAAAAAAAAACTTTAGACAGAGCTAACAGCTGGGTGAAGACTTGGAGAAGATTTTGCATTGTCTAAAATGAAGGGATTAATCAGGGAAATGCAAATCAAAACCACAATGAGATATTCCCTCACACCTGTTACAACGGATATTCTCAAAAAGACACTAACAAGTGTTGGTGAGGGTGTGGAGAAAACAGGATCCTTGTGCACTGCTGGTAGGAATATAAGTTGGTGCAACCAGTGTGGAAAACAGTACGGAGGTTCCTAAAAAAAAATTAAAGCAGAACTACCATATGATCCAGCAATTCCACTTCTGGGTATTTATCCAAAGAAAATGAAAACACTAATTCAAAAACATATATGTACCCCTATGCTCATTGCAGTATTACTTGGATAGCCAAGATATGGAAGCAACCTAAGTGTCCATCAATAGATGAATGGATAAAGAAGATGTAGTATATTTATACAATGGAATATTACTCGACCATAAAAAAGAATGAAATCTTGCCATTTGCAAAACTCAGATAGACCTAGAAGGTATTATGCTAAGCAAATACGTCAGACAGAAAAAGACAAATACTGCATGTTTTATATGCGGAATCTTGAAAACAAAACAAGTGAACAAACGAAACAAAACAGAAGCAGACTCACAGATACAGAGAACAAACTGCTGGCTGCCAGAGGGGATGGATGTGGGAGTTGGGTGAAACAGGTGAAGGAGATTAAGAAGTACAAACATCCAAAATGGCTTAAAGACTTAAACATAAGACATGACACCATAAAACTCCTAGAAGAGAACAGAGGCAAAACATTCTTGGACATAAATTATACCAGTGTTTTCTTAGGTCAGTCTCCCAAGGCAATAGACATAAAAGCAAAAATAAACAAATGGGACCTAGTCAAACTTGTAAGGTTTTGCACCTTAGTTTTCCAACCATAAACAAAATGAAAAGACAACCTATGGACTGGGAGAAAATATTTGCAAATGATGTGACTGTCAAGGGATTAGTCTCCAAAATTTACAAACAGCTCATGTGGCTTAATATCATCAAAGCAAACATCCCAATCAAACAATGGGCAGAAGACCTAAATAGGCATTTCTCCAAAGAAAACACACAGATGGCAAATAAGGAACATGAAAAGATGCTCAACACTGCTAATTATTAGAGAAATGCCAATCAAAACTACAATGAGGTACCAATTCACACCAGTCAGAATGGCCATCATCAAAAAGTCTACAAATAACAAATGCTGGAGAGGGTGTGGAGAAAAGGGAACCCTCCTATGCTGTTAGTGGGAATGTAAATTGGTACAATCATTATAGAGAACAGTATGGAGGTTCCTTAAAAAACTAAAAATAGAGCTACCATATGATCCAGCAATCCCACTCCTGAGCATATACCCTGAGAAAACCATAATTTGAAAAGATACATGCACCCCAATTTTCATTGCAGCACTATTTACAATAGCCAGGACATGGAAGCAACCGAAATGTCCATCGACAGATGGATAAAGAAGATCTGGAACATATACACAATGGAATATTACTCAGCCATAAAAAAGAATGAAATAATGTCATTTGCAGCAACATGGATGGACCT
>NC_041231.1:50171251-50181110 GCF_002837175.3 Physeter macrocephalus | reverse complement strand
GGGATAAATTGGGAGATTGGGATTGACGTATACACACTACTATATATAAAATAGATAGCAAATAAGGACCTACTGTATAACACAGGGAACTCTTCTCAATACTCTGTAATGACCTATATGGGAAAAGAATCTAAAAAAATCGTGGATATATGTATATTTATAACCGATTCACTTTGCTGTACAGCAGAAACTAACACAACATTGTAAATCAACTATATTCCAATAAAAAAATTTTTAAAAGATACATGCACCCCAATGTTCATAGCAGCACTATTTACAATAGCCAAGACATGGAAGCAATCTAAATGTTCATCAACAGATGAATGGGTAAAGAAGATATGGTATATACACCATATATAACGTCATTTGCAGCAACATGGATGTACCTAGAGATTATCATACCAAGTGAAGTAAGTCAGAGAAAGACAAATATCATATCACTTATATGTCGAATCTAAAATATGACACAAATGAACTTATTTATGAAACAGAAACAGACTCACAGACATAGAAAACAAACTCATGGTTACCAAAGGGGGAAGGGGGTGTGGAAGGGATAAATTAGGAGTCTGAGATTAATGGATACAAACTACTACATATAAAATAGATAAACAACAAGGTCCTGCTATAGAGCACAGGGAACTATAGTCAATATCCTATAATAAGCCATAATGGAAAAGAATATGAAAAAGAATATGTATATGTATAACCGAAATCACTTTGCTGTATACCAGAAACTAACACAAAGTTGTAAACACCACTATACTTAAATAAAAAATAAAGAGGTACAAACATCCAGTTATAAAATAAATAAGATATGGGGATGTAACATAGTTACATGAATATAGTTGAGAATATCATAATAAGTTTGTATGGTGATGGATGGTTACTAGACTTATTGTGGCAATCAATTCAAAGTGTATATAAATGTCAAATCACTATTCTGTACACATAAAACTAATAATGTTGTAGGTCAAGTATACTTCCATTTTAAAAAGTAAAATGAAGGGATTAATATTTATTTAGAATAAGAGTTGGCAAATTACAACCCACAGGGCCAAGTCCAGCAGGTTGCCTGTTTCTGTAAATAAGGTTTTACTGGAACACAGCTATGCCTGTCCATTTATGAATTGTCTGTAGCTGCTCTGTGCTATATCAGCAGAGTTGAGAAGTTGTGACAGACCGTGCAGCCTACAAAGCTTGACATATTTAATATCTAGCCCTTTACAGAAAAAGTTTGCTGACCCTGATCTAGAATATGGAGGGAATGGGCAAAACATACACGAGGAAAATTTGCAAAGTCTATAAATAGGTAATTCATGGGAGAAGAAATGAACTGGCTGACTATCCATGATAAAATGAGCATTTTGTCTGGAATTCAAGAGTGCAAATTAAAGCAATAATGAGATTAGAAAGGAAGGTAATACCCAGTGCTGGTGAAGATGTCAAAAAGTAAGAACCCTTGAGCCATCTGGTTAGAATGTAAAGTCGTGTGACCCTTCAGAGAGCATCTGACTGCATTTGGTTGAGCAACATAAAGTTGCTGATATTGAACCTGAGGAGTTCCTAGGAAAGCCTCCTGAGCCCTGTCCCCACCCCAGCCAACTAGACAACAATATCGTGTGTGAACATTATTGTCTGTCCACCCTGCATGAAGCTCCCCCCCGCCCACTTCTAGGAGCACCCTGATGTGCTCTTTGTGTATTCTCCCTAGGGAAGCAGACACCATCCCCAGCTCCAGGATTGGGCTAGATGGGTTCAGAAATGGGCACATGGCCAAATTCAGGCCACTGAGATTGAAAGCAAGGTTTGTCAGCAGATTTGGGGGAAGTTTTCCTTACTCTGCTGAAAAGGCTTCCTGAATCAGTTCTGTATTATTCTCTTCCCTCAAATGTGAGCTGTAGATGGGCTGCCTGGAGCATTCTGGGCTTTACCTCTTCTTAAACAGAAGATGATGCCAATACCTGGAAGAAGGTGAAGCAAAAAGAACCCCAGGAACCAGAGTTGGGACTCAGGCTAAGTTAACCCTAAAGCCCACCCATCCCCTGGGCTTCTAGATGAGTGATCCTGAAATTATTTAAGCTGGTTTGTGTTAGGTTTTCTTACCTGTAGCTCAGGACATCCTAACTAATAGAAATTATTTGGGAGCTGTAGGGATTTGAGAGGCAAGGGAGTGGTTAGAGCTTCTTGGGGATGCTAATGAATAACTGGTGACTAGGGGACCCTAGAGAGCTCCAGGATGGGGGTTGGTGGCCAGAAAGACCAGCCGTGATTAGAGGGCTGGACCTTTCAGCCCCACCCCCTAACCTCCAGGAAGGAGAAAAGAGCTGGAGATTAAGTTCAATCACCAGGGAATTCTGTGCTTTCACTGCGAGGGCCCGGGTTCGATCCCTGGTTGGAAAACTAAGATCCTGCAAGCCGCGCGATGCAGCCAAAAAAAAAAAACAGTTCAATCACCAATGACCAATGATTGAATCACTCGTGCCCGTGTAATGAGACTTCCACAAAAACCCCTAAATGATGTGGTGGAGAGCTTCCAGGTGGGCAAACACAGTGAAGTCCTGAGAGGGTGGGGGCCCAGAGAGGGTATGGAGCTCCACGCCCCTGAACCTCCTTTTCCCCCATTCCTTGCCCTGTGCATCTTTTCCATTTGGCTATTCCTGAGTTGTAGCCTTTATAATAAACCAGTAAGAGTAAGTAAAGCACTCTCCTGTGCATCATTCTAGCGAACTGTCAACCTGAGGGGGGTCATGGCATCCTCTACATTTGTAGTAGGCCAGGCAGAAGTGTGGGTGGCCTGGACACCCCATTTGAAGTTGGCCTCTGAAGTAAGGGCAGTCTTGTGGAACTGAACCCTTAAGCCTGGAGTCTGGCTCTGGGGAGTCAGTGTCAGAATTGAATGAATTGTTGGACACCCAGCTGGTGTTGGAGAATTGTAGAATAGGTGTTGGAAAAACTACAGTGCATGTGGTTTCAGGAGAAAGGCCATCACACCACCTCCAAGCAAGGGGACGGGTTGGTACACTCATCAATCAGTCATGGCTGTGGGCTGCCCTGAGGAGGAAGACCTAAAACTGTCCCCTCCCCAGGTGAGGTGTTTCCCATCAGCCGTGGACAATCCTGGAGGAGGGCAGCTGTGAATTCTTAGCTTCCAGTGCTCAAGCACCTGGGGGATGAATGCACTGGCCCAGAGAAAGTGTTCTGGATGGGGCACTGAAACCGAGCAAGATACTGTGGGGCTCCTGGGCATGGAAGTCTTTCTGTGTCCCGTTTCTTGCTTGTAGGGAACAGACTCCAGCCTCCATGACCTTCCCTGAGTTCCAAAGGGCAGATTCGAACAGTTGCTAATCAGGGAAGGGCGGGGATACAGAGACAAAGAAGGAGCAGCCAAGAAACAATAGTGAAGCCTTGGGGGAAGGTCTGGGTTCCACCTCAAGGGATATACAGAACAATACCTTTGAGCTCTTTACAGAACTAAAACCCCCAACAAATGGAAGATGTCAGCATTCTTCATTCCAGAGAAGACCACCTGATGCCAGATTAAAGGAACCAGAGAAGCTCGTCAAGGGACTACCTGAAGCCAGATTAAAGGAGTATAGGCCCTGCACACACCCTCATCCTTATCAGCAACCCCACCCTTAAACCATTGTTATAAAACTCTTCACCAAATCCTCCCGGGTTGGGACACACAGTTTTTGAGGCAGAAGCCCTCTGTGCACCCCTTTGCCTGGCAAAGCAACAAAGCTACTCTTTTCTACTTTACCCAAAACTCTGTCTTTGAGGTTTGATTTGGCACCAGTGCACAGAGGCCAGGTTTTCAGCATCTGCACCAACAGCATCCAGTATAGTCAATTATCCCTCTGAGAAGCTACTGAAGGAAGTGACAAGAGGAACCAGTGGCAAAGCCTGTGGCCAAAACAGGGAGAACACAGCAGTAGATCAGGAGAGAGGACTGCTGGCCATGGAAGGACAAGGACGCCATGGCAGCTGTCGGTGTGGCAGAATGTCAACGTGCATTGTCACATCTGGAGCTTGGCATCCAGGAATGCCAGAGTGGACACATGACAATCAGAAACAGATGCCACCCTTACCACCACCAAGGCCTGGACACCGTCACCCTGGCACTCTCCCTGGGGGCAAGGGGGAAGAGAAAAAGCCCTGAATTGACTAAAATTTTTTCACCACCTGAATGGGACTCCAGGGTAGAAACCAGAAATAGTTAAAGAAAGTTACATTGGTTTGCCCACTGGCTGATCTGCAGTCACCACATGTGCTCCTAGCTAAAACATGAAAGAATGTCATTAACAGGACAACACTATTAGCTAGTTCATTAATCATGGTCATTTTCACACTTCCATTGTCAACTACAATCCTGGTGGTTTGAACTGAGGCCTCTCTACTTAATTACAGTGTTCATCAATTAGCAGTTCATCCCCTACCCTGGGCCTACCCTGGCTTTCAGTAAAAGATAAAGTGCTTGGATTTCACAACTGTTCTTTGTAGGGGTCCCCCTCCTTTTGGGCAAACAGCCATGTTTAGTGTTACCAGGGTAATCATGTGTTGCTGAGTGAACAGGACCATTTTCAATGATGTTGCTAATGGCTTGGCCTTGTCTATGAACCCAAGGTGATTTCTAGCATCGGGGATTTCCAGGTGCCTCACAGGGCAGCTGAGAGGCTGTTAACCTCAGTTTTCTCATCTGTACAATGGGGATAATAATAGAAAATTCCTCAAAAACTGAAATGACAAAATGCACGTAAAGTGGCTAGGAAAGGGCTTGGCATGTAGCTAGCACTCAATTAATACTAGGTATTAATATATTGTATGTTAAATATTTTTTCTTTTAGAGATATAGTTGATGTACAATATTATATGTTACAGGCATACAACATAGTGATTCACAATTTTTAAAGGTTATACTCCATTTATAGTTATTATAAAATATTGGCTATATTCCCTGTGTTGTACAATATATACTTGTAGCTTATTTATTTTATACATAATAGTTTGTACCTCTTAATCCCCTACCCCCCTTCCCTCTCTCCATAGGTAACTACTAGTTTGTTCTCTATATCTGTGAGTCTGTTTCCTTTCTGTTATATTCACTAGTCTGTTGTATTTTTTAGATTCCACATATAATTGATATCATACAGTATTTCTTTCTCTGTCTGACTTAGTTCACTTAGCATAATGCCCTCCAAGTCCATATGTTAAATATTTTAAAAACTTTTATTGATGCGCCCTTACAGAAAAGCGCACATATCATAAATGTATGACTTGATAAATTTCCCCAAACAGGACACACCAGACAACTGAGGAAACATTGCCAGGGCCCCAGAAGCCCCTTCCCGCATCCCTTATGTTAGTACACCACCATGATGGTAACACTGTCCTGACTTCTCATAACGTAGACTGGGTTTTGCCAGGTTTTGTATTTAAATAAATAGACTCACATTGGGTGTACTTTTTGTGCCTGTCTTCTTTCACTCCACACCACGTGCCATTCATTCACGTTGTGTATAATTGTACTTCGTTCATTTTCATTGTATTATACTGTGCCACTGTGTCAATATACCACAATCTGGTTACACTTTCTTTGGTTTCATGGGCTTTGAGGTTGAAGGTGACTATGAATAAAGCTGCTATGGATATTCTTGCCAGAGTCTTGTTTTTTTGTTAACTTTTTGAGATCATTGTCCAGCCAAATGCAGTTGTAAGAAATTACACAGAGAGACCTGGTGTGCCTTTTACCCAGGTTCCCTTGGTGAGAACATCTTGCAAAACTACAGTACAATATCATAACCAAGATATTGGCATTGATATAACCCACTGTGGACCTGGTTCAGGCTTCCCCAGTTTTATTTGTACTCATTTGTATGTTGAGTTCTACACACTTTTTGTAATTTTTATTTTTATTTTATTTTATTTTTTAAAATGTATTTATTTATTTTTGGCTGCATTGGGTCTTCGTTGCTGTGCGCGGGCTTTCTCTAGTTGCGGCGAGCGGGGGTTTCTCTTGCTGCAGTGCATGGGCTCTAGGCACGGGGGCTTCAGTAGTTGTGGCACGCAGGCTCAGTCGTTGTGGCTCGCGGGCTCTAGAGCACAGGCTCAATAGTTGTGGCGCACGGGCTTAGCTGCTCCGCGGCATGTGGAATCTTCCCGGACCAGGGCTTGAACCCGTGTCCCCTGCATTGGCAGGCGGATTCTTAACCACCATGCCATCAGGGAAGTCCCAACACTTTTTTAAAATTTTTGTCCACACCGTGTGACTTGCAGGATCTTAGTTCCCCAACCAGGGACTGAACCCGGGGCCACGGCAGTGAAAGCAATGAATCCTAACCACTGGACCACCAGGGAATTCTGGTGTTGTACACACTTTTTATCACTCATGTAGGTATACTTGCCATCAGTCAAGACACTGAACATTTCTGTCACCAACAGCCCGTGAGGAACACATGAGCAAACCTGACAGTGAATCACATGTTGACAGCAATTTTGTGAGAGACCCAGAGCCACCCAGCCAGGCCACCCTGGATTCCTAACTCTCAGAAACTGTGGGAGATAATGTTTTGTGGTTTTAAGCTAAGTATTGAGGTAATTTGTTTTACAGAAATAGATAACGAATACAAATACCTACATCAGACCCTCGTTAAAAATGTAGATCTCTGAGCCTCACCTCAGGCGTAGAACCTGCCTTGTATAAACTCCTCTAGGCAATTCAATCACTACTCTGCCACTAACTTCACTCCATTTATTTCACCCTTTGTCCCAGCCTAAAAAGTGGGTACAATCATGCCTACTTATGAGTGTTTTTGTTTTTGCTTTGTTTGACATTTGGGTTAGGGATGATGTACATACAGCAGGGTAGCAGGCCCCCTTGGTGCCCCGTCCATATCTCCTCACCATTTCAGGGCACAGCTGGCGGGTGGTGGGAGACTGCAAGTCCCGCACTGCTTTGTGGGAAACCTTTCTCTTGCCTAGAGCTCATTTTGCTGCCTCAGCAGCAAGCCTGAAGTGCTGAGGATTTGACACCCTCCCTGCCCCCAAAGCCAACGACTGACGGCAACTGGTGTATAAACATCCCGGCTCCCTTACCTCTCTGGTAGGATGGCTCTGAGTCTCACAAGCCTCCAGCAGAATTAAGTCACCCTCACGTAGAGCGGTAACTTGCTGGATAACACACCGTTTATAGGCTGCCTCCCCTTACCTGGATCACACCCTATAAGCATTGTCTTCACGGCCCAAATAAACTACTCCCACCCATGTCCTTGTCTCAGGGTCCGCTCCAGGGAGAGGGCAACCAAGACAAGTACCTCACAGTGTCGCCACATAGTATGTGCTCAGTTAATGCTTTTGACTATATTTAAACAACTGCATGTCTGGTTGGTTAAAAGGACATGGGAGAAAATTTCCACACTAATGACAAACTGAGGTATTTGCAGTGTCGAAAATCCAAAGATACCTATCCAGACTCTCAAATATACAGTTGGTTACAAATTAACAACTATAACACCACCACCAATTTTAAGAGGAAACAAAGTGGTAATCAAGCAATACACAGGAGCGGAGACCAAACAGCCAACAAGTATGTGAAGAGTAGTTCCAGGTCAGCAGTGATCAGAGGAATTCAAATTCAAACAAGAGGTCCTCTCACACCTAACAGAGAGGCTAAGTTAGAAATGTGGGGAGGTGGGAACCCTGCACTGCTGGGAGGGGAAAGCTGCAATCACCTCTCTGGACAGCTTGCAGGCAGCATTTAGCAAAATGCAGAATCCATTGTCTCCATCACCCAGCAATCCCACTCCTGGGCATGTAAGTCCCAGGGAAATTCTCACATAGTACCAGGTGGTTTATCACGGTGTTTGATGTTGGGGATTTGGAGGCAGGCTGGTAAACTGTGACCTGGGGAAATGGATAAGTAACTAGGTCCCCACCCCTAATGGGACACGGACCCCAGAGCTCCCAGGGGAACAGAGCCAACTGGGAGCCTTCCCTCCGTGGGATGTTGTTTGATGCTGCACATTGCACTCCTGCCCAGCTCCTTCCCTGCCGGGTCCCACTTCCCTGGCCTCTCCTGGGTTTTCCTGGGAGCATTTCCCAGTGAAACACTGCATGCAAAGGCTCTGCTTCTGAAGAACCAGACCTGGGACATCCCTTGGCTGTAAGTGCCAGAGCCTGAGTTCAAATTCAGGTTCAACTATTCACTGTGTAAACTGCCTCAAACAGAGCACCACCCCAGCAGAAACAATGACAACAATATAACAGCAAACCCCCATACAGACGGAAGACCTAAAGTAGAACCCTTGCCAATGCCTAGAACTCTCGCCAATGCTGGCTGTGAGAGTGTCCGCCCGCAGGCCACCTGGAGCTTTAACACCACTCCGGGAGTCCTGCAGACAGACAGATGCTGGTGTGTCCTCCTCTGACAACATGCCCGGCATAATTATGGTAGAGAAAGTTGCTAGAGTTTTGGAAGCTAGGGAGGCTTTCCTTAGCCTAGTGATTATTTTTTTCTTTCAAACCTCTCTTGCGAAGAGTGTAAGTTAATTCATCAGCCTAAAGTTCTGTGCTAGATTCCGTCGCTCCCTCTTCTGCAGCCAAAGGAAAGTATGCATCTTTTTAAAAGAATTATTAATTTATTTATTTTTAACATCTTTATGGGAGTATAGTGTGCAACTTTGATGTGTGTGAATTAACATCTTCTACAGCTCCTCCCACTCACCAACAGAAGCAAAATGATACCCACGAGGCACTTGCTGTTCATACCTTCTTGCACCAAAGCGGTGCTGAAGCAAAGGCCAGAGCAGAGAGAGCTTTTTCTCTGTCTCACCATTTTGGGGAAATTATCCTAGAAGAGGGAAAACAAAATAGCACCCTTGCTATTATAACCTTACATTGAAAAGAAAGGAATGTGTCCGGTGACTGTCACCATGGACCTGAAAATCCACCTACCCAGTCTTCCTTAGAAATGCTGGATCCATGAATTTGAGGAACGGCGCTCACTTAACCCTGCCCCTGCCCTCCAACTCTCCCCCAGCCCACACCCCTCCCCCACCGCACTCTCCACACACAGCCAGAGAACTTTTGTGGAAAGACTTTGAAGGTGGCTCCTAAGTAAGATGATGTAGGGATTATGTGAGGGAAGGGGACCTCAGAGATTGGCTGAAGTAAAGAGAAGAGTTTAGAACATTCTTTACTTTACTTGGGGGGAAATTCTACTGTGCAGAGCTAAAGCCACATTCTATGTTCCTGTTTCCTCCGGCTGACTCAGAAGCAAGCACCTTTCGGAGGGACAGGGCTTCCTTCAAGAGCAGTTACCATCACAGATTTGCTTCACTAGTGGAGGTTTGCATCAAGAACAAACTTCAACCAGACAGACCCCTGATCTGGCCTTGCTTACACACGTTGAGTACTTTGTTTGCTTCCCAAATACTTCTTGTTCTCATCCCTCCGTGAACGTGATGGGACTGCACTCCTGGGCCCCTCTGGTTGTTTGAGGACACGTGACCAGTTCTAGCCAATAAGTTGCAAGTGAAAGTGACATTTAATTGCCAGTGCAAGGTCCTCCAGAGCCCTCTTTTCCCTCTGGTGTGATGACTAGTGATGTTCAAGATGGCGGTGCTTCCTTTAGACTTTGATTCCTGAATGACCACTATGAGCAGAGTCTTCCCATATCTGTAATGACCCACAGTGGACATGTGAATAAGAAATTAATCTTAACTTTTTTTTTAACATCTTTATTGGAGTATAATTGCTTTACAATGGTGTGTTAGTTTCTGCTGTATAACAAAGTGAATCAGCTATATGTAGACATATACCTCCATATCCCCTCCCTCTTGCGTCTCCCTCCCACCCTCCC
>NC_041231.1:50141371-50171222 GCF_002837175.3 Physeter macrocephalus | reverse complement strand
GTGTCTTTATTCCTGTCCTGCCCCTAGGTTCATCAGAACCTTTTTTTTTTTTTTTTAGATTCCATATATATGTGTTAGTATATGGTATTTGTTTTTCTGACTTACTTCACTCTGTATGACAGATTCTAGGTCCATCCACCTCACTACAAATAACTCAATTTTGTTTCTTTTTATGGCTGAGTAATATTCCATTTTAAGTCACTGGGTTTTTGGGGTTCTTTGTTACTGTGGCTTAACCAAGCCTGTCCTGACTGATACGCCCTGTAATCTGTAGTTTAGATAACTAAATTCAATGGCAGTTGATGCTGATTCTTCCTAAAGAATGTAGATAAATTATAACTAAATATGTAATAATAGGGAGATATCCTTAGGAAAAATGTCTATCAACAAATGGGAGGGCATTCCCTGGAGATCTAGTGGTTAGGACTCTGTGCTCTCACTGCCAAGGATCCAGGTTTGATCCCTGGTTGGGGAAATAAGATCCCACATGACATATGCATGGCCAAAAAATTTTTTTTTAATTTTAAGAATGAGGAAAAAAAAAAAAAAGAAGGGCAAAAACTGATGTCAGATTATATTAAAAGATAAAAGCAGGCAACTTGAAGGGACAGAATCTGCCATGTGGATGAATTTTACCAAGGATCTGGCTGGCTCCAGAGGTGTCTCTATTGGGAGGAGGATTTGGGCAATAAAAACACGAACACAGGTTATATTGCCCAAATGTTGGAGACCCAGAGAAGGAAGGAACAGTGTAAAATTGCTACCAACAGAGCTATGGCACCCCTTTTGCTGTTACCAGCAGGAGTCAACCAGTCAACATCACTCAGAAAATTAGCACAGTGAGAAAGACACGATTATATGATACTCATTTTCCCTTTGTTAGTTATGAATGAAATCCTAGTTTTGTCCTGATTAGCAATGGTTTCTATTTTAAAACACTCCTTTTTTCCAGACTCCCTTGCAGCTAGAGATGGTCAGGAGACCAATTCTAGCCAGTAGGATATAAGGTAAAGTGTACCAGGTGGAACTTCCAGGAAAGCTATCATTTCCCTAAGGGGACAGACCCAGGTAGCTCATGCTTTCTCATTTTGCCCTTCCTCCTAGCAGAAACAGGAAGTGATGCCCAGAAATGCTGCATCCTGTGAACATAAGGATAAAAGTCACAGACACAAAAGAGTGGGGCAGAAAGAGTGAAGTAAGCCTGGGTCTCTGGCAGCAGCACTGTGGAGCTGCCACATCATCCCAGTACTTCCTCCTGAGGAGGAAGGAACAGTGTAGAGAGAAAGCCGATTCCTGCATGCTTATGCTACCCAGGAAGGTATCTGTTACACACAGCTGAACTCATTCCTGACCAGTACACCTGGGAAACCCCAACACAGCTAGGAGCTGACCCACAAATGTGTCTTGTTTGACCAGCACAGTGTTTGAAGTAATGGTATTTAAAAAGTGGAACCTAGGGGCAGGACAGGAATAAAGACTCAGACGTAGAGAATGGACTTGAGGACACGGGGAGGGGGAAGGGTAACCTGGGACGAAGTGAGAGAGTGGCATGGGCATATATACACTACCAAATGTAAAACAGATAGCTAGTGGGAAGCAGTCGCATAGCACAGGGAGATCAGCTTGGTTATGTATGCATATAGCTGATTCACTTTGTTGTACAGCAGAAATTAACACAACATTGTAAAGCAATTATACTCCAATAAAGATGTTTTTAAAAAATAAATAAATAAATAATAATAAAAATTAAAAGTGGAGAACTGCATTCAAAATCCAGATTTCTGGCTTCTTCTGAAAACCTAAAGAGTACGGAAATTTTGGGCTTATATTCCTCCACGGCTGAGCAGTCCTCCTGCTCCTAGGACCCCTTCTAATTTAGGGGAGGCACCATATCATCACTCCTGAGCTGATTTTCTCACAAATCCCCCAGACCTGCTTCCTCTACTGTGTTATGTGCGTGCTCCCAGCAGCCACAGGAGCTGGTGAGCCTTGGGTAGCAAAGAACCCGGGTTAGTTGTCCATCTTGGTCTGGACCCCTGCTCTCAGTCAGTTATTCAACATCTGAGCCTCTGTTTCCTAACAGATATAATAATACCTACCAGAAGGGATGGTGTGGGGTTAAAGGAGAAAATGTGAAAGCATTTCGCATGTTATCTGCTATTTTAAATAAATCACATCGCAGCTCCTCAATAAATATGAGTTCCTGTCCCCTCCTCTGTAGGTTTTAGACACCAATCTTTCCACGAGTAACTCAAGGATGCGATTGCTCAGGGATTAAACACACCAGATGTCCCTTTTGGGGGTGACACCCCTAATTTGGTGACTACATTCAGCCTCAAATTTCTGACTTACAGGAGGGCTCCCTGGCAGAAGCTGCCTCACAAACATCAGAGTTGGATTCTGAAAACTTCAGTTCAGTGAACATGGGCCTAATGTGACCCAAGGGTCCTCCTTCTGCCCCCCCTTCCACCCTGGGACATTTGTCTGTGTCCCTTGTCCATCATGGTCTCCCAGGGTTGAATGGTTTTTGCTAATCCAGGGCTGCACCCCTTTCTCTGCCCTTCCTAAGCCAGATGAGGCTGGGGGTTGGAGCTAAGTTGAGGTGGGAGAGAAGGGGAAAGAGGAGACAGGGTACGAACAGACAGTGGATGACCGAGGGGCACAGTCACGGCACCAGGCGGAAGGTTCTGAGGGGACCTCTCGTCCCCACCTCCCCGACTCCCACTGCAGCATCTGTGACACAGTGTCCTCACAGCCTCCAGTCCGGTCCCCAGTGTAAAGCCACCCCTAACCTCCCCGCCTCTCCTGACTCAGAGAACCCCGGCATGGCTCCCGGGCCAGGTGCCTTCAGGAGTTAACCATCCTCCGTCCTGACTAGATCTTACTTCTCCCTTGCAGGGTGGGTCACCCTCAAGCTACCAGTGCCCAGGCCCACACTTGTGCCTCCTAAATAATATTTTTCTCCACAGAAACCTTCTCCCTACAGCCGCAAAGACATATTTGCACTTGAATAGCACCAGGTGGGAAAGCTTTCACACCAGCAGGACCAGAGAGTGCCATTTATGGTTGGACTCGGGAACCACACGTCTCCACTGAGGGCCCCCTGACCCCCTAGCGGTGACGGCCCAGAGGGGTGAGGGGGCCTCAGAGGCTGCCTCTGACCCTGGTACCAATGAGACCAAAAAATCAGGATCTCAGGCCTGTCCACCAGTCCCACTCCTGGAGGTGGAGGGGCAGGTGGCATTGGGAAGTGGGGAGAAACGATTCCCACCCCCCCCATCCAGCTGGCAGAACGGGGGCTCATTCCTCTGAATCCCAGGGTGGAGGCAGTCAGCAGCTGTGATTTCTCACAAGCACCAGAGCTGCAGGCACAGCCTTCCTTATCCGGGCTCCAGCCCTGTGGAGAACTGGGCAACTTGTAGCCCTCACTGAAGGTTTTTGGTAAGAGATTTAGGCCAGTTACTAATTAGCCATAAATCCTAAGAAATCCCATGATCTGTAATATCGAAGTTTCCCTGGAGACCCTCTGTATTGCCTTTTGCCACAGCCAGGAATTATGATGCTTCTTTGTGAAACCCCACCTATGTAAGATACACAGACAGATAAAATTGAAAATAAACATGCTGACCGCCATTTATGGAATTTTTCTGAGTGTGTTAATTATTTACACGATTTCCTCATACATAACTTGAAACTTCTTCACACTTCTCCTAACCTCTCCCAACAGGAAGGGCTGGCCGCTCCCATCCACACCCCAACGCCAATGCCCAGGGTGACCCCTGCTACCTCTATGTGTGCCAGGCAGCCACGTGCACCCATTCACACTTTCACTTGTTCTCTGCACACTTCTTACTCTGTGCTATTTTCCAGATGTTGGAGGAAAACGCTCTGAACAAGACCAACAGAAAAACTAGCCCCCAGGGATCTTCTACTCCAGGGGTAGAGAGAAATAATGAAGACCTTCAAAGAGTGATGAGGGCTATAAGGGAAACAAGCAGCGCAGGAGGAACTGTGAACAGAGGAGGGAGGGAGAGTCTCTCTGACCTTGAAGCGTGTCTCTTCAAGGTGACCTTTCCTTCCTTCACTCCTTGAAGCAAGAAAGATTTACCAAGCATGTAGTCTCTGCTGGGCATTTGGCCCTAGGGATACAGGATGAAGAAAAGAGGCCAGAACACCTGCCCTTGTGGTGCTTGCATTCTGGTAGGAGAGACAGAAAAATGAGTAAAATAGAAGCTTTGTCAGATAGGATGAGTGTGGTGAAGGACCACAGAGGAAGGAACAGGAGGGGATGTGCTGGACATGGCCAGAGAGACTCACCAGGTAGCAGTTGAACAAAATGTCCATCGATGGATGAATGGATAAAGAAAATGCAGTGTATATATACAATGGAATATTATATTATTCAATATTATTAAAAAGAAGGAAATCCTGCCAGTTGCAACAACACGATGCATTTAGCAGATATTACGCTAAGTCAATTAAGCCAGACAGAGAAAGGCAAATACTGCCTGCTACTACTTACATGAGGACTGTAAAAAAAAAAAAGAAAGGCGAACTCATAGAAACCGAGAGTAGAAAAGTGGTTGCCAGTGGCTGGCGGTGGGGGAAATAGGGAAAGGTTGGTAAAAGTAAAAGGGTATAAAGTTTCAGCTATGAGATGAATAAGGTCTGAGGATCTGATGTAAAACGTGGTGACTCTAGTTAATAGCACTGTACAGTATAATTGAAATTTGCTAAGAGTAGAGCTTAAATGTTCTCCCACACACAGAAAAGGTAAATATGTGAGGTGATGGATATGGTAATTAACTCACTGGGGGAACCATTCCACAATGTATACGTATATCAAATCAGCATGTATGCTTTAAATATCTTACGATTTTATTTGTCAACTAGACCTCAGTAAGGCTGAGGTGGAAAAAAAGAACAGACAAACGGGAGGGAGCCACAGGTGAGTGGGGCAGGAGCCTTCCTGGCAGAGTCCAAAGGTGCTCTAGGTAGAGGCCTAGAGGGTTTTGAGATAAGACCTAAGAGATAACGTGTCAGCCATGCAAAGAGCCAGGGCAGAGAGCCCTGAGAAGAGGGAACAGCGTGAGGTGTGTTCAAGGAACAGAGAGGGTCCAAGCAGGAAAGCAGAGTTGGCAGCTCTTGGTGGGGATCTTCCCCTTCCCTCTCCCCTTGGGCAGAAAGACTCGCTCCCTCTTCAGAGTGTCCTCACTGATGGAGCTCCAGCCACATTAAATAACAGTTAGTCTAGTAAGAAAGACAGTATTTTAATATCCTCAGCAACAGCTCAGTGCCTGGAGCTTAGTAGGTGTTTGTAAGATGAATGTTTGTTGACTGACTGACTGACGGACTGACTGGTAGATGACAGGCTACTTCTATCTGACTACAGACAGCCTAAGAGGAATAATTTCTGGTTCTAGCTTTACTCTCTGCTCTTGATATTTTCCCTTGTGAGACCCTATTCCCCTGAGGCAGAAAGCAGCCAAGACACCAGCATATTCCTCCCTTTGAGCGTCCTGCCCGTGGCTGGAGGAAAGGCAGCAGGTGTACGCACTCCTGTGTGTAGTTTCCCTCCTGCCCAAAGCGGCAGTCATGACCCCACCTCAGTCCTGACCTTGTTCCAGGGTTTTCTGCCTTTTCTGGTCCTACCATCTCTCAAACCGCCAGCTCCTGCCCCTTCCCTGCCTCTTAATGGTAACCAGCTTTTACTGCACAGAGGAGGCAGAAGCCATTGGAGGGAAGCCCACAGCCCCTCTCCCGCCCCATCCTCCGTGCTCTGCCTCAGTCCCCTCTCCCTCTGGTACTGCAGAGGGACCTTCGGCCCGAGTCCCCATCTCCTCTCTCAGTGCTTAACACACCAGTAACTCTCCCCTCTCCACTGCAACCTTTCACCGCCACACAAACATTGTCGTATTTCTTCTCTTTGAAAAACAACGACCCTCTCCTAGCCCAACTTCCCTCCCAGGTGTTGCTCCATTTCTCCTCCCCTTTGCAGCCCAGTCCTTGAGAAGCTGCGTGTAATTCTGTGAGGGAACGGAACCGCCCACCTCGGCCCGGCACGAGGATAACCACTTGCCTGAGGTGTCTCCCAACAGGAGGTCCCGACAAGGAACACGGTGCTGCCTCGGAAAACTAACCAGCTGGAGTCGGGAGGGGCCAGAAGAGGGCGGAGACGACCAACCTCCCAGAGTCCTTTGCGCTGGAATCCATCTTGGCTGAGAGACGCGCGCGCCACCTGGAAGGACCCTGAGTCAGACTACAGGTCAAGCAAGATGATGGGCCAGAGGCAACCCGGAAACTAACCCCATTACCGTGAAGCCCGAGACTGCGAGGCACATGGCAGAGCAGTTCTCCTGCGTTCCCTAACCCTGCTGCTCTCCGGGCAGGAGGCGCTCCTTCCCAATGAAGTCTCTTGCTGTGTCAGCACGTGTGTCTCCTCGGACAATTCATTTCCGAGCTAAGAGCCCATTCTCAGGCCCCGGAAGGGGTCCGCCTTCCTGCAACAATTCCTCTCTCCAGCTCACCTCCTGCCCATCTGCTGTGAGCTACTGCCAATCAGCCTCTCACCCCACCCATCACAGGTCACCAGAACACCCGCGCCCTTGCTGGTGCCAGGACAACTCTGGGTCGAGCCTGACAGATTTGCCCCTCTTTCCTGCCCGATACACTTGCCTTCCAGGATCCCACATTCTCTTGGCTTCCCCTGCCTCCCCAGGTCCTCCTCATCCCTCTAACACCTACACACTGAGGAAGCCCCAGGGCTCAGTCTTTGGACTTTTCTTTTCTATTTATACTCACTCCCTTGGTGACCTCATCTAATCCCAGAGATTTCAGTGCCACCTACATGGAGCCCAGTACTCCTTCTTTATATATGCAGCTGCCTACCCGGCAGCTCCACTTGGAGGTTTATCAGTCAGGATAAACTACATGACAATGCAGATCAAACAACTCCAATGTCTCAGCGGCTTAAAACCACAGAGGGTTATTTCTTGCTTGTGCTTCCTGTCCACCACATGTCAGCTGGGACTTCTATTCTTATCCGTCAGGGACCCCGGGGCTGATGGAGGCTCTACTCTCATGAACAGCCATCATAACACAAAGCCTCCGAGCGTGGCCCAACAGGGAAGAGAGCATGAAGAATCGTGCATTTTCTTAGCCCCCAACTTCTGGCATGTCTAGCTAGTGTCCTCTCAGCTGTTACCTTAAGCAAGGGTTATAGGTACTTACATGCACAAATAAATGTCTGCTTCATAGTCTTTATACACAACAATCCACACTGTCCAGCAATGGAGTTAACATTACCACAACCTGCTACACCTAAGAGGGGATTATAATAAAGTCTTGTAGGCAGTAAAGGATTGTGCCTCCAGCAAGGGATGGCTTTCACCAGTGAGGTGCTACTCGTTCAACAACCAGCTCTCCAAGAAACCAAAAAGCCCTGATTTGTACTTTTTGCCAATTACCATAGTGTAAATACCCCCGCCATGGCTGATTTGAGGTCACCAAGATTCTAATAGACAGCTCACAAATTTACTGAATATTTAATAAGTGGCTCTTGTGAGCTGAATCGGTGGCTCTTGTGAGCCAGCTCTGTCACACCACTGGTTTTACCCCAAACTGCTTCATCACACCCCTTGACCTACTCTCTCGAAAAAGAATGAGTAGTGGGGGGACATGCATACAGTCACTGGGACGACATTTTGTATGCAATATTTAATTTCAGACTGGTATTAGTTGGTATATTCGTTCTACTTCTTTCACAAAAAGACCTCAAATAACTTGTACACCAATGTTCATAGCAGCATTATTCACTATAGCTAATAGGTGGAAACATCTAAATGTCTACCAACAGATGAATGGATAAATGAAATATAGTATATATCTACAATGAAATACTGCTCAGCCTTAAAAAGGAACAAAATTCTGATACATGCTACAACATGGATGGACCTTGAGAACATTATGCTAAGTGAAATAAATCAGACAGAAAAGACCAGCTGTTGTCTGATTCTACTTATATGAGGCAAGTAGATGAGAGGTTACCTGGGGGTGAATGGAGAGAGAAATGGGGAGTTATTGTTTAAGAGGTCAGAGTTTCCGTTTGGGATGATGAAAAAGTTATGGAAACGACAGTGGTGATGGTTGCACAACACTGTGAATGTCCTTAATGCCATTGAATCATACACTTAAAATGATAAATTTTATGTTATTTTTATATTTTATGGCAATAAAAAAAGTTTTAAAGAGAACTCAAAATAATAGAGGCTTAAATACCATTCCTGTCACTCATAAAAGGCTAAACAGGTGGTCCAGGGCTGGTAAGGTGACCCCACAATTGCCAGGTGACCCGAGGCTCCTTCTTTCTGAGTACTCTGCCACTCTTGACATGTGGCTTCCCCCTTATGGTCTGGATGGCTGCTTCTGCCCCCACCATCACATCAGCATTCCAGCCAGCAAGTAGCCAGAACATGGGAAAGGGAGGTATGCTCCTTCCCTTTAGGAGTATGGCCTGGATATCGCACACATCACTTCCACCTTTATCCCATCAATCAGAACGTATTTATCTAGCAGCAATAGAGGCTGGGAAATGTAATCTTTCATCCAGACAGGTATGTGTCTGGCTAAAAATTCTAAATCTATGTTAAATGGGAGAATGGGGTATAGTTAGTAATCCCTGTCAAAAACCATAATAACCCTATGAGGTAGTCACTATTACCCCCATTTTAGAGAAAAAAAGACTGAGGCCCAGAGTGTTAACTACCTCACCCAAAGTCTCTCCACAGTGAGTGGCAGAACTGAAAAATCCTGCTGATTCTGACTCCAAAGCCTGTGCTCTTTCCACTATATTATGCTCTTTCCCTCCAAGAAGTGAAGTTCATCTGATGTTACCTCCAGATACTGCAAAGGAGAGCACAGGCTGAGGGTGGGGGGAAAAGGGGCCACACAGATCATCTGTTATTGTATCTGAACCCAAAGACTCAACCCTAGTGGCATTTGGGATGGTGGCTATGAAGTGACATGGAGTTGCTAAAAGGCCATACATGTGGCACCGTGCTGGAGCCGGCTCTTCCCTGCCCCATGAGAACTGCTTATTAAATGTTCAGGAATTTCGTGAGCTGGTTGTTAAACACATCCATTATAAAATTAAATTATATACATTTACAATTAAATGATATTAAAAATAAAGGTAATAAATTCATCACTCCCTAATTATTTCACTACGTTTTTCTTTTCTCTGTGCTTTGAGGTTATTTATGTTTATTGTATCGGAGTGGTGGATACACTATAAAACAGTGAGCTGCTGCCCATCTCTTGTGTTCAGTAATGTCACCTTGGTAGCTTGATATCAGCCATGGGGGGAATGTTTATAATATGGAAATCGGCTAAGGCTACAAATCAGAGCTTTCAACCACTTACTAGCACACCAGTACACGCATGTGCAAAGGTGATACTACTGGGGTAACAGGGGAAACTACTTGGATTGCGTTAGAGAAGACACACACTGCTTTCTGTCTCTTCTCTGGCATTCTGACCTCTCATTAAAAAGACATGCATAAGAAAGTTTCCTGATGGTATTTTTATTATTAACACTTTAAGTTTTAGGTTCACTTGCAGTTCTATTAGGATTATTTTTGAATTTAATTTAATTTATTTTTTTATACAGCAGGTTCTTATTAGTTATCCATTTTATACATATTAGTGTATATATGTCAACCTCAATCTCCCAATTCATCACACAGTTCTATTAGTTTTTGATGCTCTGTTATTAGATACATACACTTTAAGGATTGTTACTCTTCCTGGATAATTGACCCCTTTGTCATTATGAAACGCCCTTCTTTATTCCTGATAACTTCCCTTGCTTTGAATTCTGTCTGCTCTGTCTGAAATTAATGCAACTACTCCTGCTCTCTCTTGATTCATGTTAGCATGGTAAATTTTTCTTCATCCATTTACTCTTAATCTATATGTATCTCTAAAATGGGTTTCTTGGGACTTCCCTGGCGGTCCTCCGAGTGACCACTGCAGGGGGCACGGGTTCCATCCCCAGTCAGGGAACTAAGATCCCACATGCTGTGCAGCGGGGCCGATAAAATAATAAAATTAAGTGGGTTTCTTGTAGACAACAATATAGCTGGGTCTTGTTTTTTGATCCATTCTGATAATCTGTGTCTTTTAGTTGTTACACTTAGACCATCGATGTTCAAAGTGATTTTTTATATAGTTGGATTAATATCTGCCATATTCTTTACTGTTTTCTAATTGTCGCCCTTGTTCTTTATTCTTGTCTTCCACTTTTTCTGCCTTTTGCAGTTTTAATTGAGCAATTTACATGATTCCATTTTCTCTCCTTTCTTAGAATATCAGTTATATACTTCCTTTCTTACTTTTAGTTGTTGTCTTAGAGTTTTCAATAGATGTTTACAGCTAATCCAAGTCCACTTTCAAATATTATTAGTATACCACTTCATGGGAAGTATGAGTACCTTATAAAAACAATCATCCTCTCACCAAAATAGGTATACAAGGAACGTATCTCAACATGATAAAAGCCATTTACAACAAATCCACAGCCAACATAGTACTCAACAGTGAAAAGCTAAAAGCCTTCTCACTAAATTCAAGGATGCCCACTCTCACCACTTCTATTCAACATAGAATTGGAAGTCCTAACCACAACAATCAGACAAGAAAAAGAAATAAAAGGCATCCAAATTGGAAGGAAAGATGTAAAACTGTCACTATTTGCAGATGACATGATACTCTATGACATAGAACTTTATAAAGTCTCCACACCAAAACTATTAGAATAAATGAATTCAGCAAAGTAGCAGGATACAAGATTAATATACAAAAATCTGTTGCATTTCTTTACACTAATAAAATCATCCTATTTCCTCCCTCCCATTCCTTGTTTCATTGCTGTCACTCATTGCACTTATATATTGATATAAGCATACATAAGCATATATATGTACATAATTATACATCAGCAAATACATTTTTGCTATTATTTTGAGCAAATTTATCTGTTAGATCAATTAAGAATAAGAAAAATAAAAGTTTTTATTTTACCTTTATTCTTTCTTTGATGCTCTTCCTTACTTTAGGTAGATCTGAGTTTCTGACCTATATTATTTTCCTTCTTAGAGAGGAAAAATGCCTTTTAGCATTTTCTTGCAAGGCAGATCTACTGGCAACAAATACCCTCAATTTTTGTCTACCTGAGAAAGTCTTTATTCCTTCATGTTCGAAAAATAACTTCACAATGTACAGAATTCCAGGTTGGTGGTTTCTTTCTCTCAACACTTTAAATATTTCACTTCACTCTCTCCTTGTTGCATGGTTTCTGAGAAGTTGGGTGTAATTCTAACTTTTGTTCTTCCATAGGTAAAGTGCTTTTTTCCCCTTGTCTTCTTTCACAATTTTTCTCTTTATCTTTGATTTTCTGTACTTTGAAAATGATATGCCTAGGTATAGTTTGGTGGGGTTTTTTTGGGGCGGGAGGTGGAATTTATCCTTGTTATTCTCTAAGCTTCTTGGATCTGTGGTTTGATGTCTGAGATTATTTTGGAAAATTCCCAGCCATCATTTCTTCAAATATTTTTTCTGTTCTTTGATCTTCTCCCCCTGGTATTCCCATTACACATGTTATACTTTTGTAGTTGTTTCACAGTCCTTGGACACTCTGTTCTGTTTTTGTTCTTTTCGCTTTTTGGTTATTGAGATATCCTCAGGTTCAGAGATTCTTTCCTCAGCCATGTCCACTCTATGAAAAAACCCATCAAAGACATTCTTTATTTCTGTTAGTATTTTTTAGCTCTAGTGCTTCTTTTACGGTTCTTTCTTAGGATTTTTCTCTCTGCTTCCATTGCTCATCTGCTCTTTTGTGCTATTTTACCTGTTAGAGCCCTTACCATATTAATCCTAGTTGTTTTAAACTTTAACATCCCTGCCATGTCTGATTCTGATGCTTATTCTTTCTTTTCAAACTGTTGTCTTCTGGTATGCCTTGTATTTTTTTCTTCATAACCAGACATGATGTACTGGGTAAAAGGAACTGCTATATTCAGTTAAAAAAAAAAGGAACTGCTATAAATAGGTCATTAGCAATGTAGTGGGGAGGGGCAGTGTTTTATAGTCCTGTGATTACGTCTCAGTCTTTCAGTAAGCCTGTGCTCCTGGTCTGTGAACTTCACAAGAGTTTGTTTTTTCTTTTCCCCTTAAGTGGGACAGGATGGCTTGAGTGGGCTGGAGTTGGGTATTTCTCTTTCCCCGGGTCACTCAGGCTCTGACAACACCCCAGCAGGTTAGGCTCTGGTTAACTAGTTTCTCCTGGGGGCAGCCTTGTTAAGGCATATTGCAGAGTGGTTTTTTCCCCTCCACCTTCCAGTCTCCTGAGTAGGTTTTTCTCAGATATTTATTGTGGGAATACTGGTAGAACTCCTAGAGGTAAATCTCACAGTGTCATGGAGTCTTTTACCCCTAGACTTTTGGGGTTCCCCTGGAGTTTTTAACTCTGAGTTATCCACACTGGGCTCCAATGATTCATCAATTACCTTGAGATTTTCCTACCCAGGCACTGGTTCCCGCACTGGTTTCCACTCAAGTCTCTGCTCAGCTAAGCCAGCACTCCCTGTATTCACCTGTCGGCCACTGCCATCTTGGGGGGCAGTGGTTTGACGGTGTCCTCCTCTCTTATGGATCCAGGAGGAGTTATTATTCAGTCTATTCAGCTTTTTATGTATTGTTAGGACAGAACGGTGACTTCCAAGCTCCTTACATGTGAAGCTGAAACACTAAAATCTCTGCATAGAGAGAGAATTTCTGAAAAACCAAGTGTTCAGGGATTGACATCGAAAAATGATTTGGGCTGGTATCCACATCTCTTTTGTTACATGGTCCTTGTAGCTTTCTGAGGCTTCACTCATGGCTGCTTGAGCCCTGTTCCACCTCTTCCATTCTCACCAGAAGCTACCGTGAGGATGTGGATAAAGTGCTCTCTTTTTGCCCGGAAGTCGGAGGCAGGAGCCAGGAGGAAGTTGTGATGAGTGGGGACAAATGGTTCCCCCTACCGTTTGAATGGGTAAGATCAGCTTCTCTCTCAGACTGTGAATCAGGTGATAATGTGGTGCCCCTGCCCAGTGCTGAATTCATTGTGTTGCCTGCAGGCAGCTGGGGGCAGGAAGATGAGATGTATAGCCAGGCAGAGACATGAGTATGACTTGGCCAGGGCAGGAGGATGCTAGTTCCCCAGGAATCCGCCATCCAAGAGCTCTGCTTCTCCCTTATCAAGACACATGTGCAAGCACCCACTCCTCACCTTCAAAAGAAAGAACAAAAACCAAAACAAGCATTAAAGATGGGGAGGCCCCTGACTCATTTTTCTGTGCTGAAAACAAAAGCAGCCTAGAGTAAACACTACCTAGAATGCAAAGCTGGGCTCCCTCAGCCCCTAGTTGCAGCCTTTCTGTCTCCAAGGACTGTCCTTGCTGTCCAAAGACTTGTTCTGGTCTCGCAAAGGGCTCTGCAGCAAGGATCGCCTGGCAGCATCCACATTTGACCCACATGGCCAGGCTTTTATGCCCCTGGCTGGCTCAGGTGCCGCGTGTGCTGGCGTCCCACCTTGGGTGAGGCAGATGTGAAGATGCTCACGGCTTGCGTCCTGTAGCTGGACAAGTTCTTCCCCAACGGGACTCTGGACCGCTCAGTTCCACGGGTGCTGCACAAACCTGTAACATGCTGACGCCATGTGCGGGGCTGCAGCTCTCAGCAGGGCTTTACCTTCCCAAACAGACAAGGGTTTGGTTATTCCCTTCACCACTTCCAGCTGTGCAGCCTGAGCACAATTATCCATGAGCGAATACATTGTCGGTTATATGTTGAGCAAATGTATCTTTTAGATCCATTTATAAGAAAACTAAGTTTTTTATTTTACCTTTACTTATTCCTTCTTTGATGCTCTTCCTTACTCTATGTTGACCTGAGTTTCTGACCTATATTATTTTCCTTCTTAGAGTAAAATGTCTTGTAGCATTTTCTTGCAAGGCAGATCTACTGGCAACAAATACCCTCCATTTTCGTTTGTCTGAGAAAGCCTTGATTTCTCTTTCACTTCTGAAAAATAGTTTCACAAAGCACAGAATTCTAGGTTGGTGGTTTCTTTCAACACTTTAAATACTTCACTCCATGTTCTTCTTGCTTGCATGGTTTCTGAGAAGTTGGATGTAATTCTTAACTTTGTTCTTTCCTAGGTAAAGTGCTTTATCCCTCACTCTAAGCCTCTGATTCCTTTTTCATAAAATGAAGTGTCCAGCTCCCCAGATACCAGGATCAAGGTCTTTTAAGAGAACAGTCGATCAAGTCCCCTCCCTCGGCGACTCCCTGTTCCCCGACTTAACCCTCAATGGTGTCCCGGAACTTCCAGGGGTGTTAGCTTCCTATTGCTCCTGTGCAGATGACTACAACGTTAGTGGCTTCAAACAACACACAAAGTCACTGTTTCTAGTTTTGGAGTTCAGAAGTCCAAAACGGATCTCTCTGGACCAAGATCAAGATGTCCATAAGGTTATGTTTCTTCCCAGAGGCTCAAGGGGAGGATTCATTTCCTCGCCTTTCCAGCTTCTAGAGGCTGCTGTTCTCCTTGGCTCGAAGACCTGTCCTCTGCCTTCAAAGCCAGCACTAGCTAGTTGAGTCTTCCTTACATCACTGTGATGCTGACTCACCTGCCCCCCCCTCTTCTACATTTAAAGACCTCAGTGATTACATAGGGCTCACCTGGGTCATGCAGGCCACTCTCATTTTAAGGTCAGCTGATTAGCAACTTAATTCCATCTGCCACTAAATTCCCCCTGACCATGTAACAGTACATCCACGGGTTTCAGGGATTAAGACATGGCCTTTTTTTAAAAATGATTTTTAAAAATTTATTTTATTGAAGTACAGTTGATTTACAATGTTGTGTTAATTTCTGCTGTATAGCAAAGTGATTCAGTTATACATATATACATTCTTTTTTAAAAACTTTTTATTTTATATTGGAGTATAGTTGATTAAAAATGTTAGTTTCAGGTGTACAGCAAAGTGATTCAGTTATACATATGCATGTGTCTATTCTTTTTCAAATTCTTTTCCCATTTAGGTTGTTACATAATATTGAGTAGAGTTTCCTGTGCTATACTATAGGTCCCTGTTGGTTATCCATTTTAAAAATAGTAGTGTGTACATGTCAATCCCAGACTCCCCAACTATCCCTCCCCCTGGACCCTTCCCCCCTGGTAACCATAAGTTCGTCCTCTAAGTCAGTGAGTCTGTTTCTGTTTTGTAAATAAGTTCATTTGTGTCCGTTTTTTAGATTCTGCATATAAGCGATACCATGTGATACTTGTCTTTCTCTAAGCCATGACTATCTTTGGGGGAGCCCTTATTCTCCATACACAGGGCAAGGTCAGAATACCCTCCCCAGGGTCATCTCCATACAATACAGCCAGAGGGGACTTTCAAAAATAAGTCAGTCAGTCATCCCCTGTTTACACATCTCCACTGATAGTAAGAAAAATATCTTTTAACCAAATCCCTAGGCCTGGACTGTCTGGCCCCAGCCTCCCCCCTTGACCTCATCTCAGGACACTCTCTCCTCCTGACCTATCAAGCTTCAGACAGTTCATCATCCGCCCCCCCAACCTCCCACCCACCCCACCCCAGCCTCATCCTGCTGCCTGGCCTCCGCAGGCGCTGTTCCCTCTGCAAATGTTCAATATACTTCAGCCTCCCAGTCTTGGCGTAAGTGTCGCTTCCTTGGGGAGGGCTCTGACCTCCCTGCTGAGGCTCTCCACCTCTCCTCCCTCTGCATTTGCTATGACTTAACAACTAATCACAAGTGAAAACTGCCATGGGGACAGTGTGGTAGGTAGGTTGATCCCCCCACTTCAAGCTGTCCACATCTATATTCCAGGACCTGTGAATATGTTACCTTAGTGGCAAAGGGGCTTTGCAGGTGTGATCAAGTTAAGGCTCTTGAGATGGGGCGATTAGCCTGGATTATTGGTGGGGGGGGCAATGTAATCCCAAGGCTCCTCATAAAAGAGAGGCAGGAGAGTCAGAGATCAGAAAAAGGAGATGGGAGGACAGATCAGAGGTTGGAGTGATGGGTTACATTTTGAAGAGGGAGGATGGGGCCACAAGCCAAGGAATGCGGGTGGCCTCTAGAAGATGGAAAAGGCTAATAACAGATTCTCCCCTGAGGCCTTGAGAAGGAACCAGCCCTGCCCACACCTTGATTTTAGACTTCTCACCTTCAGAATCATAAGGTAGTATATTTGTGTTGTTTTAAACCACAAGTTTGCAGTAATTTATTACAGTAGGAAGAGGCAGCTCATCAAGACAGAAGCTGAGTCTGTGTCTGCCCAAGCCTGGGACAGTGCTTCCTATAGAGCAGGGGCTCAATAAATCTTTGATGAGTGAACCCAGCAGCTGCTAGTGAGTAAAGCACCCTGCGGACAGACGGTAACAGCCCCCAGCTCCTCACTGACCTCCACGTGTCCGCTTCCTCCACCATCGCAGTTCCCAAAGGACGAAATGTGGGTAACACTTCTCAGAGTCAGCATAGGAAAGACGAAAAAGGAAGGCTAGAAAAACAGGCTGCGATGTGGGGAGGGACCCAGAGATGCTGCCTAGCTTCCTACTCTCGAGCCTGAAGGGACCATAAATCACAGCCTGGATACCTCTGGTACCAAGGAAGAGGCTGTCCTACAGTGAAGACTTTCTCAGGTCACACAGCCCATGGGGCTGAGCAGGGAGAGTGTCCAGGGCCTCTGACTGGGAGCGGGGGGTGCTCTTTGAGGGACACGATCACAGGCTCACAGCAGGGAGCCACCTGGCCAGGCAGAGGCTGCCTGGACAGGCTTATGGTGGGGGAAACCTCTGCTGTACTGGATGCACAAATAAATGAAGTTCATGGCTACAATTTTGACAACTGCTTCTCTCATAGGATAGGAAAGCAGCGAATCAACAGCTGTGAGTGTGACAAGAGGCGGGTGGGATGGAGAGAATGAACTGGAGGGGGCAGGGGTTTAAGGAAGGAATTCAAATGTATCCACAACGTTCATTTCCTTAAAAATAAAAGAATCTGGGGACTTCCCTGGTGGCGCAGTGGTTAAGAATCCACCTGCCAATGCAGGGGACACAGGTTCGAGTCCTGGTCCAGGAAGATCCCACATGCCGCAGAGCAACTAACTCCGTGCACCACAACTACTGAGCCCTAGAGCTTAGTAGAGCCCACGAGCCACAATTACTGAAGCCCGTGCGCCTAGAGCCCGTGCTCTGCAACAAGAGAAGCCGCTGCGACGAGAAGCCCATGCACAGCAACGAAGACCCAACGCAGCCATAAATAAATATATTAAAAATAAATAAATTAATTAAAAAAATAAAAGAATCTGAACGTAGCAAAATGCTAACGTGTTGAATCTAGGAGTGGGTTATATTATTCTGTCCTTTCTGTGTTTAAAATATTTTTAAAGGGATAGAAAAATGGAGAAAGAACTGCTCTCCGATGTGATTTCATAAATGAATCACACAAACCCTCCATCACACACACACTGGTTTTGACATAGGCTCAGGGTCCATCCCCCTCTCCCTTTCCTCCTATCACTAAAATAATTTTCTCTGTTATGTACAATTTATATAATCACAGTAAGTAGTCAGGGCTTTTAGAAAATTCCATAAGTTTTCTTATCAATTTAATTATTTCAGCACATTGTTCATTCATTAACTTTCATTGAGTTGATGTACTTTTATAGTCCAAAAAAGGTTTTTAAGCTCAACAAAAAAGATTTGTAGAAGTCTTGAACATAAAATTGCTTGTTTATATTGAAATTCTAGTTTTAAGAATATTTATCTCTATTTTCCAATCTCCCTGCCAGCTCTCACCCAGACATAAACTCTTTTAATATTTTGTATGTTTCCTTTCGACTGCTTTTTTTTTTTAAATTGCAGGTGAAAATATGTGATTTATACAAATTTGTATTCTTTGTTCCCCTTTAGACAGCACCATAAGCATTTTATCCTATCATCAAGAATGCTTTCTAGGGGCTTCCCTGGTGGCGCAGTGGTTGAGAGTCCGCCTGCCAATGCAGGGGACACGGGTTCGTGCCCCGGTCCGGGAAGATCCCACATGCCGCGGAGCGGCTGGGCCCGTGAGCCATGGCTGCTGAGCCTGTGCGTCCGGGGCCTGTGCTCCGCAACGGGAGAGGCCACGACAGTGAGAGGCCCGCATACAGCAAAAAAAAAAAAAAAGAATGCTTTCTAAGTGTAATTTTAGCGGATCCTCCACATTCATTTTAATAGATACCATGAATTGTTTACACACCCGCTCCTTGCCAGCATTTTGCATATTCTGGCATTTCCTTATCACTGTAGTGTGAGGCAAACATGTTTGGGTGTAAGCCTTTGACCCCAGCTGTTTTTCTCATGGCAGTTTCCTAGAATTGGAGTTCCTAAGCAAAAGGGTACACAGTGTTTTAAGGTTCTTGACATCAGCTGCCAAACTGCCTTCCAGAAAGGATGTAGCAGTGTGATGTGGCCACCAGAGAGAGTCTTTGCTCCAGCCAGCTTGGAGAGAATTTAGGAAACTTATCTCAGGGGTTTAATTTGCTTTTCTTTCATCGTTAGTGAACTTGAGCTTATTCCCACAACTGTTTTGAGCATTTTTATGTCTCCTCTTGCCTATCCATAGTCTTTGCTCACGTTCTCTCTGGGGTCTGCATGTTCTCCCCATCACGGGTGTCAGCCCTTTATCTGCTAAAGACAGTATCCTTTTGTCTATTCTATCTTTGAAGACCATTTGCCCCAGTTCACCATTTGTTTCTGCCCCAGGTAAACAGACCTTGGCTGTGATTCTTTGGATTTGCCTGTCTCTCCAGGTTCTGAAGTGGCTGTTTGCCCTGTGACCTCAGTTCTGTGATGGGCCCAAGAAAAGTCACCAACTTTCAGTTTTTTAAAGCTTTTTCTTAAGGATGGGAGTAATGACTTCCAGATTCTTTACATGTCAGAGCTGAAACCAGAAGAGATTTATTTTTTCAGGAAATTGTAAACTCTGAATTCAATTTCTCTAATGGTTAGAGGACCATTCAACCATTAAAGAAGTTGAATTTGTAATCACAAAGCTCCCCCCAAAGATGTCCAGGCCTCTGCATTTCACTGGAGGAGTCCACCAAACATTGAAGAGTCTGATAACTTTGATCTGCTTAAAAAAAATGCTCTGTCTGGTTGATTTTCTAGATCTTAATCTTCTTTCCATTAGCACAAATTTTCATTTTAACCTAAAATGTATTTCTAGTTTGCGTGTCTAGTTATGTATTTGTATCTTCAGTACTGACCACTAGAATATGGGCGCAGTTATTCTGACTTTGCGTCCTTAATCACCATATTCATTCTGCATATTTTAGCTTATTTTCTTATTCCGTTTGAAGCTTTAATTCCCTTTCCTTTCTCTTTTCTATATGCTTTATGACTTTGCTGATGGAATTTTAAACATGTGCAGATAGAAGTGAATGATCCCTTGTACCAATTGCCTTTGAGAGTGGCCTGACATGACTTGTTTGGATTTTCACCAACATCAATGAAAAATAAAACAAAACAAACACCACCACCACCAACAAAACAGCAAGACGACTCTTCTTTTTAATTTTTTGACAGGAAAGTAGGATTTATTGGTGGGCACGAGTAAGGAGGGGACAGCGCCAAGGCTCTCGCGAGCGCAGGGCCCGCCATCTGTCCAGAGGGCCACAATAGGGATGTATATGACCCCACAGCTGTCCGGGATGAGCTGCCTTTCTGCCACCATGTTTTCAAATTCATCTGCATTAAACTTAGTAAATCCCCACCTCTTGGAGATGTGGATCTTCTGGCAGCCAGGGAACTTGACCTTGGCCCTGTGGAGGGCCTCAATCACATGCTCCTTGTTCTGCAGCTTGGTGCAGATGGACATTATGACCTGGCCAATGTGGACTCTGGCCACTGCACCCTGGGGCTTTCCAAAGGCACCGCGCATACCCGTCTGGAGCCTGGATTGGGGACAGCATGCCAGTCATTAACGTCCACTGGAAAGGGCTGTTTCCAAGGTCCCTTGGGGCAACAGGCTGCATACACTATTGAGGAGGCTGCTGTTTGCAGCCATTGCACACTGGGAAGACAACTTTTAATCACTTTCCTGCTTTGCCATATTTACTCCATTCAAGGGCTGGATTCCCTAACTTTGCACCTGCCTGTGGAGGGGCATGTAGCTGGTGCCATGATTTAAACATTGCACCGGGGGCTTCTGGAGGCAGGTACCATGTCGTAACCAAGCGCTCCTGGCTTCCCTCTTCTGGACTGTAGCACAGTCAGGCTCACGGGACAGGAGCGGTGGGGCAGCGTGGGCAGCTTGACGCAGTCATTTCAGCTCTGCTCTAGGGACAGTAATAATCTCTGGAGGTCCCCTATGCTTGGATTTCCAAACCAGGCTGTATGTTTAAAGCACCCAGGAAACTTGTCAGATCCAGATTTTTGGCCTCCATGCCAAGAGAATCTGATTCCGTAGTCTGGGCCTCAGAACTTTTAACAAGACCCTGAGGTCGTTGTGCTACATTACCAGTTTCAGAAACCTTCAATCCAGTGCATTCATTGGTCTCCAGGAAGCAACCCACCTATACAGGTCTCAGAACCTGTGAGTGGTCTTCTTTCTCTGGAGATCTTTTTTAGAAAACTACTTCTGGTTACTCATCCTGGTGTTATTCAATTCATAAACTTTCCTGAGCAACTCATTCAACCCCTGAGTACACAGCCAGCTCCGGAGCAGGACACCCATGGGCACTTGAGTCAAAGCAAGAGATGAGAAGTTTGAGTTGATTTTCTGGGTGAGCCGTGTGAATGCTATTGTCGCATAATGGATCCCCAGCTCCACAGCCAAGATCAGGATTTTAAAAGCAGCTGCTGGAGATGCTGCTGTTTTCACCAGAGCCAGGCCTGTGTTTTTCCTTTGTTAGGTGATGCCCATGGTCCTGCCAAGCAGGCCAGACCCTGGCAAAGCAGTGGCCTTCCCCATCTCCCACCAGGACCTCCTTTTCTGGCTCCAAGTCCATTTCTCCAGCCTTGCCTCATTTATCCCCCGACTCCCGAGCGCGGCACCCTTGTCCCAGCATTTGCTGGGCAGACTCCCCTGTCCAGAGCAGAACTTCTCGTGATGGTCTTTGCCAACAGCCTGGAACTTGTCAGACAAATGAGTTTTGCATATTTCTTACCCAGCCTTAGTCAAACCTGCTGAAAGCAGCAACCAGTTTAATCTCTCTCCTGTACCTTGTCCTGCTCTTGACCTGCTGGAGCAGCTGCTGTCAGGAGTGGCCAATGTTTACCTTGGCTTTACTGCACAACTCTGTGTCCAACTGGCCCAGGAGCCCAGGAACGGAGTTCCAGGAAAGTGAGAACGATGACCTTCTTAGTCCTTTCTGAGATGCATGACTCCACCTCACGAGGATTTTCCTTCTGTACTGCTGACCCTGCTTCCATGGTGGAGCAGAGCTGGACAGGCCCTACAAAGCAGGGAGGCCAAATTCCATGAGACCAGGTCACCGGGTGGGTCTGCCTTTGTCATCCTCTGGGAAGTAATACATTGCATGATCCTGACAACTGCTGAGAACCTGATATTCTTGGAAGTGCATTACCTTTCAGCAAGTGAGTGGCCCCACCCCATCCCTACTTTCCTTTGCCAAAGCCCTTTCACAATCTGTCATTCCCACCCCACCAAGGAACAGGGTGCTGTCTAGGGCCTTAGCACTTAGCCATTCCTAGGGTAGGACAGTCTAGATTGGAAGGTTTTTCTTTTAATCTTACCCTCAGGACTATCATGTACAGTTGTAGAGTCTGTGCACTGCACAGCTCTGTGGGATGCCATTTACACAGCCTGAGGTGAATGAGGCAATGCCCTGCTAACCCTAATCCTTCACACTTCCTGTCTCACACTGACCCCTCCTGATCCACCTACGTCATATGACTCTAAATCGGGGTTGGCAAACTATGGCCAACAGAGGACTTAGAAGTTTTACTGGGAGGGTATTTTGGTGTTTTGTCCTGTTTGTTTTGTTTATTTCCTCACTTTTTTTTTTTCTTGGCTGCACCACGCGGCTTACAGGATCTTGGTTCCCCAACCAGGGACTGAATCCCGGGCCATGGCAGTTGAAAGCACCAAGTCCTAACCACTGGACCACCAGGGAATTCCCCCTTCACCTTTTTTTTAAAATTAATTTTTCTTTTTTCCAGAAAGAGCTCGCAGGTGGTAAGCTTTCTAGGTCCAGGGGATTGTCATGGTCATATGAACCTGGGTAGTTGCCTGGGGCCCTGCATTCAGAAGAGCCTCACACTTGGTTTAATGTTCTGATATTGTCATCTTAAAATTCTTAACATTTTTAAACAAGGGGACCCACATTTTCATTTTGCACCTGTGTCCCACAAATTATACATCCAGTCCAGTCTGGCATTTTGCATGTTCAAGGACACTGTTATTTTGTTCTCACACTTAATGATAGTAAACTGGGCACAGAATTCTAGGTTCAGAATCATTTTTCTTCTGAATTTTGTAGATAGCTCCCACTTTGAGGACGCGCGATCAGATGCCAGTCTATTTGTTGAAACTTCACGTGTATGTCTCCCTCTGGAAAAGTGCAGGATTTTCTCTTTATCCTTAGCCAAGGATCTCTGGCTTCTTTAAGAGGTTGAAACTTCACTAGGTGATGTCTGTGTGTGACTTTTTCCCCCGTTATTGCTTCTCACAACCTTGGGGCACCTCAAAGCAATTCACTTAAAAAAAAACAAACAAAACAAACACACACACCCCCCCCACCCACTATTTTCCATTCCCTATTAAAATAAAAAAATTTTTAAGTCTCTCTTTCTGGAATGTTTATTAGATGGAAGATAGATCCGGGAACTCCAATATTCATACCTCTCATCAGCTTGTTTTTTTCCTATTTCTTATCTCTTTGTCAGATTTCCTTGACTTTGCCTTCCAGATTACATCTCCAGGCAAGGCTTCTTCTTTCAGCCAACAGTAGTCTTCAATAGAAAGGTCAGGGTGAACCAGATGACAGCCATGCCAGTAGAAGCCTGACTCACCAAAAGCCACATGGGTACTGGCATCAGTAGCATCTGCTCTGACAAGTTACATCTGTGAAATAACTGTACATTTCCCCAGGGTTAAATAAAACAATGTTGCAAAGCTTCGAGCACACTATTAGTGTTCCAAAAACGTTAGTGCTTATGAAAGATGAATAGTATTTAAACACTGGCTTCTTAACACCAGCTTCTTATGCCACCTCCCTTTTCCAGTTTTCTGATCCCCCCCGGCCAGACGCAATCCTTCTCCCTTTGCAACAATGCAATATGTTTATCTTACAGTAAGCTAACAAAAGTACACAGAAGAATGATAGGCAGAAATAGATTCCCAAAGAGCTTATGACCCAGTAGGAGAGGGTGTACACCTTACTCATTGTCCTGAATGTGGCCTGTACTGTTATAACATTTGCTTGAGCACCTTCTATCATAGAGAAACTTGTAATCATTCTGAAAATACCTACGTACTTCTGCCTCACTCGGGTGCTGGCAGTTTTGTGAGATCTAGATCAAAACTGAGCTAATCAAATGAACTTTGTCCTGTCTTTAGTTTTCTGTAAAGATCTTGCCCACTCGAACACATGGCAGGGCAAACCTGCACATTATTTATAATATTTGGCAACATTATGCAGAAGGAAGTCCAAATGAAAAAACTCTAAAGGGAATGAGACTATTTTGGTTCCAACGTCCTGGATGACCACTCTTTAGCTGTATAACTTTGGGCAAGTCATTTAACCTCTCTGAGCTTCATTTTCCTCCTTTTAAAAATGGAGATACCTTTCAAATGTACCTGGTTCCATCCTCCACCTTCCCCATATACTTCCACATCTATATATTGTCCTTAGAATGAAATCCAAAATCTTATGCGGTACCCAGAACAGATAGTTAGGATGAGGTAAGGTAGTTGTGGCACCTTTATAAAAGTGCTGTGCTTTCCCCATTCTCATCCACAGGACCCCATCTTCCTCCAGTCCTCTGAGATGACCATCTTTCCATTCCTCAGAAACACCAGGTTCCCAATTGTATATTCTCTGCCAAGCTCATCATGAGGTCACCACCACTGAACATTCTTTTAACTCCTCATTTACAGGGAGGGGACCTACTGCTTTTCCAAGAGAGTGGATCTCTTGGGAGCTCCATCCAAGGCCATGATGGTTAGAGCTGCCATGAAAACATAAAAAGCTTATATTTTAAAATGAACCAACTTATTCTTTGCTGTTCAGACTCTCTCCCAGAAAACAGGCTAGGAACCAGGAAATCCTTGCTTTTATGTGGATTAAAGCCACACATCAGATTAAAAAAGAGCCGTTTGCAAGTGTGGTGAGAATGCCAGCTGCTTGAATGCTGCGGGAGGGTCTCTGCATCTTCGGACATCCAGGGCTTTATGTGCAAGTCTTGGTGGTGTCCATTTTGAGCCCTCAGGCCTGATTCCTCTTCCTTGGCTCTCAGCTGTGTCTCTGATAGTGGAGGCTGCTCAATAGGTATGTGTGTGACACCTGCCTTAATGGCTGGCTGGCTCCTGTCCCCACAAGCCAAAGATGAATGAAGGATGAGCTGGATGTCACAGCTCTAATTCACAGGTCACAGGACTGTGATTCACAGAATTCCATATTATATTAGTACATAAATTCCATTATTTTAGTAAACAAACCCCTTAGTAGAGCCAGCTTATTATTTCCAAATTCCTTCTTTACCAGCATCAGGGAGTGGAGATATGGAGGGAATGTGTCAGGAGCATTACTTCTTAGGGTTGTTACGGGTTAGTTTAGGGAATTATGAATCGTTTCCATCAGCAATGCAGAAGGTTAAAAGCATTCATCAGGGCTTCCCTGGTGGCGCAGCGGTTGGGAGTCCGCCTGCCGATGCAGGGGACACGGGTTCGTGCCCCGGTCGGGGAGGATCCCACATGCCGCGGAGCGGCTGGGCCCGTGAGCCATGTCCGCTGAGCCTGCGCGTCTGGAGCCTGTGCTCCGCAACGGGAGAGGCCACAACAGTGAGAGGCCCACGTACCGCAAAAAAAAAAAGCATTCATCCCTCAAGATTTTTGCTGACTTCCAGACTAAAAAGATTTCACTTATCTCATTCTACAGTTGGTGCCATGGGGTTCTGGGCAATGCAGAATACTGGGGTACTTTACTATCTGAAGTTGTCCGAACCTTCCTGATTTATGAGAATTTGGCATTTCTTAAGAATTTAAGCACTTTGGTTTTTTGGCTTAGTAGAAATGTACAGCACTATGGCTATTAGATGACAGTCAACCAGCATGGTCAACCATAAGTATGAGAAATATAATTCTAGAGAGGGCAAAGGACTCAGAAATAATGGGCCAACAAAACACTGCAAGCTCTGGAGCCACTGGTGGGCATGGTAAGCAAGGCCTATGAGCCCAGCAAAAGCTAAAGATAGAAAGGTTTAAAATGAAGCTGCTTTAGGGAGATGAGGTAGAAATGGCAGTTTCCAGACGGGATATTGACTGCAAACTATATTTGGTTTATATCTCAGCTAGTTTTGGGCCAAACTCTCTAAAAGCAGTACAAATACCACACCACATTTCCTGCTTTGGCTAATTCTTGTTGACATTTCTACAGTAAAGTGAACTCTCCACAGAGTGCTAAGTACAGAAATAAGATTCAATTTTGTCTTTCAGTGATGCAAGCCTCTTCCTAGCCAGGTCTCAAGCTTGTACAAAAGAAACACTAGACAACGGTGATCTCAAAGTCTGATCCAAGAGTTCCACTTCCAGAACAGCTGGGGAACATCCTCCTGCGGACCAATAAACCCACCTATAACAACTATAAGCTGGACAAGACCAAGAAACAATACTCTGAAGGCACGAGAGAATGATCAAAGGCAAGCAGAGTCAGGAAGGAACTTGATACTTGGAATAGAGAACAGCATTTTCACAGCTCTTAGCCTGAGGGAATGTCACCACCCAGGGCCCAGAACTCTGGGAGACAACCAGCAGTCTTTCTGGCTTCAAGAACCAGAGAGTTCAGGGCAAGCAAGGTCACTGCAAAATGACAGGGAGTCCTGGAAAGGGGAGAACCAGAGAAGGGAACCTCAAATTCTGGATATAATCTCTGCCCAAATTTCCAGCTGATTGTAAGAGCCAGACTGTAGCTAAGGATACAATGACTGAACTGAGATTTCAGCTGCCACCAAGAGACAGTATTTGCAGCAGTTTGAGTCCAATCAAATTAACTGCCTGATAAAGCAAACAAAAAACCAACCCTCCTCTGTCAGATGTATTGGCGGTGGGGGTGAGGATGTCCAAGTGTAAATTCCCAGGCCACACCCACAGATCTGCAGCATCAGCGTCCCCTGGGGGTAGGGCCTCAACTCTGCACCGTCAAAAGGAGCTTCAATGACTCGAGCAGAGTTGGAGCCTCGCTGCTCTGAGAGCTGATGTAGTGCACACCGCATGCTCAGATGTCGGCTGAAACAGGCTGCACTTGAAGAGACGGTGTCTGTCTGCCAAGGAAGCTGTGTCAGCTGCCCACATCTTTGGTGCTGGCCACGGGAAGCTGAGAAGTCACTTGGAGACACAGAGGAGATACTTCCCTTCTTAAGATCATCACTGAAAACTTTTAGGGTATGTCCCGTCACACAGAGACAGGACACCGGTCCCTCGGTAGTCTCCTGCACATCAGCACAAGGCCTCTCTCTGCCATCTTTTCCTCTCCATATCCCCCGCCCCCACCCCCCATGGAAAGCAGCATTTTCAAGACTTGAATAGATGTAGGTTAAAGATCTGTTGGAGTTTTTGCAAATCTGCAGAAATATAGCAAGCTGGTTGGCACAGGAAGGTGAAATGTCTGGCATCTTAGTCTCAACATTGTTTCCATTGCTGTAACTTCCAATTATAAAAACACTCACAGGTAAAAACTAGGAAATAGCTCATAATGAACACAACAAACACAGCAGTAATGTCTGTAATGCACTTAATCCCCCCACCCTGGTCACTGTGACAATTACGTCTAATTTTACCAAGAAGGACATGGGCCCAGTCATTTAGCTTTTCATACCTGTCTTCATAACAAGTGTCCCAAGTCATACAGTGTGACAAACCTGATTTATAACTCTCAGCCCTCACATCTGTCAGCTAAGTCACCCTTCTCTCAAAATGGATTCAATGTTTAATGAGGAAAAAGGCTTGGGTTATTCTAAATTTTCAAACAATTAATGGCCACTCCATGGAAACTCTCTAAGCCTTAAGTCAGTATACAGAAATTTTTTTAAGGAATAAACTGTATGGTTGAATAAAATTCTTTACCCATTTATTTAGTAAACTACTTGATAAGAGTGTTTTTCAATTTTAAACCTGGGAGCTAATCTAATTAAGTAATGCTAAAAGCCAGACTACAGAAAAAAAAGATATTCTAGTTCTAATTAAGTATAACGTTACAAAATTTTTTTCTAAAGAGAGGTTTTAGAGGAAGTAGCAAGAGAAATACAGGAGTGCATAAGAGATGGGGAGAGACAGAAATAGAGGTAGAGCTTCATAGATACGGAGATATTCTTTTTTTTTTCCATCTTATATTGGTATCTTTTAATAAAAAAAAAATTAAAAATCAAAGAAAAATATCTGGCCAGGGCTGGGATGAGACAAACAGGAACACTTCAGAATCCAAGGCAGAGGGAAGGCTGTTTGCCCCTTTAGAGAATTGTAGGGGTGTGAAAAGGGAGACAGATCATGCACAAAAGTACTTATAAATTACACACCCAACTCCCACCCCCTCAATAAAAAGAGAAGAAAAAGCCCCATCACTTAACACCAAATAGCAACATTATCAATAAACCCTTTCTCTGCTGCCTGTCAGGACTTACTTGGAAGAGGAGGCCTGTGAGGAAAGGTGAAGAGAGTAAGGGTTAGAGGGAACACCTGCACTTAAGTCTGGTTTCCAACTGGGAGACAGACATTCTAATTCAGGTCACCCTCTCAACAAGTTTAAGCAAAAGAGAGCAAATAAAGAGGGCAGTTTCAAATTGGGACTGTGTTTCTATCTTAGGTCAAACAAAGACCGGTTATAACTTTATAGCTCGATTTTCAACAATTTAAATTACTGAGACTTACAGCCTTCCATACTCTGAACACCTGTCCCTCTCCTCCAAGTCTGGGTCTACACATCCGCACAGAACACCGAGCCAGTAAGCCCCTTCAGTTATTTTCTTACCTATTTCATAGGGAAACAAGATGGTTTCTATATTTTATAGGGATTTTATTAAAACATAAAGAATGCGCAAGGATCCAAAATTTATAAAAGCATATACAACAGAACAAACTGTCCTCTTCAAAGCTAATCACTATTAACAAACTCATGTACATGTTTACCCTCCTCAAAATGTCTATATATATGAGTACACGGTACGTGTATCCTGTATGCATATATTTATATGTCTGTGTATGTATATATATATATATATAATACATATATATATATGAAATACTATTCTGAATTTTGGGGGGTTTCCCGTTTTTTTCTATTAAAGATATTCTGGAAATTTTCCATATTGTCACTTATAGATAGACCTATCTCATACATTCCACTTATTGCAAGCTTATTGACGTATAACATGAGTAAGTTTAAAGTGTACAACATGATGATTTGATACATATATATATTGAGATCCACCTAATTTTTAAGGCTGCATAATATTCCAGTGTGGAATTTAATCAGTCATATATCAGGTTCTAGATTTTTAATCTTACAGTGCTGCAGTGAACATCTTGTAGCTGTCTTGGCACACTGGTGCTGGTGTATTTGTGGGACTGAATACTGGAAACGAAAGTGCCGTGTCAAGTAGTATGGGGCACATATAGCTTTACAATATATTGTAAATTATTTTTCAAAGTGGTGATTACCTATTTACAGTCCCACCAGCAGTGTGTGGGAGTTCCTAGTTGCCCTTAGCCTTGCTAATAGATCACCCCAACCATTCTCTCCTGCATCATCATTTTCCCCCTCTCTGCCAAGTTAATCATAAGGTTCCCCCTCCAGCTGTTACACACTTTTCTCCTCTTTACTCCTAAAAAAAAAAAAAAAAAAGTTGTCTATACTGGCAAATTCCAATCTCCCCCATTCTCCCATTCTCTTTTTTTTTTTTTGTGGTATGTGGGCCTCCCTCTGTTGTGGCCTCTCCCGTTGCGGAGCACAGGCTCCGGACGCGCAGGCTCAGCGGCCATGGCTCACGGGCCCAGCCGCTCCGCGGCATGTGGGATCCTCCCAGACCGGGGCGCAAACCCGGTTCCCCTGCATCGGCAGGCGGACGCGCAACCACTGCGCCACCAGGGAAGCCCCTCCCATTCTCTTTTATTCTTTAAATTTCTATTATGGAAATGGTCAAGCATGCAGAAAAGTAAAGGAAATAGAATAATAAACTCCTTTGTATCTGTCACTCAGCTTCAACATAACATTCTGCTCATTTTCTCTATTTCCGGTCCCCTGCCTTTTTCTTCTTGGAATATTTTCAAGTAAATCCCAGTCATAATTTTAACCACAAATACTTAGTATGTATCTCTAACAAATAAGAGCTTTAAAAAAAAACAACACGGGGCTTCCCTGGTGGCGCAGCGGTTGCGCGTCCGCCTGCCGATGCAGGGGAACCGGGTTCGCGCCCCGGTCTGGGAGGATCCCGCGTGCCGCGGAGCGGCTGGGCCCGTGGGCCGTGGCCGCTGGGCCTGCGCGTCCGGAGCCTGTGCTCCGCA
>NC_041231.1:50137261-50141175 GCF_002837175.3 Physeter macrocephalus | reverse complement strand
GGCCACAGCAGAGGGAGGCCCGCATACCACAAAAAAAAAAAAAAAAAAAAAACACATAGTCCCTATACCATTATTTCACCCAGTGAAATTAATAATTCCTTAATATCATCTGATATCCAATCCATCTTAAATTCTCCTCTAATTGTTCCCCAGAATGTCTTTTTAAGTTGGTTTTGTTCAAATCAGGAACCAAACAAGTCCTTTAAGTTTCTCCAATCTTTATTTAAGTCCCACCACCACCATCTTTGTTTTACACCTTCAATTTGTTGAATAAAGTGGATTATTTGTCCTGTGGACTTTCCCACATTCTGGATTAAGCCTGTTGTTTAACATGCTCCTCAGTATCCCATGCTTTCACAAATTGATCGTTAGATGTAAAAGGCTTGCTTAGATTCCAGTTCTATTTTGTTTGTTTTGGGCAACAATTCATCATAGCTGGTGTTGGTTGCCTGCTATTGCAACACGTCAGAGGCATGTAACTTCTGGTTGTTCCTCTTTTAGTAATGCTAAGGTTGATCACTGGGTTCAGATGTTATCAACCTGAGCCATCCAATAAAACATTTCCCATAAATTTTTTTAAAAATTTATTTATTTTATTTATTTATTTTTGGCTGCGTTGGATCTTTGTTGGTGCGCACGGGCTTTCTCTAGTTGCGGCGAGTGGGGGCCACTCTTTGTTGCGGTGCGTGGGCTTCTCACTGCGGTGGCTTCTCTTGCTGTGCAGCACGGGCTCTAGAGCGCAGGCTCAGTAGTTGTGGCGCATGGGTTTAATTGCTCCGCAGCATGTGGGATCTTCCCGGACCAAGGCTCAACCGGTCTCCCCTGCATTGGCAGGCAGATTCCCAACCACTGCGCCACCAGGGAAGCCCCTCCCATAAATTTTTTACCTAATACTTTCAGCAGCCTAGATCCATTATTTCACTACAGGTAACAAAAGGGTGATTTCCTAATCCTATCAATTCTCTGGCATTTAGTTATGATTCTTTTTTTAAATTATTTAGCTTTTTGGATTTTATTTTACTTATTTATTACACAGCAGGTTATTAGTTATCCATGTTATACATCTTAGTGTATATATGTCAATCCCCATCTCCCAATTCATCCCACCGCCGCCACCCCCTCCCCCCATTTTCCCCCCTTGGTGTCCATACGTTTGTTCTCTACATCTGTGTCTCTATTTCTGCCTCGCAAACAGTTCGTCTGTACCATTTTTCTAGATTCCACATATATGCGTTAATATACAGTATTTGTTTTTCTCTTTCTGACTTACTTCACTCTGTGTGACAGTCTCTAGGTCCATCCACGTCTCTACAAATGACCCAATTTCGTTCCTTTTTATGGCTATTTACCATTGTGTATATGTGCCACATCTTATTTATCCATTCGTCTGTTGATGAGCATTTAGGTTGCTTCCATGACCTGGCTAATGTAAATAGTGCTGCAATGAACACTGGGGTGCATGTGTCCTTTTGAATTATGGTTTTCTCTGGGTATATGCCCAGTAGTGGGATTGCTGGATCATATGGTAATTCTATTTTTAGTTTTTTAAGGAACCTCCATACTGTTCTCCATAGTGGCTGTATCAATTTACATTCCCACCAACAGTGCAAGAGGGTTCCCTTTTCTCCACACTCGCTCCAGCATTTGTTGTTTGTTGATTTTCTGATGATGCCCATTCTAACTGGTGTGAGGTGACACCTCATTGTAGTTTTGATTTGCATTTCTCTAATAAATAGTGATGTTGAGCAGATTTTCATGTGCCTGTTGGCCATCTGTATGTCTTCTTTGAAGAGATGTCTATTAAATGGTCTTCTGCCCATTTTTTGACTGGGTTGTTTTTTCAGTATTGAGCTGCATGAGCTGTTTATATATTTTGGAGATTAATCCTTTGTTGATTCGTTTGCAAATATTTTCTCCCACTCTGAGGGTTGTCTTTTTGTCTTGTTTATAGTTTCCTTTGCTGTGCAAAAGCTTTTAAGTTTCATTAGGTCCCATTTGTTTATTTTTGTTTTTATTTCCATTACTCTAGGAGGTGGGTCAAAAAAGATCTTGCCGTGATTTATGTCAAAAAGTGTTCCTCCTATGTTTTCCTCTAAGAGTTTTATAGTGTCCGGTCTTACGTTTAGGTCTTTAATCCATTTTGAGTGTATTTTTGTGTATGGTGTTAGGGAGTGTTTGAATTCATTCTTTTACATATAGCTGTACAGTTTTCCCAGCACTTTTTTTTTTTTACATCTTTATTGGAGTATAATTGCTTTACAATGGTGTGTTAGTTTCTGCAGTATAACAAAGTGAATCAGCTATATGTATACATATATCCCCATATCCCCTCTCTCTTGCATCTCCCTCCCCCACTCCCTATCCCACCCCTCTAGGTGGACACAAAGCATGAAGCTGATGTCCCTGTGCTATGTGGCTGCTTCTCACTAGCTATCTATTTTACATTTGGTAGTGTATATATGTCCATGACACTCTCTCACTTTGTCCCAACTTACCCTTCGCCCTCCCTGTGTCCTCAAGTCCATTATCTACATCTGTGTCTTTATTCCTGTCCTGCCCCTAGGTTCTTCAGAACTTTTTTTTTTTTTTAGATTCCATATATATGTGTTAGCATACGGTATTTGTTTTTCCCTTTCTGACTTACTTCACTCTGTATGACAGACTCTAGGTCCATCCACCTCACTACAAGTAACTCAATTTCGTTTCTTCTTATGGCTGAGTAATATTCCATTGCATATATTAGCACCACTTATTGAAGAGACTGTCTTTTCTCCATTGTATAGCCTTCCCTCCTTTGTCACAGATTAGTAGACCATAGGTGTGTTGGTTTATCTCTGGGCTTTCTATCCTGTTCCATTGATCTATGTTTCTGTTTTTGTGCCAGTACCATGTTGTCTTGATTACTGTAGCTTTGTAGTATAGTCTGAAGTCAGGGAGTCTGATTCCTCCAGCTCCGTTTTTTTCCCTCTAGATTGCTTTGGCTATTCGAGGTCTTTTGTTTTTCCATACAAGTTTTAAGATTTTTTGTTCTAGTTCCGTACAAAATGCCATTGCTGATTTGATAGGGATTGCATTGAATCTGTAGATTGCTTTGGGTAGTAAAGTCATTTGCACAATGTTGATTCCTCCAATCCAAGAACATGGTATATCTCTCCATCTGTTTGTGTTATCCTTGATTTCTTTCATCAGTGTCTTATAGTTTTCTGAGTACAGGTCTTTTACCATCATGTCATCTGCAACCAGTGACAGTTTTACTTCTTTTCCAATTTGTATTCCTTTTATTTCTTTTTCTTCTCTGATTGCCATGGCTAGGACTTCCAAAACAATGTTGAATAAGACTGGTGAGAGTGGACAACCTTGTCTTGTTCCTGATCTTAGAGGAGATGGTTTCAGTTTTTCACCATTGAGAATGATGTTTGCTGTGGTCTGTTGTATATGGACTTTATTATGTTGAGGTAGGTTCCTCTATGCCCACTTTCTGGAGAGTTTTTATCACAAATGGGTGTTGAATTTTGTCAAAAGATTTTTCTGCATCTATTGAGATGATCATATGGTTTTTATTCTTCAATTTGTTAATATAGTGTATCGCATTGATTGATTTGCGTATATTGAAGAATCCTTGCATCCCTGGGATAAATCCCACTTGATCATGGTGTATGATCCTTTTAATGTGTTGTTGGATTCTGTTTGATAGTATTTTATTGAGGATTTTTGCATCTATGTTCATCAGGGTTATTGGCCTGTAGTTTTCTTTTTTTGTGACATCTTTGTCTGGTTTTGCTATCACAGTGATGATGGCCTCATAGAATGAGTTTGGGAGTGTTCCTTCCTCTGCAATGTTTTGGAAGAATTTGAGAAGGATGGGTGTTAGCTCTTCTCTAAATGTTTGGTAGAATTCATCTGTGAAGCCATCT
>NC_041231.1:50128570-50137172 GCF_002837175.3 Physeter macrocephalus | reverse complement strand
TGGTCTGTTCATATTTTCTATTTCTTCCTGGTTCAGTCTTGGAAGGTTATACCTTTCTAAGAACTTGTCCACTTCTTCCAGGTTGTTCATTTTATTGGCATAGAGTTGCTTATAGTAGTCTCTTATGATGCTTCGTATATCTGCGGTGTCTGTTGTAACTTCTCCTTTTTCATTTCTAATTTTATTGATTTGAGTCCTCTTCCTCTTTTTCTTGAAGAGTTTTGGCTAAAGGTTTATCAATTTTATCTTCTCAAAGAAACATCTTTTAGTTTTATTGATTTTTGCTATTGTTTTGTTTCTATTTCATTTATTTCTGCTCTGATCTTTCTGATTTCTTTTTTTCTACGTACTTTGGGATTTGTTTGTTCTTTTGCTAGTTCCTTTAGGTGTAAGGTTAGATTGTTTGAGATTTTTCTTGTTTCTTGAGGTAGGACTGTACTGCTATAAACTTCCCTTTAGAACTGCTTTTGCTGCATCCCACAGGTTTTGGATCATCATGTTTTCATTGTAATTTGTCTCTAGGTATTTTTTGATTTCCTCTTTGATTTCTTCAGTGATCTCTTGGTTATTTAGTAACGTATTGTTACTAAATAGGGTGATTTCCTAATCCTATCAATTCTCTGGCATTTAGTTATGATTCTTAAGTGAAAAACGTTCTCTTATCAGGTTAACCTGATACACAATCAGGATAAATACTTCATTTTTCCAGTTAATTTTCAAAATAGTAAGTTGGTGACCTAATAATCTCCAAAGGTGACTAACAGATTTTTTTAAACTATCTTTATGACCTCGTAGGCTTTTATATATTTCATGTCAATTGTTATTCTTTTTGATGCTCAAATTGTCCCATCTTTGGCCAATGGAAGCCCCTTCCAATTGGCTCCTGGGTCCTTTTGACATGACCTTACTCTGACTGCTTCCCTGCTTTCAGACACAGGATGGTCCAGCCTCATCTTGTCCCTTCCCTGCCCCTTCTAATGGGACAGTCTTGGTGCTAGGGTATGCCTTGCCACTGAGTTCTGATTGCTTCTAGGCCTTTTCAGTGGATAAAGCTATGCAACATGTATTTTTTAGGAAAAATAAATCACTGTATTTTGCTGGTACTTCCAAATGAAATATACAATTACAGGGTTTTTAATTTTATTCTTGTATCTCTTCTTTCTTGTACTAAAAATCTTGGCTCTTACTTCCTTTGACTTAATATTTGCTTTATCATATGTAAACACAAGGAGTTTCAAAAGGACAACACCAATATCATTGCTAAAAATAAAAACACTAAATGCAGTTTAAGTTTTCATTGTAGTTCACAGGATATATTCCATTAGGAAAGTGCAGACAAATGCTGGGCTTTAAAGTCGCTTGAAGTAATTGTTCTGTGTGTGGTTACACCACCAATTTGATAGATAGTTAAGTTTCAGTTTTAAGAGTTGCTTTTTTAATTATAGAAAACACTGACAGGGTCCCAAAGTAAAAAGTATAAAACAAGATACAGATCTAGGTGCCATCTCTGGCCAGCTCCCTACCACCACCCCCAAGGGAACTGATTTACTAGTACTGATGTAATTAATCCTTCCATTTTTCATTTTTTCTTTTTAACATAAGTAAATGCATGCTCGTTTTTTCATTTGTCTCCTCCTTTCTTACACAATCTGGTAGCACAACATACCTGCTCTTCACTTTCACTTCCTCTACTCTGAAGAGGACTCCAGGACAGCATTTTTTTTTGCGGGGTGGGGGGGAGGGGGCAGGAGTTCAAGACTGTTTTTATTTTCAGAGCCTGCAACAGTTGGTTAGCAAAGCCAGCTAAGCTGGTACAATCCGAAGGCCATCCCACCTCCCTTTTCAGGCATTCAACTGGCAGAATCCTCACAAATAAGATTAGAAACCAACTGAGGTGTGTCTCCATGTGTGTGTGGTTCTGCAGCCTTCTCCCTCTTCCCTCCTGGAGATGCTCCCTCGTTTTTTTTTTTTTTAACAGCTGTGCAGTATTCCACTGTATGTATGTGCCAGGTTTCTTCCATCAATCCCCTCTAGATGGAGATTTGGGTGGCTTCCACTCTTTGGCTGCTATAAATAGCACTGTAATGAAGATCTTTGTGCATATACCATCTCATATTTTTACCAGTACACCTCAGATAGATTTTTAGAAGTGAGACTGTTGGTTGAAGGATAAACTCATATTTAATTTAGATAGTTATTAACAAATTCCATCCACAGGAATCTGTACTTTCTGGAGTGCTTGTTTCCCCACTGTCTCACTAACAGAGTGCACTGTGTAACTTGGACTTTTCGCAATCCAACAGGTAAGAAATGGTATCTCAGTAGTTTTAATTTGCATTTCTCTTATTATGCATATCCTCATATGTTTAAGAGCTATTTATTTGCAATTTATTTTCTGTGAACTGTCCATATCTTATTTATTTATTTATTTGGTTGTACTGGGTCTTAGTTGCGGCAGGTGGGCTCCCTCGTTGCAGCTTGCTGGCTCCTTAATTGTGGCATGCGAACTCTCAGCTGCAGCATGCATGTGGGATCTAGTTCCCTGACCAGGGATCAAACCCGGGCCCCCTGCATTGGGAGTGCGGAGTCTTACCCACTGCGTCAGCAGGGAAGTCCCTGTCTGTATCTTTTTGCCCATTCTTTCTGGTTCTTTTCAAGTTTAGAAATTCTTCACGTATTAGGGCTATATTAGCCCTTTGTGATAAATGTTGCAAATATTTTTGCCAGTTTATTATTTACTTTTTAACTTTGCTTTTTTTGGCTATCTAAATCTCTTTCTTTCGATTAGATATAAACTCCTCCTTTTATTGCTTCTGGATTTTCAGTCACAGGAATGTTTCCCCCACTCTCAGATCATAAAGGAATTCACCTATGTTTTCTTCCAGTTATTTAGAAGGTTTCATTTTTTACAGTTGGGTCTCTAATCCATTTGGATTTTATCCTTCTGTACAGTGTGAGAAATGGATTCAATTTTATTATCTTCCAGGTATTTAACCACACTTGTCTCGACACTGTTTTTAAAGTCTTTTTCTCCACCAGTAAGATGATTCCTTTATCATATACTAAATTCCTGGACTTTTGCTCAATTTTTTATAGTATGTTATAATATCTAGTAGTGTTATCCCTCCTTCCTTTATTTTCTGTAAAATAAAGTACATTGTACATAATTTAGCAAAGATCAAATACTGAAATAGATTTTTTTTTTTTTAAGAAAACATTTAGGACCCACTCTATTTTCAGGAATTCAAGGATTGGGACCTTCTGTGTTAGCTCAATCTTCACAAAATTACATATACAATAGCCCAAGGTAAAATTCACCTTTTAAAAAGAATTATGGCAATATTTTTCAAAGAAACCAAAATTAGTTGTTAGGAAAATAAGTTCCACTTGACACCTGGGTACATCTTTTCCCTGAATCACCTGGCACATCTATGGGTAGAAGCCCCATCTACTAAGTGAACCTAGTAACTTCCCTCTAAGGTCTGAGACCACGTTTCCTGTGCAGAAACCCTCCTGTACGACTGAAAACTGTCATTCACCCAGCAAAGGAAAATTAAGAGAGACTGGAGAGTGTGCCAAATAAAAACACCAAAAATGACCCAAATTATCTGCACCACTTATAGGTTTGAATCTGGCCATCCAAGATACAAACTAAAAAAGTAAAGACTACTTTTATTCTCAAGGCAGAGAAATCTGACTTGGCTCTCCTGTTACCTTCTGCACTAACCTAGTCCATCCCACAACTGAGACAAATTGCTCACTGAGAAGCTACTTGTCGTGCTTCAGTGAAATGTGCCTATTTTTTGGGCAGGGGAGATATTGTTGAAAACAGAACATTCGTCTTCCTCACAGTTAATCAACAGTGATACAACCTTACACTTCCTAACAACTAAACATTTCCTAATTAATCATTTTTTAAATGCAACAATCAAAACTATGAAGTCATTATTTGCTCTAGGTTCACTGTTTTTATTTACATAACCACCTTTCTCCTAGACAAGCAACATTAAGCAAAACATAAGGCAAAGATGACTTGCTGGTGACCATCCTATTCAACTTTCTTTTGCGGAGGGTCTTCTCAGTAGTAGCCAGTTACCACATGGAGCTTTTTCACAGTTTCAGAGACGCTTTCCTTGTATTAAAAACAGCAAGAAAGTGCTACACTTGATGGTAGTTACTGTCAAATAGTTCAATCAACCTTACAGAATTTCTGTAATATAAATTCAAGTATGTAAGTTACTTAATCAACACAAAACTCTTAAAACAAAACAAAACAAAACAAAAAACCCCCCAAGTACTAGCTGACTTCTGGTGCCATGAGATATAATAGCACCACCGATTTTTATATTTTAGTGGTTAAAATGTAATCCAGTTTTAGCACCCGTGTACAAGAGTTAGATGAAAATACATGATTTGGCTTACTGGAAGGTAACAGTCTTAATGACCCCTCAGTGAGGAAATCTGTTCCTTTTGCTGCATGCTGGCTCAAAGAAAAGAATAACAGTATTAATGGGGGAAAATAGGATAGACTTTTTTTTTTTTTTTGCGGTATGCAGACCCCTCACTGCCATGGCCTCTCCCGTTGCGGAGCACAGGCTCCAGACGCACAGGCTCAGCGGCCATGGCTCACGGGCCTGGCCGCTCCGCGGCATGTGAGATCTTCCCAGACCGGGGCACGAACCTGTGTCCCCTGCATCGGCAGGCGGACTCCCAACCACTGCACCCCCAGGGAAGCCCGGGATAGACTTTTAGTTAAGGCTTTTCAGTACTTGAAATACTTAAGGATGGATCACATTTAAAATGGTGAACATGGCTTTGCAGCCTTAAATAGAGAAGAAAGGAAAATCAGAAAAATCAATGCTAGAAATCAACTCCCATCTTTTTTTTTTTTTTTTTTGCAGTACGCGGGCCTCTCACTGTTGTGGCCTCTCCCGTTGCGGAGCACAGGCTCCGGATGCGCAGGCTCAGCGGCCATGGCTCACAGGCCCAGCTGCCCCGCGGCATGTGGGATCTTCCCGGACCGGGGCACGAACCCGTGTCCCCTGCATCGGCAGGCGGGCTCTCAACCACTGCGCCACCAGGGAAGCCCAGCTCCCATCTTTTTAACCAAAACCCTGTCTCTACACTCCATTTCAAAAACGAAGTGAAGCATTCTAAGAAAGTGACAAATTTTTACATAAAAACACACCAAATTTTGTTGAACTCTATCAGTTATTAGACATGGTATATATAAGCAAGGAAAATAAGGTGCACCTTTACATTATATAAAATAATAAACTCAGAAATCACTTTTTAAAATTGGTAATACAGACTGCAATATAAAATATACTTGATATAGCAAAGTTAGATAGAAATAAAAATTTTAGTTGAAAAATTACAATATTTCAGTACAGCAGAGGGACAAATAACCTTTTATTAAAGCTACTAGATTTGGAGACTCTTGTATATTTTGATTTTGGAGAAAGGAAAGTCATCCTTCTAGAAGGCACTAACTGGTTTAAATGTGCTAGCAGCTTCATAAAGAAAACATGGGGAAAGTACAATCAAGAAGACTGCCTGGTTCTCATGTGAGATTCCTTACTCTGCATCGCAGACTGCAAATTATTGCTGAGGAACTGTATTAGCCATGTGCATTTCCCACATCATCTGCAGTGTGTTCAGTCCACAGTGTCACAGATCTCCTTCACTTTCTGGTTAAAGTCTTCTGGTTGATCTGCATACACATAATGCCCTGCTCCGAGAATGGCCTAGGAAAGGAAAAGCAGTCAGATGGTCAGTGAGTAAAAGCATTTAATAAAACACAATGACACACACAAAGACATTTAGCAATGAAAGTGAGAACAGCTATATGTAAAACATAAAAGAAAAAGCAATACTGATCTGTAGTAACTATTATATACTTCATTAAATAAAGGATCTGAGAATAAAGAGAAAATCCAGTGAACCTTACTAAAATTTTAATATGCAAAAATAACATTCTAAATTGACCTCTAACAATAGGGCCAACAGAAACACTGAACAAAGTTAAGAATGTGTTGCCTTGGGAGGTGGTCGCAGTGCTATTGGACCTGTCTGTCCCTCTTTCAGTCTCTCCCACTGCAGAGATGCTGTGGCTCTAGGACAGACAAGGGCCTAAGAATGGGGATTCGCTTTCTGGACATGAAGATTTGTATGGGTCAAACCCTGCCCCATCACAAGTGACAGCAGGTCTCTGACAAAGGCTGCAGGTATAGCTTAGATGTGAAAGCACAGGGATGACCTGAAATCTCACTGAAAGCAAAGATAATGGAACAGACTTCGCCTACAACTATAAACCAAAAATAAACCACACACTTACTATCGTCTTCACATATGAATGTGGTCGTAATGACTGGATGCTGGTGCCAGAATTGCCATCTATGCAGGATCGGGCACCATAGATCACCGAAACTGGAATGTCAGGGTGCATTTTACCAATTCGCTGCAGCATTGGTCTTTTTGCCCATCCATAAGGAACAGTCATATTTCTGAACGCAGTCTCACCACTTAAAGGGAGAAAATCATATGTATGATTCTGGGGGATAAGTATGTATCACACTCCCACCTCTATCAAAACACACTCATATTTAGCTTCTCCTCCTTTTAAGAAAAACCGCAGCTTACATAGAAAATAATTTACTAGGAAATGTAAGGAACAAACCCCACAGAAGATATATGCTTTTGTTAGATAAACAAGGATGCTTTAAACTCTAAAAAAACTCTAAAAAAAATGATCATCTTCCAAATCAAAACATGCAACCCTAAGTCCCTATCATAAAATCATCAAATTTCCTGTGGGGATAGCTGAAATATGTTTTTTCACTCTAACTTATTTACAAAGCAGCTTTTCCACATGTTCATAGCCCCAGCATTTTACCTACAATGGCAAAACCAATACCAAGATAAGAACAAATTCAGCTTAAGTATTCTTTGTGTATTGTTTATATTTAAAATTTTCTGCCTGTTATGATGTTTGCCATCTTTAAAAACCTTTCCAGCTGGGGAGAGACAGCCTCCTGGAGCTAGCCAATTCGTAGAGACAGCAAAGGACTCAACTGGGACTGCCTTTATATGCAAACTAACCAATCCAGAGCTGCACCTCTTCTGTCTGGCTTGCACATCCTCGGAAGCAATGTTCCTCTGCCTTAATCATCCCAGGGCCAGGTGCCAGACAACTAGAAACCATCCCTATATCTTAGTGCCCACTGAAATTATTCAACTAGCAAATCCTACACTGCCCACCCTGCGCTGCCTTGCCTCTCCTGCAGAACCCAGTAAAGGCTCCTGCCTGGACTTCCCCTCACTCCTGTCTTCTGCCACCTGACCAAAATCTGGTGCGTCCCCTGTGATCCTTCACAGCATTCAGTGACCGCCTCTCTAGGACCTGTGAGTATACTAAACTTTGTTTTCTTGAGCCTCTCCTATGTCTTCTCTCATGGCCACAGCTGACTGACTGTCACATAAAATACAGAACATTTGGCAGACTCCTAGGATAGATCCATTCTGCCATCATTTCTCTTCTTTCCTTGTACTAGGTGTGCTTCTGAACGGCCGTTTATGAATTCAAGTTCCACCACAAGAAAAGCAACAAACTAGGATTACACAGGCACACGTAATCATGAAATGTGAGTAGGTGAAGAACAAACCACTAAGACCATGCAGGAAAACAGATGATGTCCCTGGAACAGGCCACTAAAAATTGTTGAAACAAATCAATGAAGTGTGTAGACCTAATCCACCAGACCCAACTGCCTGGTGAGTCACAAAACATCAAACCCTTGGGGGACCCCCAAACCTCTCCAGCTTCCTTCACCTTTGGCAGAGAACCTCTAACCTACTTTATTAAAAAGACTGAGGCTACAGCTGTACCTCAAGTGCTCTCATGGCCTCAATCTTTTTAATAAAGTAGGTGTACATATTCTCTGACAGAAGTGAGAGAGGCACAAAAAAAAAAAAGTGAAGGAGGCTGTCTGTGCATCTCACCTCTCAGCCTTTCAGCCAAGTTTCAGTCTTAGAAATGATGAGGTACCACTTTTATATTTTAAAGTATGGTCTATGGCTAGAATCATCTGAAGCATTTGTTAAAGATGCAGCCCAGAACTCCTGAATTAGAATCTTAGAGACAGAGTTCAGGTACCACTTTTTTTTTTTTTTTTAATATTCAATGGTCTTCATTACAATTATTATTTTTTTACATCTTTACTGGAGTATAATTGCTTTACAATGTTGTGTTAATTTCTGCTGTACAACAGAGTGAATCAGCTATATGCATACATATATTCCCACATCCCCTCCTTCTTGTGTCTCCCTTCCACCCTTCCTATCCCATCCCTCTACGTGGTCACAAAGCACCGAGCTGATCTCCCTGTGCTATGCAGCTGCTTCCGACTAGCTATCTATTTTACATTTGGCAGTGTATATAAGTCAATGCTACTCTCTCACTTCGTCCCAGCTTACCCCTCCCCCTCCCTGTGTCCTCAAGTCCACTCTCTACGTCTGTGTCTTTATTCCTGTCCTGCCCCTAGGTTCATCAGAACCATTTTTTTTAGATTCCATATATATGTGTTAGCATATGGTATTTGTT
>NC_041231.1:50101236-50128249 GCF_002837175.3 Physeter macrocephalus | reverse complement strand
TTGATGATGGTCATTCTGACCGGTGTGAGATGATATCTCATTGTCGTTTTGATTTGCATTTCTCTAATGATTAATGATGTTGAGCATTCTTTCATGTGTTTGTTGGCAATCTGTATATCTTCTTTGGAGAAATGTCTATTTAGGTCTTCTGCCCATTTTTGGATTGGGTTGTTTGTTTTTTTGATATTGAGCTGCATGAGCTGCAGCTCATGGAGATTAATCCTTTGTCCGTTGATTCGTTTGCAAATATTTTCTCCCATTCTGAGGGTTGCCTTTTCATCTTGTTTATGGTTTCCTTTGCTGAGGCACCACATTTTTGACAAACTCCTCCAATAATTCTGGTACAGAACCCAGCACAAGAACTGGAGCTCTCATCATCATACTCCATTCTTAATCCTCTCCCTAACGACTGTAGGCTCTGTCTTCCAGGCTTCTCCCAGCTCGTCAAGACTTTCAGGCTCTGTTTTCTCCACCAGTGCCTTGTACACAACAGCCACAAGTCATTGAAAAAAAAAAGAAAAAGAAATACCTTTGCTTGGCCCTCTTCCTCCCTCTACTATGCTCTCTCTCATAATCACTGTCAAAATTCATGCAGACTCCCCTTCCCCTCGCCCCTCACTTACTCCTCACCACTGCAGCAGTGTCTCTCATGCTGACACACAGACTTGAAGAAGTGCTGAGTAAAAGAAGGGCGCAATCAGCAAATGAACTTGAAAATGCTGCCTAGTATCTCCCACGCACCTGGGAGATTCAAAACCCTTCGGCTTGGGCTTCCCTGGTGGTGCAGTGGTTTAGAATCTGCCTGCCAATGCAGGGGACATGGGTTTGAGCCCCGGTCCGAGAAGATCCCACATGCCGCATAGCAACTAAGCCCATGTGCCACAACTACTGAGCCTGCGCTCTAGAGCCCACAAGCTACAGCTACTGAAGCCTGCGAGCCTAGAGCCCGTGCTCCACAACAAGAGAGGCTGCTGCAATGAGAGGCCCACGCGCCACAACGAGGAGTAGCCCTCGCTCACAACTAGAGAAAGCCCGCATGCAGCAATGAAGACCCAACGCAGCTGAAAATAAAAAACAAACAAACAACAACAACAACAAAAACCTTTGGCTTAAAAAACGGTTCTAAGAAGATCCACGGTACAGAAAACCATTCTTGTTTAACCCAGAACTCCTTTTTTGTAGAACATTCAGTCTCATTTGGGAATGCTGCTTTATTTGAAATTCTTCTTTCTCTCTCAACTCTGACCACCTTAACGAGATGCCCAAGACGAAGACTTCCCTCAACTATCCACAGGCACCTTAGGGGAAGAAAGTATGTATGGCTTTTTAATCTCTCATCAGAATCCAGTACAATGTTTTACATAGTAGGTGCTCCATGAATAGATGAGTAAATTAAGAAGTGTTACTCGTTTAACTACTTGTCCTTTTAAATTTAGTCATTTACATACTGATGAGAATCTCCTGGACTATTCATATATTTTCAAAGAATAAAAGTCTAAAACACAAACACAGTAAATTTAGATAAACCTTACCTCGGAGTCTGGACGTTACAGTGGTAAATGTATTCTGTCACAGTATCATCTGCAAACATTGAAGAATACTTCCGTTTGAAATCAGGCCTTAAACGCTGTACTAGACTTAAACCTATTTAATAGAAAACAAACATTTTAAATTATATGTATTTTTAAATTATAATTTAATTTATATACAAATATAGGACAGTTTAGTGTTTGCTTCTGTAATGAGCATTACATGCTACATTACACATGTATTCAAATATGTATTTTAAGTGGAAAAAAGCACAGATCCTAGAAACTGCTCTCCTCAAGTTCCCTAAGGAAAGATTAAAATAAGAGTAAAAGTCTGTCATATGTTGACTTACTAATATGCTTTAGGAGCTCAAAAACAGTTGCCTAAGACTTGTTTTTGTAGGAAAATAAATTCTATTAAACAAGGGAGGTGAATAGGACAGCTCATACATAAAATTAACTTAATAATTTGCATTTCTTCCACAATTACAACACATTAGTATCTACACGAAGTGAATTGGTGTATAAATATTTCTTGGGAAAATTAATTCCGAGTTTCTGCTAGGGACACTAGCAGAACTCCCCGCTAGGGCCATCCACAGTGGCTCCCACGGTCCCACCCCTGAGGTGAGAGGCAGGGGCAAGGCCCCCAAAGGAAAGAGGATGAAGAGCAGGAACTTTTGCCTGGTTACTAGTTTCCCTTCAGGGACCCAGGGACTGGCCGGTTTCCCTCTCTGCTATCACTGCCCAATACTCTAGCAAGATCTTACTTCTTCACTGGCCCTGCCTTCCCATCTCTGAAGGAATTACACAGCTCCACCAAGAATTCTCATGATGCAGTGGACATTCTGCATCACCCTCACCACCATGTGCAAACAACAATGGGAGGCAGAGGACATGGCTTTAAAGGGCCCCTCCTAGGCACCCTCCCTCCCCCATCATTATCTCCTAACTTCTTTTTATGCTTTACTTTTCCCATAATTGCTACCTGTGTAACTGTGATCAAGCAAAATCCACTTACATGTCAGGACTATACAGCTCTTAAGCAGCTCATCAAAGGAGGACCAGGCCCCTAAGAAGGTGTGGCTCTATTGGGGGGGGTGGTGAAAAGAGGCTACCTACACGAGTACTGAGGGCATGTAGCGTGGTCCCCCATTCAGTCCCCGTGCCCTCTTCTCACTGCTGCAGTCCCGCTGCTTTCCCAAAGGGATGGCACTCAGGCAAGGGGGCAGGCAGGCCTGGACAGGGGGCAGCAGAATCTACAGTCACCTATGCAGCAGGTATTGCCACACCCTCACCCACCCGCCACACCTCTATTCTTTTCTTGCTAAGAGAAATGGACTTTTGTGTATCATTTAGGCAGCAACGTGCACAGGAAAGCAGCCCCTCACTCCAGCCCCTGGGAACAAATGATGATTGATCAGTCATAGAAATTTCTTCTTCTTTGCTGATGGAAGAACTAGGGGTGGGCAGAGACATAAGGAGAAGTCTGCTGGGGCTCCCAGAGAAGACCTCCTTCCCTGACAAAGAGCATCATGCTTTCCTTTCTTCTCGTTCAGAGAGCTTGTGAGATGATGCTTCCTGTCCTAGCAACCACTGAACAACTGTGAGGTAAAAGGTCAAGAGAATCACATACACAGACCCAAACCCTAACACCAAGGAGCTAGCTTTGGGAACAAATGCTAAAACCACCTGCTTCCAGACTGCTTGTTAAGGAAATAATAAAAGGCCTTCTGGTTTAAACCGCTGAGGTCTTCAGTCACTTTCAGCCAAAAGCCCTCTTAACTGACATAAGCTGTAAGATGGAAAGGCAGAGGTCCAGACCATCACCATCTGTGACAACGAGGGAAGGAAATTCCCTTGGCTGTGAGGCTGAGACAGAAGAGCTGAGGGTCAAATAACTTAAATCAGAGACTAAACTCAAAATATGACCAGAAACACAAATCAGGAGTCCCCCAAATCTTTGTGGGAAAGGATGACTTTATTTTCTTAACACTCTGACATTACAGGGCAAGAAAGGAATCTGAGTGATGGTACCTGTGTTATCCCACGGTTGTCCGTCAGGTCAGGCTTTGTGACCTGCCAGCTGGACATCACTAACTGGCCAAAGGCTCCTCAACAGGTCCCTGGGGCTAGCAGATAAACTCCCATGCCTGGGGCTAGCAGGTAAACTTCCCCAAAACACTGCTTGCTTGGCTTTTTTCAGAATGTTCAAGGTCACCTAACTTCATCCTTAGCACTTCCTACCTCCTCTGCTTGCTAATAATCTGTAATGTTTACAATATAAAGACCATTTAAAAAAAATAAATTTATTTATTTTATTTGTTTTATTTTTGGCTGCATTGGGTATTCATTGCTGTGCACAGGCTCTTCTCTAGATGCGGTGAGTGGGGGCTACTCTTCATTGCGGTGTGCGGGCTTCTCATTGCAGTGGCTTCTCTTGTTGCGGAGCACGGGCTCTAGGCATGCAGGCTTCAGTAGTTGTGGCACGCAGGCTCGGTAGCTGTGGCTCATGGGCTCTGGAGCGCAGGCTCAGTAGTTGTGGAGCATGGGCTCCGTTGCTGTGGCATGTGGGATCTTTCTGGACCAGGGCTCGAACCTGTGTGCCCTGCATTGGCAGGCATATTCTTAACCACTGCGCCACCAGGGAAGCCCTAAAGACTCCTTTTTAAGGAGAGGAGCCTGGTTTCATTCACCTTTATGCATGGACTGGTACTTTTTAGAGGAGGAGGAGAAAAAGTAAGGTTCAGTTTTTTTGTTTGTTTTTAAGATTTTAACTAACAATGGTGATCAGCAAATACTCCTCTATTGCTATGTATAAACATTTTGCTTTCCTAGGATACAGATACAAGCAAGCACTCACCAAAGGGTCCTGCAATCCTGAGGCTGGCTAAAGGGTTAAAGGGAGTCAATGCCGCTCCCAAGGCTCTGATCCAAATTGGAATTGGTCTCTCTTCATCAGCAAGGTCTGGTCGCTCAGGAAAACCCCAAGGCTCCACTAAAATGAGATGACTAACCCTGCTGGGGAAAGAACAGACTTCAGATCATTTGGCAAATTCACCCTAGGACTATAAAGAACTTACATGATTTATAAAGTAAAAATAGAATGAACTTCCTTCAAAAACCTTGCATTAAAGAAAAAACTAATGACTGAACAGTTTACATCATGCTCTTATTATGCATAAATTGATGAGATTTGGTAGGATTTGAGAGTTGTTATGGTAGAAAGAGGGCTTCATTTTTAATCTATCTAAATGTGGATAGTAACGGATGCGTGAAAGGGTATATGGTAACTGTGGTTACTCTTGAGAAAGAAGAAAAGACAGCATTTGTTGTTGTTTAAGCTACACTCTGGCAGATGGTATAGATCACTGACCATTCAGAAAAATCCAATGGTTCCATGTATCTCATGGTTGACACTGCAGAAATGACTGGAGATTAATATTACACTCATAAAATAGCTTTGGACACCAACAATAGTTATCTCCTATGAACCAAATCATTCTAAAAATTTATGAGGCATTAGCACTTTAGGTGGATTCAAAAGGACTCTGAATGAACGTTTGACAAACACGAAGATAATGTAACAATATGGGCTGAAATTATACCCCTAGTTTGGGATTTCAGTTTGGTGAACAGGAACACATTTACCCTATGCATAACATCATGATATACTGGCATTAGATTCTGTTCCTAATCCTTTCCTAATTTTCTTCTTTACTTCAAAGAGAAAGAAAAGCTTCATTCCAAACTCATATAAAAATTGTTTCATGTCACTAATAGTTTTAATTTTTCCATTTTAGGAAGCATCTTTCTGATGAGGGAAAACCAGAACCACGTCCTTGTGATTGTATCATGGTATAACACATCAAAAAGATCTTCAACAAAACATAAATGTCCTGACACAAAACGATATTCAACTGTAGCCAAAACAGTCAACAAATGGCAGCAAAAATCTCCCAAGGGTGAACCGACACTGATTCTGAAGTCCCTTTCCTAAGTCATAATTGAAATAGAAAGGTAAAAAAACCAGAACAGGGTTTCCCTCGTGGTGCAGTGGTTGAGAGCCCGCCTGCCGTTGCAGGGCACACGGGTTCGTGCCCCGGTCCGGGAGGATCCCACGTGCCGCGGAGCGGCTGGGCGCGTGAGCCATGGCCGCTGAGCCTGCGCGTCCGGACAACAGTGAGAGGCCCGCGTACCGAAAAAAAAAAAAAAAAAAAAACCAGAACATGGGAACAGACAGCTATTATTTTCCCAATATAAGAAGTTTTCTTATTTTTGTCAGTACAGATAAGGATGAGTTAGTAATGAATCCTTTGCTCTGACTGCATTTTCTCAAACAGAAAGCTTCAGAGCACAGACCCAGAGCATAGAGCTCCAAGGACCCTTGCAGAATACTCAGCACAATCTTTCATCTCATCAGATGAGAAGAAAGCTGAGATGTACTATGTGACTCACTCCAGAACCTAAAGCTAGTCAATGCAGAACTAGGGCTATGATCCTTATTTCCCAACCCCAGTGTACTAACAGATGCCAAGAAGCCATGGGGCAGAAGGCTCTCTTTCCTAAGAATAGGCCAAGCAACATAAGATAAACATATTAGTAAAGGTAGAGCTTAACTCTTACCAACTCTAGGCCAATCCTAACACTATACTCTAAATTTCATAGCATCCAGAAGATTTGTAGAATGTAACTTTGAATCTGTGTGACGATATGTCAAATGTGAGATTTCCATATACTCAGAGTGACATCACTGCTTAAAAGTTTTATGAGACTATTTTCTAATAGTGTATGGAAATGGAGGTGAAAATGAATTTTTTTAAAAAAAAGTTCTCTCTCATATTCTGACTGCCTCCTAAATTCCTATGACAGCCCACAGTGAGATCTGAGGGTCGGGGAGGGGGACACATGCCAGAGGTATGAGTGGAATTAATGAAACAGCCACCTAGTTGAAAGCAGCAAAGATTCATTTTGGGGAAAGAGCTGGTATTATTCACTACTGACTTACTTAAAGAGAAAAACAAACTCTTTATTAAAACATACTCTACAGGAAAAGATGATTAAATTTTGTTACAGATTTGTTACGGGATTTTGCCCAGTCTGCTCTGGGCTCTTACTGACCTGCTAACCGAAGAAGGGGCAGGACAAAGGAAACTTGAGGGAGGAAAGTCTCACCTATCTCTAGTTAACTGATAGTATTGTTTTGCCTTAGTTTTGTCTTGCCTTGTTTAGTACAAGTTACACAGAGTATATATACAGGAGCAGATAACCCTTTTTTTTTTTTTTTTTTTGAAATGGAGTAAATTGCCCCAACAGTTGTTTGATCCTCTTCCTTCAGCCTAGCACATGGTAGATGCTCAGTAAACATTTGGAATATTGTGCTTATCCAGTTTCCTTTTGATCCTTATCTATAATGATGTACAAATTTTATAAAGTATAATCAGAGTAAGCATAGGAGTTAGTCCAGTCTGAATTTTTCTGGTCCCCTGAATGACATGAGAACATCACTGTTATTTCTCATATTAATCTTGAAGGTCATTACTCATTAGTGGGTAGTAAAATCCACTTACAGAGTCAGAGCCAGTCTGTTTTTTAATAAAATTGTATAATTTGGAATAGAAAAATGTATCATATAACAAAACTTCTGTTTCAGACACACACATATAATCCTTACTGAGGGTTGTAGTCAAAAAAGTTGGAAAACAATTTTTTAAAAGCTCTGCAACAACGTCTAAACTGTAGTTATATATCATCTGCCTCCACTTGTAAAAAACCTCAGAAAATAACTGTCGCTTATTTTTGGTTGTAAGGATTTTAAATGAGAGACCATGCAAAGCACTCAGGCTGGCGGCTATCAAATAACAAATACCCAGTAAATGCTAGCTAGTTATAGTAGCAAATACAGGAAGATTACTAGAGAATAATTCATTCCAGAAGCATGGGAAGACAGTGGCTGGGACCATGTAAGGAACGAGTAATTTAACTTATTTTATTCTGCAGAAAACCTTTATCACAGGCTTTGGCTCACACGCCTTATAATCCTGCACCAGACCAAGTTCCCAGGCTATCTTCTCACCTGCTTCTCTAGTAAGAAGATTATCTCCTCATTTGCTAGGTGTTATTTAGTTTTAATGTATATCCAAACTCATGTACTAATCCAGACTCAACCCTCTAATATCCCATAGAGCACAGCCTGATGGGACTGTTAGTTCACATCTAGGCTTAAGGAATGGGTCTAGCCAGACAGCATGTGAGTCATCCTATCAGACATCTTTATCAAGAATCAGAGGCTAGGGACCACACTGGTGGTGCAGTGGTTAAGAATCCACCTGCCAATGCAGGGGACACAGGTTCAAGCCCTGGTCCAGGAAGATTCCACATGCCACGGAGCAACTGAGCCTGTGCACCACAACTACTGAGCCTGCGCTCTAGAGCCCGCGAGCCCCAACTACTGAGCCTGCATGCCACAACTACTGAAGCCCATGTGCCTAGAGCTTGTGCTCCACAACAAGAGAAGCCACTGCAATAAGAAGCCCGTGCACTGCAATGAAGAGTAGCCCCCGCTCTCCACAACTAGAGAAAGCCTGCTCACAGTAACGAAGACCCAACGCAGTGCCTCCCCTCCCCTTAAAAAAAGAAAGAGAAAAAATAAAGAATCAAGAAGCGAATGCAAACTACAGGAAAAACAAGGAACCAGCAAAGCAGGAACACAAGAAGAGCTCATCAGTTTAGAAACATAATGAAGCATTCTTCTCCAGGTTAGTCATTACAGTAGGTCTTGAGTTTGAAGATGGTGAGCAGATTACAGCCTACAGGGCAAAGAAGTAGGTAACACCTGCTCCAACATTCTGGGACAGCTGAGTCTAAATGCTAACAAGTCTATGGAAACCTGACTTTCACAAGACTTAAAGTCAGCAACCAGCCAGAAATAATACAACAACAGGAATGACCAGACCCAGAACCAAAATGTACAAAGGAGTTTACAGGACCTACTACGGAACGAGGAAAAGGACCAGAAAGAATTCGAGTCAGTGCACAAATGAGGCATTCTCAAAAAGAAGTTAGCCCCAGATAGTTCCCATTGGTTCCAAGCCACTGAGGGGAGGATGGGTCACAGAACAATAAACTTAAATACCTCCAACTTTGAGTCAAGTAGAACAGTCTTTCTTCTCAAGATGGGCTGATAAGAAATGCTCAGCCCAGCTCCACATAGTCTGGAGACAGGAGATAGAGCCAGGCAAGGTCGAAAGCAAGATGATCTGAAAACCTTTTAGTGGAGAAGACCAGTTGTAACCTATACTGTTGTGACTTGGAATGGATCTCTTTGCTAAACACTTTCTAAGTTAATAAAAGTTTTCATAGCATCCTTTTCCTTAGTTTATAACAAATACCTATAAAATACAGATAGTCTCTCTATGGGATCCTGAACAGCAGGGGCCAGAAAGAAAAGGAAAATTAAAAGGAAAAACTGAGTACACAGATGAAAGAAAAGAGATGGTATCTTTGGCTATTATTGCTGGTTTCCTCTATTCCCTTTGTTCCCCCCTTAAGGTGATCAGACACTGCTTGATGAAGAAGATTTTACAGAGTGGCAGCCCAAGACACCTCACACAGTGGTCCTGTTTAATTAATGCAGCACATTAATCTACAAGTAAAATTACAGACAACATCTCTAATTATCACACATCACGGTAAGAGAATGGAGATGAACTAAGGTCATTTTAGGGGAAGGAACATGAGGTTTGTGCCTCCATTTGGAGTTATCTACTAATCAGTTCATAAGTTCTCTGCCCACCAACCACACAGCCTCTCCTGAATGGCCCAGATGTCCCCCTAGAACAGGGCCTTTGCAATTTTTGTCCCTACTACCTAGAATGCTCTCCTGCTACATCCCTTTGAGACCTCCGCCTCAGCTCGAATTATACTTCTTTAGGGTACCATAATGGACCTGAGACTGGGTCAGATATTCATCAAGATTTCTCACAGCTGTCATGCTACTCGTGGTTATTTGTATCTTTTCCCCCAATGCACTGTAGGCCTTACAAGCACACAAAGTCACTCAACATTATTTAAACAGAACCAACCTGTTTATTTCAATGGAGGACTCATCCAGGTACTTTTACATAAAGTATCACAATTGCTGAATACTCAGTTTTTAATCAATATCCAGAATCTAGGGAAAATATGGGATCACTGCCACAAGTTAGGCTATAGAACAACTTTTATGGACAGAAGCACTCTACTGCTCATAGAGATGAAGCACACAGGTTGACCTAAGGTACCAAAAATTAGAAAAAATTAGTTTTTATTTATTTTCTATTATTAGAATCCTTCCTGAACAAGTACATTAAACTAGGCATTTTCAAGCTTCTCCTCAAACTGTCCTATAAAAATAATCAAAGAATGAAAGAATGGGGCTGCCCATAAAAGATTAAGGGCAGAAATAGGTATGGATTGGGACATAAGTCCCAACAAGTAAAAAAAAGTGTTGTCTTTGTGGTTTTTTCCTCCATGCATAGAAACAATAGAGATTAAAGAGCTGTGGTTTTACTTAGGAGAAAAAAAAAAGTACAGATTATATCTGTCATACCTGAGGAGGCAAAGAAAAAAGTCATATTCTCAAAGTCCACTTGAGAAAAAAGAGAGAAAGAGAGATAAGAAAAGATGTACAGTGAGTGAAGGAAATTAACTGAACCTCATTTGGTCTCTATTAGACCATTTTTTCCCCTCCTCTCACCCCACCCCACCAAAACCTTTCTGAAACTCAAAGATTTAATCTCATGACAGCATAATAAAAATGGTCCTTGTAGGGGAGGCTATGCATGTGTAGGAACAAGGATTACATGGGAAATCTCTGTACCTCCCTCTCAAAACAGCTCCCAAAAGTTTTTTAAAAAGGTACTTAGATCAAGTTACAGTTGGATAAGTGACATTTAGAGTAGGTAGTTACTTACAGTACAAAACAGACCACTCCACCGCACCAGAGAAAATATGCGTATGCCACCAAGCAGCTTTTCTGGCTCAGGTAAAACCTCTCAGATCACACAGATGGCGACCCTGACAACCACACGTCTGCTTAGTAGGAGTGCAACTTGAAGAAACAGCTAATGCTAAATCTCACTCACTATGAGGCTTGCTATAATTACGAACACTTACACTGGTAGCAATCAATTGTGTTTAACTATGTTTGGATCTGTGAGTCTGCTGAACTGTCCTATTAACCATAACATCTGATCTTCCATGGAAATCTAGATGAATTTGCTTAGTCAGGATCAAGCAGGAAAAGTTTCTGTAAGGTAAGAAATTAACACAAATGGGGACCATTATGGAGCAGTGAGGACGTCTGCAGCAAAGGAGATGATGTCTCTATAAGAACAGAGACATTCTTATTCATTGATCTCTTTCTTCTCCGGTAAAAGAGAAGTGTTCCAAGGAAAGCCATCCTGAAAAGCAACAGAGGAAAAAGCTAGGGGGAAGGAGAACCCTAGAGGTTAACTGCAGCCTTCCTATACTGTGTGCTACACTGCGGTATCATCTGGTCTATACTTACTAATCATACAAAATATGTATATACGTAATGTATATGTTACAAAAAGCATTCTCACTAATCTTTTCTCACACATACACACAAAATGATCCCAACTTTATTTCGACTGTAACTTGTTTTTATGAGACATACTAACTTAAAATGCAAAATAACTGGTCAAAAGGCATAAAACTGAAATCTTCCCTTGTTTACATTCACATGTCTGAAACCTACTTTTCTCCCACAAGGAAAATGGAAAAGCATAACATGAACACTCCCATCTCTTGATACATTTCTGCACAATGCAAAGAGAAAGCAGAAAAAAAAGAACATAAAATGGTAGAATAAAACATGAATTTAGTTTTCAATTCTCTTTCTCAGATTAATCTGTTCAAGAAATATTACTGGGCACTCACTATGTGCCAAGCAGAGTGTTATGTATGGACTTCATTCATGATTTGGGATATCTGAAAATACAGAGAACCTCGTTATTTTGAAATTAACTTGTGTTTAATAATTCAATTTTTATGTAGTTAAAAATATAGGCTTGACTATCCAACATGTTCTGTAGAGTTTCACTCTATATTTGGTAGCAATCAGCCAATTTAAACATGTTAATTATTTCAAGCATTCTGTTATTTATCTATTGCTAATACTTAGTGGTGGTTCTTGGTCTTGACACAGTACTTTAGTTTTATTTCTAGTATTAGGCACAAACATTCAAAAATCATTTCTAAAATGTAGTCAGTCAACGCAGGGATCACTGGCTTTGTTTCATATACTTGTTCAGCCCCCCAATGTCATTCAAAGTATGTTGCTATTCTCTTTTATAGGTGGTTTTAAAGTGGTCATTCCCTTTGGAATCACTGAAGCCCCTTATTTCTTTAGAGCATTTCACAACTGTAAATGAAAATCTCAACAACTGACCTAAACAGTAGATAGCCATGAAGGGTCAGGATCCTAGGGTTTCATGACCAGAGCTTAGCTCACTGAGTCCCATGTCACATCTCCAGGGAATAACACCACAAGACAGACAAAATAAACACCTGATATGAAACAAAGGAAACCCAACCCCCCCACAAATAGCCCTGTTGCATTATACCAGAAGAGTAATCTTCTTTTTCTTTCTCTACAAATACAGCTAGTTGTTCATCACTGAGAGGAGGACTCAATAAAAGACAGTAATCCCTGAAAGCCAACCAGAAGAAGAAAATCTGGATTTCTTTTGAAAGCACAGGTCTGCCAGGTGACAAGACTATTTTACCATCTAGCACACATAGGACTATGAACTCTCCAGAAAAATCAAGCGTAAATGCTGAAGTTTAGACAAAGAATCTATAGAGAAAAAGTTGGCCGTTCCAGAGGAAGATAACCTCAGGTACACAGGGCTGCAGCCTCACATGTCAACAGCACACCTGGAGTTATGCGGTGGGGCAGCCTGACCCATGTCCTCTGAAAATGACCCTTATCCCATCCACAGACCTCAATGTCAAAGTAGGTCGCAATTCTGGATTATTCCCTTAGTCCAACGGAAAAATACACTGGCAACACAAAAACGCTGATCTTTTTGGTTTCTTTCCAAAAGATGAACAAAACAAAAATAAGCTTTGCTTCTATTTTCTGAGCACTCAAATGTGACCTCCCCCCAGATTAGCAACCTAAATAACAGGAAACAGCATAAGAAAATAAGGTAAAGAAAGGAAGAGATGTTACAAAGATTCTGAAGTAAACACTCATTAATTCAATGACTCAGAAAAAAATTCTATAGCAATAAAGGTTAGGGCACAGTATAATAATTTTTAAAAAGCTAGAAGATATTCTATGCAGGTGTATTTTCTGTAGCTTAGAGATGAGGAAACTAAAATTTAGAGATTAAGTGATTTGCTCTAAGCCATAAAGAAAGCACTAGCACCTATGTCTTCTAATTTCTAACCTCTGGTTTCCTACTGCAGCTTACTAAAACCTGGAAAAGGTTAGGAAAAGCCTGCTGGATCCATAGGTCTAATGATAATAACAACACAACAGTTTTTACTCGTGGCTTAAACTGTGTACATTCTAAGTCTAACAGATAGAAAGTCCTTTCACAAGCCTCCTACCAATGTGTAGCATATGTAATAGGAAAACCTGACAAAATTATTTCTGCTACTAAATTGGCCATCAGTTGTGGCTATTCAGTCTACAGGGTCCTTTAAGACAATGTCTCTTATAAGGTTCAGACACCAACAACCACCAAAGAGGGGAACTGGAAACCAGCGCTTGGGTGCCTCTCTTTTGTCACCATCACTTACCTTGATGAGTACTTCAGTGAGTAAGCAGCAGCCAGGAACCCACCCAGGTTGTGCCCAAGCAAAATCATTTTGTCCAATCCTAAAGCACGTCTCCACTCTTCAATGGATTCCACAAACTGATTCTCTACTTCTTCTGCATCATTGTCAAATCTGGGTCTGCTACTTCGTCCAAAGCCCAGCAGGTCAAAAGCATAGACAGGTCTATTGGTGCAAAGATCTCCAAAATTCAGTGCCCAGAGTCCAAGACCTCCTCCAAAACCATGGAGGAGGACAAGTGGAGTCTTATTTGAAATATTATGAGAAAGCGTCAGTGTCCATATTTTATTTCCATTAGATATACGAACAGGTCCTTTTTTGTATGTGCAGGGGACACCTAATGGAAACATAAAAGAGAAATTCTGCTTAGCATCACTACTTCTGAGAAGGGGAGTATTCTCAGAGCAATCAGAAATTAATAATCTAGAAACCATCTGGTATTCATTTATATGAGTTTAGCCTTTATTATATCAGCCCTAAAAAAAAAAGTGCACATTTTATTGAAGCAATTATTTTTTTCTTTTCTTTTATTTATTTGTTTGTTTGTTTGTTTACTTTTTGGCTGTGTTGGGTCTTCGTTGCTGAGTGCGGGCTTTCTCTAGTTGCGGTGAGCGGGGGCTACTCTTCATTGTGGTGCACAGGCTTCTCGTTGCAGTGGCTTCTCTTGCTGCAGAGCACGGGCTCTAGGTGAGCAGGCTTCAGTAGTTGTGACATGCAGGCTCAGTAGTTGTGGCTCGCGGGCTCTAGGGTACAGGCTCAGTAGTTGTGGTGCACACACTTAGTTGCTCTGCAGCACGTGGGAGCTTCCCGGACCAGGACTCAAACCCATGTCCCCTGCACTGGCAGGCGGATTCCTAACCACTGCACCACCAGGAAGTCCCAAAGCAAGTATTTCTTAATTACCATATTTTACATCTTGGTGGTAAGATCTACCTCAGACAAGTCTCAAGCAACTGTGGCCTAGGTTTTCTGGCAAGTCATGTTAGGTCTTTGGACTTATTTCCATATCTATCAGTTGACGGTACTGGAGTGGAACTTCGTGGCTGCTGAATCCATTATTTTAAAGTCTCTAGCTTTACAGACAATAGAATACTACCTTGTATGTGTAGAACACTTGAGGATTAAGCATTGAACACTGAACTCAGACTCAAAAGAAACATTTTTTTCCTAAAACATCATCATGAATTTAGGGAAGGATTAACATGTATTAAACACATAACTGAAATCTTAAGTCATCATAACGTTTAGTAGAAAAAGATGGCAGGAACTCCTCAGCATGAGGTGCCAGGTAGTCTGAGTTCGTATCCCACAACAATCTCTCTAGAGAAAGCAAATAATCACAACTTTGTAGATAAAAAATCTTTCTTGCCCTCAAAGCTACAGGACTAAATAATTTAAATCTCCCCCAAAACTGACTAAAGATGAAACTAATTTGAAATTCTTTTACATTAAATTATCAACTGAATAGCTACACTTTAGATATATCTTAATTATTTGTGCATATACATCTGCAGTGGACAAACACGGAGAACCGGGAGTTTCTGCCCTTTAACCAAATAATCTCTAGTTTTGTACCCACGAAGTGGCAGAAGGCGAAACCCAGCATTTGTTCAGAATATTAACAGGGCCCAGAGTGAGTGGAAATGACACCAGTTTAGAAAAGGAGATGATCTGGTACTAGTGCCAAGCCAAACCACATTCTGAACATAGATGTCTGCGTATTCCCATAAAGACCATCTGTGACCTCTATGAGAGAGCTCACCGCACTGTATTAGTTGCTTGCTTCCATGTCTGATATTAAAGCAGGGGCCAATTCTCACTCCTATTTGCATCCCTAGAACCCAGCAGTAGGAAATCATGTTAAATACATGAATTGAGTATCTAGCACCCTTTTTTAAATCTCTTGACAAGAATTTTTTCTTTTAGTAAATCACAATGACAACTTTGCCAGCTTTGTAGAGAACAAGATTACCCAACCATACAGAGTAGAAATCCGTTTTCATGTTAAAAATCCATATAAGATGGCTAATTGTCCCCTTCTTCGGATATATTCAGTTATGGTCACTTACTCCTGAATCATTCAAATGCACAAACAAAATTCATTTGTGGCAGAGAGTATGAAAAACAGGTGTGGACAAGTATATGCACAAATATACATAATAATCATGTATGTGCACTGCACCACTTAAGCTCTTCCTCTAAACAAAATTGCACAGTAAACACCATTACTTGAAAGTATACCCACAGATATCCGGGAACACTCTGACGGTACAAGTGTGGGTAAATTTCAGTGCTCCCAAGAAACAAAAAAGATAAAAGTTTCCACACTACTATAAATGTAGACATAAAGAATCCTAGAATACTAGACTAAGGATCACCCCACCCACTCCTCTTATGGGCAAAAACTAGGAAGGTGAGAAAAGGAACTTGCCCAAGACCCTGTAACCCCTGGACTGCAGCCCTGGGCCTAGAACAGGTTACCTGGATGTAGTCCAGTATGTGTTCTACTAGACAAGGCTACTTGCTCTGCGACACCTACAGCCTGCTCTCAGAGCAGTCTGCGGACCTCTGGTGAGCCAGAGATCCTTTCAGGAGGTCTCACGAGGTCAAAACTATTTTCATAACAATCTAAGACTTTATTTGCCTTTTTCACTCTCATTCTCTGATGGGTATACAGTGGAGTTTTCCAGAGGTCACATGATAAGTGATTACCAACAGTCTGAATGCAGAAGCAGATGTGAGAATCCAGCTGCCTTACATTAAGCCAGATATTATAGAGAGGTGTAAACTTGTAAACAATGTTACTCTTTTCACTACATTTGTTTAGAAAGCAGTTATTTTTAGAAAACATGTTATTTATTTTAACCTGCAATGGTTTATTACTATTGTTTTAAAATAAATTAATAAGTTGACATATTTAAAATTATTCAGTTTTAATTTTTAATACAGTAAATATTGATAGCTATAACCTCTAAACAAAGTTCCTTGGGGTACTTCCTAATTTAAGAGTATAAAAGGGACTCAAGTCCAAAAAGTTTGACAACCCTTGCCTTCTTCCCACATTTATGCACTTACTGATGACATGTAAAAGGAAAAGAAGTTCTTTTGCCAACAACTAACACACCACAGAATCTGATCTTCAGTTTCAAGGCGATGCTTTATATTGAACCTATTTTAGTAAATGGCTCAGTTAACTTATAAGAAGAAAACCTTACATTTTAAAATTTTCTCTTCAGCTTCTTTAAGGTGTGATGTTGACGTAGGGCACCATGTGGGAAGCCAACCAGTTAGCCATCCTGACCTGGAGCATCAAAAACAAAATACAAATAAGTGAGTTAATGCTCTTCTCAACTCCCAACTGTTACATAGGGAGAAGAAAAGCAGAATAGAAAGTTTACTGTCTGTGTGATGAGGAAGCTATCTGTATATGACATATTCAACTAATAGGTACAAAGCATTGTGATAAAGTACTGGGATACAGATACCTTCAACCTGAGAACCTACAAGTAGATCTCCAAGTCCATCTTACCTTCATGGATAGTCAGATTCCACATAATCAAGCAGAGAATAAAAACGGGCAGAACAAGAAAAGACAAAAAAGGCATTCCCCCACCGCACTGCAAGACAGTTTCTTATCAGGGTGAAAGTACAAAAAAGTTAAAGACCATGAGTACGATCATTTCAATGGCAGGTTCACAGCAAGTACAAAATATACCTACTATGAGGGCTGAGAGAAGAGACATCTCATTAAAATATGAGATTTTTTTTAAAAGCTTCAAATCTCATGGTTAAGTATAGAACATACCCCTAATACAAATGCAGAGGACAGGCCCATGTCCAATCTACCTAGCATGAACTGGTTAACTTTTAAAAGCTTTGGATTCCAGCAAACAGTAGATGATAAGAAGGCCCCAGGCATCTGGCAGAAGACAGCGAAACAAAGAGAACAAGGAAGCAGGCCTTGCGCAAGAGGAGACAAAAGGCATGGGGAGGCTGGAACTGACACACTTTGCTGGTAGCCAACCAAGGAGAGGGTGAGCCTTCAACTCCTGGTCTAGCAGCAGACCCCAAGCATGTCCTAACAATCTGAGATAATGCAGGGCATTAGCAGTCATCTGACAGTTAGCAAGCACTCAGCATATGGCCAGTATCACTTAAAGTGAGAACTTTCTCATCAAAGAGAAAATGAATTAAAGAAGAAGAGAAACCAACTACTGCAGATTCCAGATGAGAGGCAAGAGCCAGAACGAAGGCTTTGGCAACAGGGATGGAGACAAGAAGATAAGGAATATTTAAAAATAAAACAGGCTAAGAGTACAAACTTACAACTAGAAGATGAGTAAGTTCTGGAGATCTAATGCACGGCATAGTGATTATAGTCAACAATACTGTATTGTAGACTTCAAAATTGCTAAGAGACTAGATCTTAAATGTTCTCACTTCAAAAAAAAAAAGATAATTATGTGAAGTGGTAGAGGTGTTAGCTAAAGCTATGGTGGGAATCATATTGCAATATATAGCTGTATAAATCAACACACTGTACACCTTGAACATATACAATGTTATGTGTTAATTATATCTCAATTTAAAAAATAAATAGGGCTTCCCTGGTGGCACAGTGGTTGAGAGTCCGCTTGCCGATGCAGGGGACACAGGTTCGTGCCCTGGTCCAGGAAGATCCCACATGCCGTGCAGCGGCTAGGCCCGTGAGCCATGGCGTCTGAGCCTGTGCTCCGCAACAGGAGAGGCCACAACAGTGAGAGGCCCGCGTACCGCAAAATAAATAAATAAATAAATAAATAAAGCAAAGAAAAATCTAATGGAAGAAATAGGTGACTCAACAACTGTAATACATGATAGAATTAATTCACTCTGCAGTTATTTATGGAGCACTTACTATCTTTGAGGAACTATTCTACTCACTTGGGGCATATCAGTTACCAAACAGAGGTAAGAGTGATTAATTCTCCCTAAAGGGATCAGAGTTGCTTTTGGACTGGATCTTCACGGATAAATAGGATACTTCAAAAGCAAGAGTGGGACCTCCCTGGTGGTCCAGTGGCTAAGACTCTACGCTCCCAATGCAGGGGGCCCGGGTTCAATATCTGGTCAGGGAACTAGATCCCACATGACGCAACTAAGAGTTCGCACGCTGCAACTAAAGATCTAGCGTGCCGCAACTAAGACCCGACGGAGCCAGAGCTGGAGTGGTGGTTCAGGCATTCCCAGGGAAGGAAAGGGCATGAGCACGTGCACAGAAAGAAGTATATCATGCGTGTTGTGAGGTAACAAGGGCACTGTTTCCAATAGCTGCTCTAACAAATCACCACAAATTTGGTGGCTTCAAGCAACAGAAATTCATTCTATCACAGTTCTGGAGAACTGAAGTCTGAAATCAGCATCACTGGGCTGAAACCCAGGTGTCAGCAGGGCCACACTCCCGTTAGAGGCTCTAAGGGAAAACCCTTTCCTAGTCTCTTCTGGGTCTGGTGTCTGCTGGTATTCCTCACCCTGTGGCAGCATCACTCCAGTTTATCTGTGCCCCTTACCACAGTGCCTTCCCTCTTCTCCATTAAACATGTAGAAACCTTCAATAAACAGTAGATGATATTATACTGATGACAACAATAACAATGATTCACTAATACTTATGAGGCATAAAATAGGAGTTTTATATAAGGTTCAGAGGGAGTTCAAAGATAAGAATTGACAAAGAATTGTCATTTTGCATCACTCCTTGCCTCGAAGGTAAGGCTACTTCTAGTTGACCTACAATGGGAAACTCAGCCTTGCTCCAGCCTTTTACTTGACACTCTAATATCATTTTTGTTATTTCTTATTCTCTACCCTCTAGACATACAACATTCTCTGTCCTCTTGCTTCCTGGCCCTGAATACCCTTGGAATATGCCTCTCCCTTCTTTGCATGATTCATTATACTTCTTACCAACCTCAGATTAGGTTCCATTTCCCCTTTGCCCACATACCCAAAGAGAATTAGATCAAGGTGACACAACGGCACCCTGTACTCAAGCTCTATTTTCTTAATTCCCAAGGTGTGTCATCAAGTTCATATTTACTCATCAGTATCCTCACCTAACTATAAGATCCTTGAAGGTAAGGACTCATTGCATTCTCGGTTTCTATCCCAATACCTACCATATTAATATACATTCATGCTATGAGTGAATAAAGTTATTGCTTCATCCGAAGTGTACTGGTTGCAATGAATTACAAGTAGATGATAGCGAAGCTCTCCAACTTAACATACAAGTGGATTACAGAGATGTATGCATATATGTCAAAATTTAACAAATGAACATGTAAAACTTAAGCATTTCATCATAATAAAATTTTATACCAAAAAAATAGGTAAAACAGTCTGGATTTGATAATTGGTTATAAAGAAGGTATAATAGATTCTCAGGCTTCTGTCTGAGGTGCCACTAATAATGACAGAGAACACATGAATAAGAATAGCTGTGAATAGAAAAATGTGCTAAGTTTTGAATGGGTTGATACAGCATCTACCTTTTCTAAACTCTGTAGGCTCATCCTACTGCATTTCCCTTCCCTGTAGAACTTTTCTGGGCATTATGTATAACAGGCGCTCAATAAATAATGTTTGCTGAATGATAAGTCACTCACAATCCAAGGTACTCTCAGTCCAAGCTACACCCATTTCACAGATGTGAACACTGAGGTTCAGAAATGTTAAGCACCAGGCCCAAGAGTATTCAGCTAGTAAGTGACATAAGCAGAGATGTGACCTGAATTCTGAGTGACTTCAAAACACTTTTTTCCTCAGGTGACTACCTTCCTTAAAATGTCTGAGTTGTCATTACCTACAGAATAAAATCACATTCCTTAAATCTGCACAGTAGATGCTTTACAATCCATCCACAGGTTACTTCGCCCCATCTTGTCTTTTCACATTGTACTTTTTCAATACCTCATAACTCAAAATTTCATGTAATTTTATGCCTCTATGGCTTCTCCCTCTGCCCAGAATACCTTGTCTTTTCTGAGACACTGTCCTTGATCCTGATGCCAAGAGCACAGGTGATTAGTCAGTCCTCTGGCCCTTGTTACAGGTATAGTTACTATTGCTGTGGTTACTTGTCTACTATTTATCTGCCCTACTGCACTCTGAGCACAATGAATACTAAACCCACGTTAAGTCATTCTTATATAGCCAGTGCCAAACACACTAACCGGCTTGTGGCCATGTGAGTGCCTGGTAACTGTCTGTGTGAAAAGAAATACAAGAATCGGATGGAGGAAGGCAAATGAGGTTCATTTCTATAGGCAGAGAGCCCTTACAGTTCCACTAGTTCTTTTTTTTTTTTTTTTTTTTTTGTGGTACGCGGGCCTCTCACTGTTGTGGCCTCTCCCGTTGCGGAGCACAGGCTCCGGACGCACAGGCTCAGTGGCCATGGCTCACGGGCCCAGCTGCTCCACGGCATGTGGGATCTTCCCGGACCGGGGCACGAACCCGTGTCCCCTGCATCGGCACCAAAACAAAACAAACAAATGTCAATGCAAAAAGATCAGTCAAGAAAAGGGTAATCAACAGAATGAACAATTTAGGAAGGTGATGAGAAGTACTGTAACTCACACTTTTTCTCATATATATAAATGTTTCCTTTTTATCTGCTAGTCAACTTTCTTCTTGTCTCTTTATCTTCAGATATAAAAACTTCCTAGTAAGGTCCATAAGTAAGCATGTATATATGTATGTATGCATGTACACACACACACACACACACACACACACACACACACACAAACACAGGATTAAAGGACAGGACTATAAGCAGATGTATTTGGTCAGGTTTTCATGGCATGTGGGTTATACTGTGGAGATATTATGTGAAAAAAAGAATGTTGGGGTTCCAGTTCAAGATGGAAGATCCTGATCTCACCTCCTCCACACTCACACTGAAATCTACAGCTACATATACAACAATTTCCTCTGACAATAACCTAAAAACTGACAGAGAAAGGCCCTCCACATCACCCAAACCAGAGAGAAACCACATCAAAGCAGGTGGGAAAGGCTGAGACACAATCTCACCATAAACCCCACCCTGATGCAGCGACCCACAGTCGCTTTGGGACACTGGCCTTGGCACATCCTCAACTACTGGGAACCAGTAAAAATAAAATAAGCTTCTTGGACAATCACAAAGGTTTGAAAGACAACCAAGAGCTAGGGCAGGGTTAAACAATAAGGTTTATCTCCTATGGTCAACCCTTTAAGACTGGGAGAAGTGGTTGTTTTTCATCTATTGCATAGAAACCAACAGAGAATCAAGCAAAATGAAGAAACAGAGGAATGTGTTCCAAACAAAAGAACATGATAAAACCTCAGGAAAAAAAAAACACTAATGAAACAAAGATAAGTAATTTACCTGATAAAGAGTTCAAAGTAATGGTCATAAAGATGCTCACCGAACTTTGGAGAATAAACACGGTGAGAATTTTGACAAAGAGACAGAAAATACAAGAGAGTTCCACACAGAAATCACAGAACTGAAAAACATGAACTAAAAAATACACTAAATGTGGGAATTCCCTGGCAGTTCAGTGGTTAGGACTTGGCACTCTCACTGCAGGGGCCCGGGTTCAATCCCCATGCAAGCAACTAAGATCCCAAAAGCCACACAGTGTAGCCAAACAAAACAAAACACTAGGTGAGTTCAACATCAGACTAGATAGAGCAGAAAAAAAGATCAATGAACCCAAGACAGGGCAGAGGAACTCACCCAAACAGAGCAGCAAAAAGAAAAAAGAATGATAAAAAAAAAATAAAGATACCATAAGGGACTTATAAGAAAACATCAAGCTGAGTAATATTCACACTTTAGGAGTCCCAGAAAAAGAAAAGAGAGAGAAAAGGGCAGAAAACTTATTTTAAGAAATAAGGGCTGAAAACTTGCCTAACCTGGGAAAAGAAAAAGACATCCAGATCCAGGAAGCCCAGAGAGCTCCAAATTAGATGAACCTAAAGAGACCCACACTAAGACACATTATAATTAAAATGCCAAAAGTTAAAAACAAGGAGAGAATCTTAAAAGCAGAAAAAGAAGAAGAATTTTTTATACATAAGGGACCTCATAAGTCTCTTGGTTGATTTTTCAGCAGAAACTGCAGGACAGAAGGGAGTGGCATGATATATTCAAAGTCATGAAAGAAAAAAAATTTCGAACCAATAACTCTCTAACCAGCAAAGTTATTCAGAACTAAATAAGAGGTAGAGTCTTCCATACAAGCAAAAGCTAAAGGAGTTGATCACTACTAAACCAGCCTTACAAGAAATGTTAAAGGGATTTCTTTAAGCTGAAAAAAACAGCACTAATTACTAACCAGAAAACATATGAAAGTATAAATCTCACTGGTAAAGGAAAATATACATAAAGGTAGTGCACTAACCACTACTAAAACTAGTATGAAGATTAAAACGCAAGGGACTTTACAAACCCTGGTGGCGCAGTGGTTAAGAATCCACCTGCCAGTGCAGGGGACACAGGTTTGAGCCCTGGTCTGGGAAGATCCCAAATGCCACAGAGCAAATAAGCCCATGTGTCACATCTACTGAGCCTGCACTCTACAACCCGTGAACCAAAACTACTGAGACCACGTGCCACAACTACTGAAGCCCGGACACCTACAGCCCGATGCTCTACAACAAGAGAAGCCACCGCAACGAGAAGCCCATGCACTGCAGTGAAAAGCCCACGCACCACAATGAAGAGTAGCCCCCACTCGCCGCGACTAGAGAAAGCCTGCATGCAGCAACAAAGACTCAACACAACCAAAAATAAATTTTTAAAAAACCAACAAATAAATTTATTTAAAAAAAAAAAGATTAAAAGGCAAAAGTAGCTACATCAAGTAAACAACCTAACTTTATACCTCAAGAAAAATCTCAAATAACCAACATAACTGTACACCTCAAGGAACGAGAAAAGGAAGAAACAAGGCCCAAAGTTAGTAGAAGGAAGGAAATAACAAAGAGAAAAAATAAATGAAATAGAGACTAAAACGACAATAGAAAAGATGAGTGAAACCAAGATCTGGTTCTCTGAAAAGATAAAATTGACAAACCTTTAGAAAGACTCAACACAGCCAAAAATAAATTTTTAAAAAACCAACAAATAAATTTATTTTAAAAAAAAAGATTAAAAGGCAAAAGTAGCTACATCAAGTAAACAACCTAACTTTATACCTCAAGAAAAATCTCAAATAAACAACATAACTGTACACCTCAAGGAACGAGAAAAGGAAGAAACAAGGCCCAAAGTTAGTAGAAGGAAGGAAATAACAAAGAGAAAAAATAAATGAAATAGAGACTAAAACGACAATAGAAAAGATGAGTGAAACCAAGATCTGGTTCTCTGAAAAGATAAAATTGACAAACCTTTAGCTAGACTCACTCAAAATCAAAAATTAAAAAGGAAGCATTACAATTGACAGCAAAGAAATACAATGAATAATAAGAGAGCTACTATGAAAAATTATATGCCAACAAATTGGACAACTGAGAAGAAACGGATAAATTCCTAAAACATACAACCTTCCAAGACTGAATCATAAAGAAACAGAAAATTTGAACAGAATGATTACTAGTAAAGAGATTGAATCAGTAATTTTAAAACTCCCTACAAAGAAAAGGAAGAGACCAGACAACTTCACTGGTGAATTCTACCAAACATTCAAAGAAGAATTAATATCAATCCCTCTCAAACTATGCCGAATAACAGAAAAGGAGCGACACTTCCAAACCCATTTTACAAGGCCAGCATTTCTCAATACCAAAATAGACAAGGACATCACACAAAAAAGAAAATTACAGGTCAATATCACTGATGAACATAGATGCAAAAATCCTCAACAAAATATAAGCCAACTGGATTCAACAATACGTATATTAAAAGGATCACATACCATGATCAAGTGGAGTTTATTCCAAAGATACAAGAATGGTTCAACAATCGCAAATCAATGTGATATACCACATGAATAAAATGAAGGCTAAAAATCATATGATCAGGGCTTCCCTGGTGGCGCAGTGGTTGGGAGTTCGCCTGCCGATGCAGGGGACACGGGTTCGTGCCCCGGTCTGGGAAGATCCCACATGCTGCGGAGTGGCTGGGCCTGTGAGCCATGGCCGCTGAGCCTGCGCGTCCGGAGCCTGTGCTTCGCAACGGGAGCGGCCACAACAATGAGAGGCCCGCGTGCCCCAAAAAAAAAAAAAAAAAAAAAAAGTCTGGACCTGCCGAAGAGGAAGGAGACCATTGTTTTGGGGGTGCTCGAGGAGAGGGGATTCCTTCTCCGTGTGCCCACAGAAGGCAGAGCACCGCCTAAATGAGCTCCTGAGATGGGTGCCAGCCACAGCTATCAGCTCAGATCACAGATACGGGTATGAAACGCTAATGCTGCTGCTGCCACCCAAAAATCCTGTGTGCCAGCGCAGGTCACTACCCACACACCCCTGGGTGCCTGTGCAGCACGCCACTGCCAGGGTCCTGAGATCCAGGGACAACTTCCCCAGGAGAATACACGGTGCGCCTCAGGCTGTTGCAATGTCATGCTAGCCTCTGCCGCCACAGGCTCGCCCCACATTCCAATTATGACTACCGTACCCCTCCCTCTCCCTGATCTGAGTGAGCAAGAGAGCCCTAATCAGCCACTACTTTAACCCCCTCCAGTCTGGGAAGGGAACAGATGCCTGAGGGCGACCTACACACAGAGGCAGGGCTAAAACCAAAGCTGACCCCAGAAGCTGAGCCAAAAAAGGAGAAAGGGAAATTTCTCCGTGCAGCCTCAGGGTTAGCAGATAAAACCCCACAATCAACTTGATGAACCCTGCATCTGTGGAATACCTGAATAGACAACGAATATTCCCAAAACTGAGGTGGTGGACTTTGGGAGCAACTGTAGACTTGGGGTTTGCTTTCTGCAACTGATTTGTTTCTGATTTTTATGTTTATCTTGGTTTAAGTTTTAGTGCTTGTTATCGTTGGTGGATTTGTTTATTGGTTTGGTTGCTTTCTCTTACTTTTTTATTTTACTATTTATTTTCTTTATTTTTTATTTTTTTTCTTCCTTTTCTTCTGAGCTGTGTGGCTGGCAGGGTCTTGGTGCTTCGGCCGGGTGTCAGGCATTAGCCTCCAAGGTGGGAGAGCTGAGTCCAGAAGACCACCAGAGACCTCCCAGCGCCACATGATATCAATCGGCGAGAGCTCTCCCAGAGACTCTGTCTCAACGCTAAGACCCAGATCCACCCAACGGCCAGCAAGCTCCAGTGCTGGACACCCCATGCGAAACAACTAGCAAAACAGGAACACAACACCACACATTAGCAGAGAGGCTGCCTAAAGTCATACTAAGTTCACAGACACCCCCAAAAACACCACCGGACGTGGCCCTGCCCACGAGAAAGACAAGATCCAGCCCCACCCACCAAAACACAGGCACCAGTCTCCTTCCCCAGGAAGCCTACACAAGCCACTGAACCAACCTCACCCACTGCAGACAGACACCCAAAACAATGGGAACTATGAACCTGTAGGCTGTGAAAAGGAGGCCCCAAACACAGAAAGTTAAACAAAACGAGAAGAAAGAGAAATATGCAGCAGATGACGGAGCAGGGTAAAAACCCACCAGACCAAACAAATGAAGAGGAAATAAGCAGTCTACCTGAAAAAGAATTCAGAATAATGGTAGTAAAGATGATCCAACATCTTGGAAAGAAAATGGAGCAAATACAAGAAATGTTTAACAAGGACCTAGAAGAACTAAACAGCAAACAAACAATGATGAACAACACAATACACGAAATTAAAAATTCTCTAGAAGGAATCAATAGCAGAAGAACTGAGGCAGAAAACAGAGAAGTGACCTGGAAGATAAAATAGTGGAAATAACTGCCGCAGAGCAGAATAAGGAAAAAAGAATGAAAATAATTGAGGACAGTCATAGAGACCTCTAGGACAACATTAAACGCACCAACATTCAAATTATAGGGGTTGCAGAAGAAGAAGAGAAAAAGAAAGGGCCTGGGAAAATAGTTGACGAGATTACAGTTGAAAACCTCCCTAACGTGGGAAAGGAAATAGTCAATCAAGTCCAGGAAGCACAGAGACAAAACCTTTTCAGACAAGCAAAAGTTAAGGTAATTCAGCACCACCAAACCAGCTTTATAACAAATATTAAAGGAACTTCTCTAGGCAGGAAACACAAGAAAGAAAAGACCTACAAAAACAAGCCCAAACCAATTAAGAAAATGGTAACAGGAACATCTTGGAAAGAAAATGGAGCAAATACAAGAAATGTTTAACAAGGACCTAGAAGAACTAAACAGCAAACAAACAATGATGAACAACACAATACACGAAATTAAAAATTCTCTAGAAGGAATCAATAGCAGAAGAACTGAGGCAGAAAACAGAGAAGTGACCTGGAAGATAAAATAGTGGAAATAACTGCCGACCTACAATCAAGATTACTCTACCCAGCACGGATCTCATTCAGATTCGATGGAGAAATCAAAACATTTTCAGACAAGCAAAAGTTAAGGTAATTCAGCACCACCAAACCAGCTTTATAACAAATGCTAAAGGAACTTCT
>NC_041231.1:50091088-50101135 GCF_002837175.3 Physeter macrocephalus | reverse complement strand
ACACAATAACAGCCATAAAAGGGGAAATCAACTTTAACACCCCACTTCCACCAAAGGACAAATCATCCAAAATGAAAATAGACAAACACAAGCTTCAAATGACACATTAGACCAGATGGACTTAATTGGTATTTATAGGACATTCCACCCCAAAACAATAAAATACACTTTCTTCTCAAGTGCTCATGAAACATTCTCCAGGATAGATCATATGTTGGGTCACAAATCAAGCCTTGGTAAATTTAAGAAAACTGAAATCGTACCAAGTATATTTTCTGACCACAATGCTATGAGACTAGATATTATGGGAAAAAAACTGTAAAAAATAAAAACACATGGAGGTTAAACAATATGTTACTAAATAACCAAGAGATCACTGAAGAAATCAGAGAAAATCAAAAAATACCTAGAAACAAATGACAACAAAAACATGACGACCCAAACTATGAGATGCAGCAAAAGCAGTTCTACGAGGAAAGTTTATGCAATACATTCCTACCTCAAGAAACAAGAAAAATCTCAAATTAACAACCTAACCTTACACCTAAAGCAATCAGAGAAGAAGAACAAAAAAACCCCAAAGTTAACAGAAGGAAGGAAATGATAAAGATCAGATCAGAAATAAATGAAAAAGAAATGAAGAAAACAATAGCAAACATCAATAAAACTAAAAGCTGGTTCTTTGAAAAGATAAATAAAATTGATAAACCATTAGCCAGACTCATAAAGAAAAAAAGGGAAAGACTCAAATCAACAGAATTAGGAACGAAAAAGGAGAAGTAACAAGTGACACTGCAGAAATAAAGGAACATGAGAGATTACTACAAGCAACTCTATGCCAATAAAATGGACAACCTGGAAAAAATGGACAAATTCTTAAAAAAGCACAAACTTCCAAGACTAAACCAGGAAGAAACAGAAAATATGAACAGACCAATCATAAGCACTGAAATTGAAACTGTGATTAAAAATCTTCCAACAAACAAAAGCCCAGGAGCAGATGGCTTCACAGGTGAATTCTATCAAACATTTAGAGAAGAGCTAACACCCATCCTTCTCAAACTCTTCCAAAATACAGCAGAGGGAGGAACACTCCCAAACTCATTCTACAAGGCCACCATCACCCTGATAGCAAAACCAAAGATGTCACAAAAAAAGAAAACTACAGGCCAATAACAGACTACTAGCAAACAGAATCCAACAGCACATTTAAAGGATCATACACCATGATCAAGTGGTGTTTATCCCAGGAATGCAAGGACTCTTCAATATATGCAAATCGATCAATGTGATACACCATCTTAACAAACTGAAGGATAAAAACCATATGATCATCTCAATAGATGCAGAAAAAGCTTTCAACAAAATCCAACACCCATGTATGATAAAAACTCTCCAGAAAGCAGGCACACATGGAACCTACCTCAACATAATAAAGCCCATATATGACAAACCCACAGCCAACATCGTTCTCAATGGTGAAAAACTGAAACCATTTCTTCTAAGATGAGGAACAAGGGTGCCCACTCTCATCAGTACTATTCAACATAGTTTTCAAAGTTTTAGCCACAGCAATCAGAGAAGAAAAAGAAATAAAAGAAATCCAAATTGGAAAAGAAGAAGCAAAACTGTCCCTGTTTGCAGATGACATGATACTATACATAGTAAATCCTAAAGATGCCACTAGAAAACTACGAGAGCTAATCAGTGAATTTGGTAAAGTTGCAGGATACAAAATTAATGCACAGAAATCCCTGGCATTCCTATACACTAACAACAAAAGATCAGAAAGAGAAATTAAGGAAATAATCCCATTCACCACTGTAACAAAAAGAACAAAATACCCAGGAATAAACCTACCTAAGGAGGTAAAAGACCTGTATGCAAAAAACTATAAGACACTGATGAAAGAAATTAAAGATGATACAAACAGATGGAGAGATATACCATGGCCTTGGATTGTAAGAATCAACATTGTGAAAATGACTATACTACCCAAAGCAATCTACAGATTCAATGCAATCCTTCCTAACACCATACACAAAAATAAACTCAAACGGATTAAAGACCTAAACGTAAGGCCAAATACTATAAAACTCTTAGAGGAAAACACAGCAAGAACACTTTATGATATATATCACAGCACAATCCTTCTTGACCCACCTCCTAGAGAAATGGAAATAAAAACAAAAATAAATAAATGGGACCTAATGAAACTTAAAAGCTTCTACACAGCAAGGGAAACCATAAACAAGACAAAAAGTCATCCCTCAGAATGGGAGAAAATATTTGCAAACGAAGCAACTGACAGAGGATTAATCTCCAAAATATACAAGCAGCTCATGCACCTCAATATTAAAAAAACAAACAACCCAATCCAAAAATGGGCAGAAGATCTAAATAGACATTTCCCCAAAAAAGATATACAGATTGCCAACAAACACATGAAAGGATGCTCAACATCACTAATCATTAGAGAAATGCAAATCAAAACCATAGTGAGGGGCTTCCCTGGTGGCGCAGTGGTTGAGAGTCCACCTGCCGATGCAGGGGACACGGGTTCGTGCCCCAGTCCGGGAAGATCCCACATGCCGCGGAGCGGCTAGGCCCGTGAGCCGTGGCCGCTGAGTCTGCGCGTCCGGAGCCTGTGCTCCGCAACGGGAGAGGCCACAGCAGTGAGAGGCCCACGTACCACACACACAAAAAACAACAACAACAACAAAAAACCATAGTGAGGTATCACCTCACACCAGTCAGAATAGCTATCATCAAAAAAATCTATGCTGGAGAGGGTGTGGAGAAAAGGGAACCCTCTCGTGCTGTTGGTGGGAATGTAGTTGCATAGTACAGGGAGTTCAGCTCTGTGCTTTGTGACCACCTAGAGGGGTGGGATGAGTAGGGTAGGAGGGAGACGCAAGCGGGAGGGCATACGTGGATATATGTATACATATAGCTGATTCACTTTGTTATACAACAGAAACTAACAACAAGATGTGTCACATATATACAGTGGAATATTATTCAGCCATAAGAAGAAACGAAATTGAGTTATTTGTAGTGAGGTGGATGGACGTAGAGTCTGTCATACAGAGTGAAGTAAGTCAGAAAGAGAAAAACAAATACCATATGCTAACACATATATATGGAATCTAAAAAAAATGGTTCTGATGAACCTAGGGGCAGGACAGGAATAAAGACACAGATGTAGACAATGGACTTGAGGACACGGGGAGGGGGAAGGGTAAGCCGGGACAAAGTGAGAGAGTGGTATGGACATATACACACTACCAAATGTAAAATAGATAGCTAGTGGGAAGCAGTTGCATAGTACAGGGAGTTCAGCTCTGTGCTTTGTGACCACCTAGAGGGGTGGGATGAGTAGGGTAGGAGGGAGACGCAAGCGGGAGGGCATACGTGGATATATGTATACATATAGCTGATTCACTTTGTTATACAACAGAAACTAACACAACTTTGTAAAGTAATTATACTCCAATAAAGATGTTTTAAAAAATCATATGATCACCTCAACAGATACAGAAAAGGCATTTGACAAAATTCATCACCCATTTATGATTAAAAAAAAAAGTCTCAACAAAGTTGGTACAGAGGGAACATACCTCAACATAACAAAGACCATATATGACAAGCCCACAGCCAACATCACAGTTAATGGCAAAAACTTGAAAGCATTTCCTCTAAGATTAGGAGGAAGGCAAGGATGCCCACTATTGCTACTTCTATTCAACATAGGATTAGAAGTCCTAGCCAGCACAATTAGGCAAGAAAAAGAAATAAAAGGCATCCAAATTGGAAAAGAAGAACTGCCACTATTTGCCGATGACATGGTGTAATATATAGGAAACAATAAAGACTCCACCAAAAAATAAAAATAAAAAACTGTTAGAACTAATAAATAAATTCAGTGAAGTTGCAGGATACAAAAATCAATATACAGAAATCTGTTACATTTCTATACATTAATAATGAAGTATCAGAAAGAGAAATTAAGAAAACAATCCCATTTACAAGTGCATCAATAAGAATAATAATAAAGGAATAAAGTTAACTAAGGAGGTTAAAAGTCCTGTACACTGAAAACTGTAAGACACTGATGAGAGAAATGGAAGAAGGCACAAAGAAATGGTAAGATATTTCATGCTCATGGATTGTTAGAATATTGTGAAAATGTCCATATTAACCAAAGCAATCTACAGATTCAATGCAATCCCTATCAAAATTCCAATGCCATTTTTTCACAGGAATAGAACAAACAATTCTAAAATTCGTATGGTACCACAAAAGACCCCAAATAGCCAAAGCAGTCTTAAGGAAGAAGAACAAACCTGGAGGATTAACACTCCCTTATTTCAAACTACATTACAAAGCTATAGCAATGGAAATAGTAATGGTGCTGGCATAAAAACACAAACACAGATCAATGCAACAGAACAAAGAGCTCAGAAATAAACCCACACATATATAAATTAATTTATAACAAAGGAGCCAAGACTATTCAATGGGGAAAGGATGGTCTCTGCTGGGAAAACTGGAGAGCAACATGAAAAAGAATGAAACTCAACCACTATCTTATATCATACACTCAAGATGGATTATAGACTTGAATCTAAGACCTGAAAGCATAAAACTCCTAGAAGAAAACAGTAACCTACTTGAAAATGGTCTTGAGGATATTTTGAATCTGACACCAAATGCAAAGACAACAAAAGCAAAAATAAATAAGTGGGACTACATCAAACTAAAAAGCTTCTACACAACAAAGGAAACCTTCAACAAAATGAAAAGGCAACCTACTGAATGGGAGGAAATATTTGCAAATCATAAATTTGATGAGAGGTTAATATCCAAAATATATGGGCTTCCCTGGTAGTGCAGTGGTTAAGAATCTGCCTGCCAATGCAGGGGACATGGGTTCGAGCCCTGGTCTGGGAAGATCCCACATGCTGCAGAGCAACTAAGCCTGTGCGCCACAACTACCGAGCCTGCGCTCTAGAGCCCGTGGGCCACAACTACTGAGCCAGCGTGCCACAACTACTGAAGCCCATGCGCCTAGACCCTGTGCTCTGCAACAAGAGAAGCCACAGCAATGAGAAGCCTGCACACCGCAACAAATAGTCCCCGCTCGCCACAACTAGAGAAAGCCGGCATGCAGCAACAAAGACCCAATGCAACCAAAAATAAATTAATTTAAACAAATATATATGTAAAGAATTCATACAACTCAATAGCAAAAAAGCAGTCCAATTAAAAAATGGGCAGAGGATTTGAATAGACTTTTTGCCAAAGATGACATACAGATGGCCAACAGACATGAAAAGATGCTCAACATCAGTAACATCAGGGAAATGTAAATTAAAACCACAATGAGATATTCCCTTACACTGGTTAGAATGGCTATTACCAAAAAGATGAGAAATAACAAGTGATATAGAGAGGATATGGAGAAAAGGGAACCCTTGCACACTGTTGCTGGTGGAAATGTAAAATGGTGCAGTCATTATAGAAAACAGTATGAAGGTTCCTCAAAAAATAAAACTACCATAGGATACAGCAATTCCATTTCTGGATATTTATCTGAAGAAACAAAAAATGTAACTTGAAAAGATATATGCACCCCTATGTTCACTGAAGCATTATTTACAATGGCCAAGATATGGAAAAAAAACCTAAGTGTCCATCAACAAATAAATGGATAAAGAAAATGTGTATAATACACAAAATATATACATAATGAAATAGTATTCAACCATAAAAAAGAATGAAATATTACCATCTGCACAACATGGATGAACCTAGAGGGTATTATGCTAAGTGAAATAAGCAGAGAAAAACAAATTCGTATGATCTCACTTATATGTGGAATCTTTCAACAACAATAAACTCAGAGATAAAACTGGTGGTTGCCAGAGGTGGAAAATGGGTAAAATGGGTGAAGGGGGTCAAAAGGTAAGAACTTCCAGTTATAAAAAAAGTAAGTCATGGGGATGTAATGTACAGCATGGTGACTATAGTTGATACTGTACTGCATATTTGAAAGTTGCTAAGAGAGTAAATCTAAAAAGTTCTCATCACAAGAAAAAAATTCTGTAACTATCTGTGGTGATGAATAATAACTAGGCTTACTGTGGTGATCATTTCACAATATATACAAATACCAAATCATTATGTTTTACACCTGAAACTAATATAACGTTGTATGTCAATTATACCTCAAGGTAAAAAAAAAAAATTGAAACTAAAAAGTTCTCATCACAAGAAAAAAATTCTGTAACTATACATGGTTAAATAGACTTACTGGGATGATCATTTTGCAATATATAAAAATATCAAATCATTATACCCCTGAAACAAATATATGGTATATGTCAATTATGCCTCAATAATAAAAAAAGAATGATAGAACAGAAGATCCATAGTAGCCTACATTATAATAAGGCTCTAGTCTAATGTTCTCTGCTGCCAGTTTCAAATCTTCTGAATTAACAGGAGATAAGACCTCTAGGCAACTCTGACAAATGTTACCTGTAACTTATTATCAAGGTATCAAGATAATAGAAAACATTACTACTATTAGTTTATTGTAAATATATAAACTATTTACAAATTATCAAGGAAAAACAACTCAAGCCCTCAGCAATGAAATTTTCAATTTATTCAACAATTTTTTCAATTGTTGAAAACAGCAGTTTAACAGGCAACTAAAAGGAAAGAATCTCATGATCTTTGGAGCTTAAAATAAAAAAAGTCCTTGACATGGTCATCAATGTCTATGTTCGGCCACATATATATGAACTAGTACCAACAGGAAGTTACTTACAACTCAATCTCATCAATTTTTTTCAACAAATATCCCTCAAATAATAGCACAGTTCTTGGCCAAAGAGAATCAGAGGTCAGTACAACAACAAATAAAAGTGAAATGAACTATAACCTACTACTGTTCCCACTTATATCATAGACATGTTGGGGCAGAGAAAACACAAATGCAATCTTTATTTCAGTCTTCAAAAAAAAAATATTAAAAAAAATTCAGTCCCTGAATACCTACTATGCACAAGGCACTAGAGTTTAAAATGTGATATATCAGCCGGTAATATAGGAATCATGCCTACCTCCATCTATTTACCACTCATCACAAAACCAACTTTCAAAGGATAGGATTGTCTTGTCTATGCATTTTGCCTCCTAGTGATTGGCTTAACTCAAAGAGAAGGGGCAAAACAATGTTTTTATGTTTGCAAGGCTACTGTATTACATTAAAAATTAGGGCTCTTCAACCACAAGAGGCACCAATACTCTCCAAGTTTTTACAGCAGTTTTTTCATCAAAGTAGATAATTTTTTTTTAAGTGGAGCTCTTCTAAAGTATATTTAAACTGAAAAATCTATATTTAACAAAACATAGTAAAATATTTTATTTTCACTGTTAACAGAACTGTAAAGATACCTCTCTCCCCTAAGCCACGATAATGTTTCTAATAGGTTTTTGCCTTAATCAGATGACAATGTTTTATATAAACTGCCTTCACTTCTTTCTTAGAGTTATTCTACAGGATTGAGTGTTAGCACATAGTAGGTTCAAAGGAACATTTTTAAAGAGTGAAAAGCAAGGGTCTATCTTTTCCACCCTTTAGTTTATCACCCTTTGTTCACTGAGTTCCCACACCTTAGCTTGCGACCTCTATTGCTTCAACCCTCTGAAACAGCGGTCCCCAACCTTTTGGGCACCAGGGACCAGTTTCGTGGAAGACAATTTTTCCACGGACCGGGTGGCGGGGGCGCTGTTCAGGCAGTAATGTGAGCAACGAGGAGCGGCAGGTGAAACTTCGCTCACTGGTCCACGGCTCACCTCCTGCTGTGCGGTACCGGTCCACAGCCCGGGTGTTGGGGACCCCTGCTCTAAAACACCCATCCAACCTCACTTCCTGTCTTTGGGGTAAATTGACCTCATCTTCAAAGAAACCCTCTGCCTCTTCCACAAAATCTCCTATGCCATTCAGTGTTGTTCTGCTTTTCTAGGCTTAGTGTGTGGAAAACTGGAACTAAGGACATGAGATTGGAAATAAGGACACAGACTGAAGTTTGTCAGATATCCAGCCATACTTCTGAGGTCACAAAAACCAAAGTAAAAATTAAATTTACCATGGCCATAATACAGTCAACAAGATACAGGGCTGCCTCCTCAGAACTTTGGAAAATACACAGAAAACCAAAAATTAACTTCTCTAATTTATTTAAGCAGATAAACAATAAACACCATCATACATTGCTGAGGCCCTAACTTCAGAAGAGACGAAAAGTGTCAATTGCAATGTAAAGATAAGCCATTCACTACAGGAACTATATCTATCTATGACATCAGAAAGGCTTACCAATGTGCACCAAAAGGTTTTCTACACTGTCCATCTGTTGAGAACTGACCTCATTAGGAAGGCTGACGATCCAAGCCCTAAAGCATCTTATCAAAAAACTAAATAATCTTGCTTTATAACCTGTAACAGATATAAGGAATCTTTTTAGTGAGCAGACTTCTGAGTAAGAAAAGCTTTAAAACACTACACTAAAGGTGGCAACTGTAAGGAAAGCCAAACAGGATGTGCTTAGCATATTAACAGAGTTTATTAACTTAAGAATGTGATTTTAAGTATCCCGAGTTTGACAGATAAAACTGAATTTTTATTCCCTTAACTTTTTTTTTTTTAATTAATTTATTTTTGGCTGTGCTGGGTCTTTGTCGCTGCGCGCAGGCTTTCTCTAGTTGTGGCGAGCGGGGGCTACTCTTTGTTGCAATGCACTGGCTTCTCATTGCGGTGGCTTCTCTTGTTGCAGAGCACAGGCTCTAGGTGCATGGGCTTCAGTAGTTGTGGCTCTAGGTGCACGGGCTTCAGCAGTTGTGGCGCACGGGCTCTAGAGCGCAGGCTCAGTAGTTGTGGTGCACGGGCTTAGTTGCTCCATGGCATATGGGATTTTCCTGGACCTGGGATCGAACCCGTGTCCCCTGCACTGGCAGGTGGATTCTTAACCACTGTGCCACCAGGGAAGTCCTCCCTTAACTCTCCATGTAATCTTTTGTTAAAAAAATATCATTAACATTGTACTTGTATCCTAGGACATCAACATGTAAACTGGCTAGTAATTCCTGTTTTCTTCACTAAGGCATTTGACTATCTATAGTATTACTAAATCTGATTTGCACAATCTGTAAATATTGTGAAACAGTGAAAGAGGTTTCAAAGTATTCTGAAGAAAATATACAGAAGTCTAGTCAATTTCCACACACTCTTGGCCACTTAAATAACATTTCTAATTAGGTTATAAGTAAAGAGGATTTCATTATATTACAATTTTGTTTAAAATGGCCTCCCTCCCTATACTGGTACTGTCAAGAGAGAAAAACTATGTTTATTACTGCTCTCTATAAGCTATTCTAAGCACTCTACACACAGTAGTCTACCTCATTTAGAGAAACTAAGGTTTTGATTTTATTATAAATATCCAAATTTATTAGACATATGAATATACACATTCCTCTGAAATAATTCCTCAACCAATGAATGACTGAAAACTTCCAAGCTGAAAATGATAACACACTTGGGCAAATAAAGACCTTCTTTCCTGGGAAATGACTTCTTAAATCCTATCCTGGAAAAGAGGAAGAAAAAAAAAAGAGTATGTCTCACACAATCATAATTTAAGTGACTAACATGCCATTTTATTTTAAATAAATAATACTAGTGATTCAAATTATCATAACCATTAGACCAATGACAACACAGGCCTTCTAGTATACTTTAACACATTAATTAGAATTCTTTTAACTATTTTTCATTTCTAACCTGTAACTTTTACTTTTTTTACTATTATTTTTTTCTATTTTTTAAGAAATTTTTATACAATTTTTTTTTTTTTTTTTTTTTTTTTTTTTTGGTATGCAGGCCTCCCTCTGTTGTGGCCTCTCCCGTTGCGGAGCACAGGCTCCGGACGCGCAGGCTCAGCGGCCATGGCTCACGGGCCCAGCCGCTCCGCG
>NC_041231.1:50061198-50090667 GCF_002837175.3 Physeter macrocephalus | reverse complement strand
GCTCCGCGGCACGTGGGATCCTCCCAGACCGGGGCGCGAACCCGGTTCCCCTGCATCGGCAGGCGGACGCGCAACCACTGCGCCACCAGGGAAGCCCACAATTTTTAAACATTACTGTCCTAACCTGTGACTCTTAAAGACCTAGAGTTGGAGAATTGGTGTTTTAGACATAGCCATGTGCTGGTATTATTTTCCCCCAATTGTTTCCTACCTTCTCACACACAGTAAACAAGTCATTCTAGAATCAGACACATCATCATCCAACATACATAATTAAATAAACTACATGTGTACTTTTAGATTTACATTGTTTAATAAATCCAAGTGACATTTTGTGTTAATTCCAAAATAAGTTCATCCACTAGATAAAGAAAATAAAAACTAAAAATCCTAAGTCTCAAACTGAGTAAGTTTTAATAAAATCATCTTTCTATGCAATTTTTTTTTATGATTCACGATCAGGAGTGAGAGATTATAGAACTGTGGAATCAGACTAAAAATCTAACTATACAATGTTCTGAATGGCTATTATAAATAATACAGACTTTTAAGGACTCATTCAGAGATACATTTGATTCTGAAATGTATTATTCAGTGTTGCTTTTACTAAGTGTACCATCCATGGGACTTTACAATCTTTTGTTAAGTTCTTTGTCATAGGAATGAAATCTGCATTTGCTGGTCTGTAATTGGCATTTTGGAGAACAGGCAAAACAGTGAAGCATGGTTCCCTGTTGGTTCATCCAAGGTCAAGGAAAAGAATCATATTCCCAACCCCTCCAATATAATTTAAGGTCATGATCCTAATGGCTCAAACTCGTCCTAGTCAAGTTCAAACTTTGAATTTCTTATGAATATATCTATTGATGTCCTTTGGATATTTTAGGATTAAAAAATTTAAATCACAAACTTCAAAATGAATAACCAAGTACTAGGTTTTTGATCTTAATATTTGTGTCAGCCTAAGTTTACAACAGTTGAAGTGTTTGATTCTTAAAAATGTATTGAAGCTTTCTATTTGTAAAGCCCCTTTAGGTTCCATCAGACATTTGAATAAGACAAAAGCTTTGTCCTCAATGAACTGACAAAACAAATATAGAAAAACTATACTACAAGACATGGTGGAGATGCCATGAAGAAAGTTTTGGAAAATACCATGGACCTTTAGAGAAGGGAGATCACAATCTGTTTTGGGTCAGAGAAAACAACTTGAACCAAGTCATGGGGAAATGGGAAGTGAGCAAGAAACATATTTAGGAAACAATGAAAGACACAGCTTGGCTAGAGCCCAGTGCACAGGGAGGAAATAAGACTCCAAACACAGGAGCCATGCTGCCTGTAAAGGGCTCTGAAGTCAGGCTGAGGACATATAATAAAGCCACTGTGTGTGGCTGTGCTACAAGCAAGACTGTGCCTCTTGGGGGTGTGAATAAATGAATAAATTACACTGAAAGCATAGGGACAGAACATATTACTAAAGCCTGCAATAAATCAGAAAAGGGAGTAACAGGGATCTGAACCAGGTGGCCCCCAGGTGACAGTGGGAATGGAAAGGTGATGTTGCACTTAAAATCTACTGGACGTGGTAAAGGAGTTGGTATTTGGAGCAATGAAGGCAGGGGAGGGGGAGGGGGAAGCCGGTGCCACAGTTCTTAATCTGGATGACCAGAAGAAACTAAATACCTAAGTGCCCTAACAAAAATAGGAAGTCAAGGGGAAGAACTTTTGTATTGTTAGTTCAGGGGAAGGCGGTGCAAATGAGATTCTGGTCTGGACTTGTTACATTTGAGGAATCAGTTGCAAACATTTGGCACACAGAAACATCACTAGAGTACTGAAGAAGGATCCATCCTGAGGAGGTTTCAGCCCTCTCCACACACAGGACAGTTAAAAGGAGTGTGAGTAAACAAGGCAAAAATGAAAACATAGGTGGAGACAGATTGGAGAATGACTCCATTTAGAGAATAAGTGGGGGGGGGGGCAAATAAAACTAACTACTGATCTCAGGTAAGACAAGAAGCAAAATGTCAGAAGATGGCTCAAAAGAGAGTAGCTATCTTTAGTGTCAAACACTAAAAAGGACCCAAGAAATATAAGTATTAAGAAAAATAAAAGTCCACTGGGATGTGGCACTAGAAGTTCTGTGATGTTTAAGAAGTCAGGAGGTAATGATTTGGAAAGGGGAGATGGCAACAGAGGAGTCACTTATCTTAGAAGTCTTTTAAAAGATAGGAGAGTGGACTTCTCTTATTTCCAAGGCAAAGAAATACAGTAAAACTCTAATGAAATCCAGTAGTGCAAACCCACTGGAGGGGAAAATAAATCCCTTATTTATTAACATTTTATGATTTCCATGGTGTAAGTACTACCACCATGGCTGATTTCAAGATGCCAATGGTTGGCAAAATTCCTGAAAATTTAGTAATAACTCTGGACCACCACTGCAAACTGCTACTCTATGGTCTACTCTGCAACTCAGCAATTCCGTGACAGCCTTCCTCTAAACTCAACTGATACTTAATTATTCTCTGGGACAACCTTGCAGCAATTCACAGAAGTCTACCCAACTCTTGCTACATATTGTTTTCTCAACTGTATTACAACTGAAAAGGGTTAGATGTTGAAAGCCATATGGCTCCCAGGCATGCCTGTCTTCACTAAGAAGGAAACAACAAGAATTATATACCCCAAAAAGCTTTCAGGTGACCTTTTTTATAATTGTTTCCTTTGTTAATGTCATCTCCCCATATAAATCTGAGATGTCTTGGGAATAGGGAACTGATTCAAAGACTTCAGTTTTCCCACAATCCACTTGGCTCTTGGGATAGTTCTATTGTTGATTAACCAATTAAAAAAATTTTTTTAAGTGAGCTCTGTATCAATGAAGGATTAAATAACGAAGTATCAGTGGAATAAGCAAAAGAAACATGAACCAAACATCCTAGTAGGCTCAATTACGGTGAGAGGAAGCAGAGATATGTGAAAGCTCCTTAGACTAAATCCAGATACCTAGGGGGCTCCAATCCATCCCTGCTACTTGCTGGTGGCGTGCTAGCAGCAGTCCCAGTTGCAGTTCCACCTGAAAAATGGAAACAGTAATACCTAGCACAAAGGGTTGACCTTAAGGTTTAATATGAACACATTAGGGAACACCCAGCAGGAACAGGTACTTGCTTGGTACAGTTCACAATGCCATACCAGTTTGTACACTGGACACTGCTCAAGAGTATCGCCAAGAGCACCAAGGAGGCCCACCTCTAACAAGGGACTGCAGCTGGTTAGCTGCTAAGGATAGTTTATAGTCTGTCCCCACTGACCTCCTGCTATCACCCAAAACCACAAATTCCTTTCACGGTTGTGCCCTGGACTCCCAAGTCCCGCAACAACATGGAGGCCAAAGAGTCCTCCTAAAAGCAATCTGAGAGCCAAAAATGTTGTGACAAAGGAGAGGCTAACAAGCTAATAGGTTCTGACTTGTATTCACATGGCCTGCAGCATCTTACCTCAACAAGGAAGTTCATCAACAAACCAAAATAATGGACCTATTCATCATATAAACAAAACTCAAGGGAAGAACCTAGTTTCTCGTATTTCACAACTTTTCCCCTCTGTCATCTTTCCAAATATCCCTGTCTATCATGATACTTTATATTCCCTTCTGTCATTTAGTTTATGTTTCATATGCTAATTTCCCCCGACATCTGAAATAGAATTGTTGTCAAAATATTAAACATATATGGGGGGTAGCACAGAAGTTTATTTACTTTCTAATCTGAATGACTGGCCTTGAGAAATACGGCAATAATGTTCATAACAATTTAATTTTTCCACTAATTAACTGCTATTCATGTACTGCCAAGTGCATGAAGTTACAGGTAGGAAAGAATAATATAAACAGTATATTCGTATATCAAAAAGTTTCCCATTAGAACTTTCCTAAACTGTTGATGGGAACGTAAATTGGTGCAGCCACTATGGAAAATAGTATGGAGATTCCTTAAAAAGCTAAAAATAGAGCTACCATATGACCCAGCAATCCCACTCCTGGGCATATATCCAGAAAAGATGAAAACTCGAATTTGAAATGTTCCTTCCCCCCATTGTTCACAGCAGCACTATTTACAAGTGCTGGAAGACATGGAAGGAACCTAAACGTCCATCAACAGATGAATGGATAAAGAAAATGTGGTATATATATACATTGTGTGTGCGTATACACACACACACACACACACACACAAAATGGAATATTAGCCATAAAAACTAATGAAATACGACCGTTTGCAGCAACATGGATGGACCTAGAGATTATCATACTAAGTGAACTAAATCGGAGGAAAACAACTATCACATGATACCACTTACACGTGGAATCTAAAAAAAATGATACAGATGAACTTATTTACAAAACAGAAACAGATTCAGACATAGAAGACAAACTTATTACCAAAAGGGAAGGGGGGAGGAATAAATTAGGAGTTTAGGATTACCAGCTACACACAACTATATGTAAAATAGATAAACAACAGGACCCTCTGTATGGCACAAGGAACTATATTCAGTATCTTGTAATAACCTATAATGAAAAAAAATCTGAAAACAATTTATATACATATATATATGCACTGAATCACTTTGCTGTACACCTGAAACTAACACAACACAGTAAATCAACTGCACTTCAATAAAAATTTTTTTTAAAAAGCTTCCCGTTAGACATCTGTCCCCCCACTTCCATAAAGTTTCCTACACATATGTGTCTTCTGAGAAGCAAACGCACACATCTCTCCGGTAACGCCAGAACACTTGGAAGCAAATGAAGATCTCCATTTGAGAGATTACTGACTCTGAATTTGCTACCCATATCGTGTTAATTTTTTCTATAAAGTATCTGTAAGTTAAACGTTTTCTGAAAGCTCAAGCCACAGACTCACTCCCCCAACCCCTTTCCCCCATTCTGGGCTCCTCCTTCCCCCGACACTCCCTTCCCTCCCGCGGCTTCTGGGGTGAACCTGGGCTCGCCATCCAACACCGTCCGAGGAAGCGCCGCCCCTTCCTCAGGCTCCCGAGACGCTCGGCCGGGTGGCACTTTCGTTCTCGCCCCGGGCTGGACCGAGCATAGCGCGTACCTGAGGTCCGAAGCCGCGGTCGGAAGTGGACAGAGTGACTCAGCCGTTTCCCGTGACTCGAGTCAGGTGCAGGGACGCCGGTCAGCACTCGCGGGCCGCGCTGGGGCAGGGCTGGGGTCCGCAGCCGTCTCTGCCCGGAAGGAGACCTCAGCGGACGACCAGCCCGGACTGAGTGCCGGGTCACCCCCGCCGCCCGCCCCGCCGAGCCGCTGAAACGACCCCGCGGCGGCCCCTCCGCGCGGGGGTCAGGCGGCCTCCCGGCGCTGGCTGGGTCACACTCGGACCCGAAGGGCGCCCGCCGGGGGCAGAGCGAGGCCAGGGCTTCTCCTCCCGGCGCCGCGCGAATTCGCGCCGGGGCCGTACGACAGAGCTGCCGGGTGAGTTAAAGAGTCCTCGGCGCTGCCCGCGAGCCCGAACCTGACGCAGCCCCCGCAGCACTTACTTCTCACTCGCGTCCGCAGAGTCCACCTCCACCTCCTCAGCCGCCATGGCCGCCGTCGCCGCGCGAGCCTCCGGCCGTACTTCCAAGCCGGCTGACAGGCCGACTGGGAGGCCGGGACCCGCCGCCGCCTTTAAGGCCGCCGGTAGCGTAGGCGTCGGCCACCCCGTCGCGTGACCGGGCGGTGCGGCCGCGCGCCTGCGCGTGCCGGGCCATCCTGCCCCCGCCATCCACCAGTCACGCATGCGTCCTCCCGTCCGACGCGCTGGGTTGTGGGCGCTAGGCGGGGCAGTCAACTCGGAGGAAACGAAACTCGTCCGGCAGAGTTAGGTGGTGACAAACTTTAGTAATAACCGTGTTAATGCATCATCCGCTGATATTGATTGTCAGGTGCTGGGCACTGGACAGGCACCTAGCAGTTCTCTGGGGAATGAGGCGCGACCTTGCCCTGAAAGAGCCCATCTATTATTCGATAGATGCTGCAATAGCGAATGGAGATGCTGTAATGGAGGAGCTGTGTGGCCTGCCGCCGGCCCTTCCTCGCAGGTGGGTGGCCTAGGGGAGAGCGCGACCTTTAGTCAGTTAATATTCACTGATGTGCGGGACACTACTCCAGACCCTGGAGTTACTGTAGTGACCAAAACCAGCAACTCCCATCCACCCCGCGCTGTGTACACACGGGAGGAGTGTAAAGAGTCAGCGTTTAGGTACTTAGAGTTCTTGAGAGGACATCACTAATGTAAATATCAACATTTCTTGACCTGTTTTCAAGTCTTTTAACCGTCAGATACTACCTGCTTTTGTATTTATATCACTTCCTGCCATTCATTCATTTGTATTTACCGTTTGCCTACTATGACCCCACTCTGTTATAGGCGCTTAGAAACAATGGATTGAAGTAGGGCTCGCTCCTTTACGGAGCCTACGCTAATATATTACCCTTTATTTTAGACGCAGTTCATCCCTCTCCTTCCCTAACTCTCCTCCCTCTCTGCAGCCTCTTTTACTCTCCCCTGAGTCCCCCTAACCCAGACAGTTTCTATCACTCATCTGACACTCAGATTCTCAGCCTTGTCTACTTGTGGCTTTTTAATGGACATTAATCAGTATTCTTCCAACTACACTGGAAGTTCCTTGAGGATAGGGATGGTGTCTTCTGTGATTTAGGGGGAAAAAAAGCAACTCATAATCCCTTGGGCATAGCAATAACTAATCAATATTCTTACTGTATTTGATCCAATTTGTAGGTATGTTAGGGAAGACTAGGACATATGAAAACACCGTTCCAGGAATTCATGGTGTTGCCAGAGACTTGCAGTGTGTCTGCAGAAACTGACTCTCGACTATCTCCACCTATCAGACCATATCCATACTGGGGGCACCTCTTTCTATATGGGCCAGACAGGTAATTGAGGACTCTACTGCATGGAGTACAGTCCCAGCCCTGTGGTACTGAGTCCAGTATCAAAACCTAAGAATATGGAGGCAACTCCTGCAGCACCTTCAGAAACTTGGACTGGCAAGTATGCACCCTCAAGACTTTGTGGACCTGGAGCCCACTCTCATAGATGCCTATGGCTGCTGCACAGTTTAAAAAAAAATCATTGATCCAATGCTGGAGTTTATCCAGAAACTGACAGAGCAGTGCATAGGGCTATGGGATTTCATGATCTTCCCCAACTCTGGGGATATCTCTGCCCAGGCTTCACTTTGCTGCTGGTGGAGGAGCTGTCCTTGACTATGGCGAGAAGTCCAAGCTGGTATCACCCAGCCCCTGGGTGCTGCCAGCAGTGGAGGAACCCGTGCTGCTCCATTGTGACTGCCACACCACCCTGGAGTTCCTGGACTGTGTCTTCTTGGGAGACAGTGAGACCAACATCTTTTGATGCAACCTGTACTTGGACAGCTCCTCCTACACCACCCTCAGGCACTGCTTGGCCAGACCTCCATCACTGCCTCCCTGTGCTTTGGTGGTGCCCTGAGAGCACACCTCCCAGAGTTCCAGGCCAACCTGGTACCCTATTTCCAAATCCACTTATTTTTAATGACATACTAACCAGTTACTTTGATTAAGCAGTACTTATGTTGGGGGATCACTTGCGCCTACTTTGAACTCTCTCTCTCATCAGATGGTCAGATGTGACACTCATCAAGGCAAATTCATAGCCTGCTCTGCCTGCTCTACCCCAGGGCTGTGGTATCCAAAGAACTAATGCTGCTGTTATACCACCAAGACCATTATACCACCATTGTACCAGTGTACCATAGAAGTTGGTGACTGGTGCCCCACTGGTGTCAAGGTTGGCTTTAATTTCTAGCCCCTCAACAGTGATTCTCCAGGAGAAATGCTGAACACCACCACAGCCATCAGAGAGGGCTGGGCCTTTATCACAAGTCTGCCAGGCTAGCACTTGCAAACCAGAATGAGGATAAGGGCATGAAGGGTTTTCTGAGGGCTTCGATGGCCTTGCTGCCCTGTAAATGTTGATAAAGTGCTGTGATTAAACGGAGTAAGAAAGCAAGTGTGGCAGGGAAATAAAAAGACATGGGATAGTAAGGGAAAATGGTAGCTGGATCCACGGAAGGGCTGGATACCAGTCAGCTGTATGACCTGGGGAGGTTTGGAATCACATGATTAGGGCTTCTCAGACTCTAACCTGCATCCACACTTCCTGTGGATCTTGTTAAATGGCAAATTCAGCTTCTGTAGGTCTGGGGTGGTGCCTGAGATTCTGTATTTCTAACCGGCTCCCAGTGATGCCTGTGTTTCAGCTGCCAGTCAGCAGACCACCCTTTAAATAACAAAGCTCTTGAACAGCCCTATCCACTAGAACTTTCTGCAATCATGGAAATGTTCTAAATCCCCACTTTCCAGTATAGTAGCCTTGAGTCACATGTATCTACAGAGCATTTGAAATGTGGCTAGTGTGGCCGAATTTTTCATTTTAATTAATTTAACTTTAAAGCCACATGTGGCTAATGCTACCATGTTGGACAGCAAGATCTAGATTTATGAAAATGAGTTTGAGACCAGACAATTCCCACGGTCCCATCTGATGTCCTGTGGTTCCAAGTTGTTGTTTTCAAAGCGTGCGTGGAGGGTGAGGATAGGAGTTTGATGAGGGGACGGATGTTAAAGTCTGGAGTAAAGCATGAAGGGTTGGCAGTTCCACCACATGGAAAATAGTTTGAGAGTTACCGTTTAAAATACAGAATATTTTGTCTTTTTGTACGTAAGTTGTCAAATTTATTGGCATAAGCTCTTTGTAATGTTGCCTAATTATCTTTCTAATGTTGTTAGGCTCTGTAGTGATAGCCTCTTTTCAAACCTGATATTGTTCACTTTCACTTTCTTTTTTTCCCCTGGTCAGTTAGCTAAGAATTGATCAATTTTATTAGTCTCAAAGAAGCAACTTTTGCCAATTTCATGGATTTTGCTTTCTCTACATACGCTCTGGAGAGCTTTCCATATTCGTGCATATAGATTTACCTCATTTTTCGTAATTGCTATCACAGTATTTAATCATAGGCATTCTCATTAATTTTTCTTTCCTTTTTTTTCTGTTAGAATACTGAAGGGAACCTCCTTTTACATGCCTCTATATGCACATGAGAAAGGCCAGGACCTTCCCCTCCCCTGCAGTTATATAAATGGAATCATACAATGTATAACCTTTTGAGATTGACTTTTTTCTCCCATGACTTTTTTCTCTCAGCATAATTCCCTGGAGATTCATTAAAGTTGTCAAGTGAGTGAACAGAATAGTTCATTCCTTTCTAGAGCTGAGTAGTTTTCCACAATTAGTTTAATCAGTCACCTGTTGAAGGACATCTGGGTTGTTTCCAATATTTTTGGATATTACAAATAAAACTGGCATAGACGTTTGTGCACAAGTTTTTGTGTAAACCTAAGTTTTTCATTTTTCTGGGATAATTGCCCAGGACTGTAATTGCCGGTCACATGATAGTTACATATTTAGATTTTTTAAAGAAACCGCCAAATTATTTTCCACAATGGCTGTACCATTTTCTGTTCCCAACAGCAAAATGTAATTGATCTAATTTCTCCATATCCTCACCAACATTTGGTGTTGTCTCTATTTTTTATTTTAGCCATCTTGATATACCAGTAGTAATGTCCCATTGTGGTTTTAATTTGCATTTCCCTGATGACTAGTGATGCTGAGCGTCATTTCACATGCTTATTTGCCATTTGTATGTTCTTTTCAATGAAATGTCTGTTCATGTATGTCTTTTGCCCATTTTCTAACTATTAAGTTTTGAGAATTTTTAATATTCTCTAGCGACTAATCCTTTGTCAGATACGTGGTTTGCAAATATTTTCCCCCATATGCAGCTTGTCTTCTTATCCTCTTCACATGGGCTTTTGCAGTGAAAACATTTTTTAATTTAATGAAATCCAATGTATTGATTTGTTTTATGGCCTATGCTTTTGGTGTTGTCTAAGAATTATTTGCCTAACTTGAGGTCTTGAAGATTTCCTCCTTTGTCTTTTTCTAAAAGTTGTATGGTTTAAAATGTTACATTTAAGTCCATGGTCCATTTTGAGTTAATATTTGTATAAGGTGAGAGGTTGGGGTCAAGGGTTTTTGTTATTTGCCTATGGATATCCAATTGTTCCAACACCATTTGTTGAAATCACCAATGGTTTTTTTTAGTTTTTAAAAAACATTTATTTATTTTAATTTTGGCTGTGCCGGGTCTTAGTTGCGGCATGCAGGATTTTCATTGCTGCGCACGGGCTCTTTGTTGCGGCGCGTGGTTTAGTTGCCCTGCGGCATGTGGGATCTTAGTTCCCCGACCAGGGATCAAAACCGTGTGCCCTGCATTGGAAAGCAGATTCTTAACCACTGGACTACCAGGGAAGTCCTGAAATCACCAATGGTTTTTAATGTATTACTAGGTAGCCTCTTTTTTCTTTCTCCTATTTTTTTTCTTTTTTTAAAAATTGAAGTATAGTTGATTTACAGTGTTATGTTGATTTCTGGTGAACAGAATATATATATTTTTTCATATGGTTTATTCCAAGATATTGAATATAGTTCCCTGTGCCCTACAGTAGGACTTTGTTGTTTATCTATTTTGTATATAGTAGTTTGTATCTGCTAATCCCAATCTCCTCATTTATCTGCCCCCCCTTTTCCCTTTGGTAACCATAAATTTGGTTTCTGTCTGTGAGTCTGTTTCTGTTTCATAAATAAATTGTATCATTTTAGATTCCACATATAAGTGAACTGCTTATACTAGGTAACCTCTTATGCTCTCATAAAGGATGTCTGATGTGTGAATGATGATAGGTGTTTTTCTGGGTTAGGAGATTTGTAGTGGTGCACATGGAGGTGGGGTGCTCAAACCCCTCTTCAGGGAAGGACTTATCACCCCAGCTGCTGTGAGAGTTTCAGTAGTAAAGCTCCCAGCTTACAGTCCTTTCAGGGAGCACATCAGCTACAGAGAGCCGCCTCACCAAGGTCATGCCCTCTGAGGAAGGCTCACATCTGATGAAGGATGGAGGTAGAGATGCTAAAGGACCAACCATTTCCACCCAAAGTGAGATGATTCTGATGAGCCATTTCTGCTCCAGAACTCCCTGTGGCTGAGGCTGTCTAGCCTACATCACGGCTCAAACTTCTCCCTCTGTTGGATCCCACTTTTCCCCCTCCTTTCCACAGGTGTGATCTTGAGGGCACTCCCTGAACATTATCTCAGAGACTGCTTCCTCCAGATTCCAAACTGTGATACTCGTTTTCATTTTTCTTTAATGATAAGCATGACATTTGGCTTAGGTACTGAGAATGGTTATAACTTGATGGTATTTACACCACTATTATAGGAATCAGTAACAACAGGATAACTTTCATCAGAAACTCTACTCTCAAAACACACCACTGCAAAAAAGAAGTGAGCTGAATGGTAGGGAAAGGATAGGTGTAAGAGGTAAGATTAGCACAGGCACGCATATGAGACAGATCACAAGCGAGACTGAGAGTTGCATGATGCTGTCCGCTCCTCTGTCACCATGGTTTATAGAGGTTCCAACACTAGAAAGGTAGATGTGTGGGTGAGTATCCAGACATACAGCAGACCAAATCTCCCCATCAACGTGATCAAAAATCAGGTAGGCATAACCCTTGATATAATTTCCATGCTTATACCGTTCCCATTCTAATGTGTTTCTGATACTTTTCATGACTTCTTAGGAAACCCAAATGTGGATAGAGAGGGATGTCATAGACGTGATTGTCCAATTTCAACCTCAAATGCCATTGGGCTGGAGGCAGGAAAGAGAGAGAGGAAAAGAAGCCAGAGGGGCTAGCATTCAATTTGCAATCATGTCCCGTGGCCCCAGGAAATTTGAAGTCATGATGATCTGGGGAGAGAATTTTAATGGTGTCCCTTTTCTCCACCTTCCACTTCATTTGTTACAATTGAAGAGTCCTAGATTTTTATTTTCAGCAGAATCAGTGTTTTTAAAAAGGATTCTTCTCACACTATTTCACATCTTTTAACTTTTATTCTAGTTGTTTTTTCTGATCAGCCCATGCTGAACTAATAGGCATTCTCATAAACCAGGAAAAATGTTGCCCTCCAAATTGTTGACACTGCAAATGTCAGTGGCCTTTCTGTGTTTCAACTTCCAAGAGCAAAACTCATCTATGTAGTTATTATGCCGCTGAACATTTTTAGCAGGGGCCGGTTCATACAGTAGTAGAAAGAAGGTGTTCATACCCATAATTCCCTCTGACATTTATGTTGCCTGTTTATTTACCCCCTCCCCATTTTGAAAATGCATCCTTCAGTGTAAAACAGTTTACTGAATATCCATTCCGTTTAGTCTGCACTTATGGCAGAAAACAAACAGCAATGGGTGTCTTGGCTCTATTACATTTTCTGACAAGTGGGAAATATCTGTTTGTAATGCAATAAATACTTGGGTCTAAGTAATTCAGCAAACTGGCTTATTTAGCTTTAACTCTGAAAGGACGCACAGAGGAAACAATTTTCACCCATCATTGATTCCACACTGAAATATGTTATGATTGTATGCCCGCAGCTGGGGGAACTTTGTGGTGGTATGAGTGAATAAGCAGTTAATGAAGACGCTGTTCTGAGTCAGTGCAAAACTAGCAAAGACCTTACTGCTTACTTGGATGTCTGGAGCTGGCTCTTGTCGGTTCACAATCGTCTACTGTTAGATATTCAAAAGTTTTGTGGACTTCCCTGGTGGCACAGTGGTTGGGAATCTGCCTGCCAGTGCAGGGGACATGGGTTTGAGCCCTGGTCCGGGAGGAACCCACATGCTGTGGAGCAGCTGGGCCTGCGAGTCACAACTACTGAGCCTGTGCTATAGAGGCCACAAGCCACAACTACTGAGCCCACGTGCCACGGATGCTGAGGGCTGCGCGCCTAGAGCCCATGCTCTGCAACGGGAGAGGCCACAGCAGTGAGAAGCCTGTGCACCACAGCGAGGAGTGGCCCCCGCTTGCTGCTGCTAGAGGGGGCCTGCACGCAGCAATGGGGACCCAAAGCAGCCAAAATAAATAAATAAAATTTTTTAAAAAGTAAATAATTGTTATGGGTATTGTTTCTAAAAAAAAAAAAAGAGTTTTGTGAGCTGGATGTTAAACCTTGCGGGACTTTGAAATTGGGAGTATTTACACCCAAGAAATTGGCAATCACTTCAAATCAGGGCTCTTTTTTTTTTTCTTTTGAGAGCTGGTTTACTAACACGCCATTGCCTACTCTTTCTCAGTGTAGGAGAATTATCAATACAAAGCAGATGGCAGCAGGGCTTCCCTGGTGGCGCAGTGGTTGAGAGTCCACCTGCCAATGCAGGGGATACGGGTTCGTACCTCGGTCCGGGAAGATCCCACATGCCGCGGAGCGGCTAGGCCTGTGAGCCATGGCCGCTGAGCCTGCGCGTCCGGAGCCTGTGCTCCGCAACGGGAGAGGCCACAACAGTGAGAGGCCTGCGTACCGCAAAAAAAAAAAAAAAAGCAGATGGCAGGCCAAGAAATTAAGTTTCACAGGGAAGAGGGAATAAACACAAGTCAACTAAAAATACACAAAGCAATGGATGGCAAAGGCATAACAACCTTCTGTAAAGGTACACGGGTATAGATTAGCACATTTAAGCACTGGAAAGACAGAGACCTGGTTATTAGATCAAGCAAGTGTGGTAATGATTTATGAAAGTGAGTCTCATAAGGCTTGTTTTCTTTTAGGTTGAAGTATACAGCACAGATCATAATGATTATCACAAAGTGATAACACACCCACATAAACACAATCCAGATTATTAAGCAAATTTTCTAGGAGAAAATGGGACTCTGATAGAGATTAATGGAGTGGGCTATCCAGGAAGGCTTGCAGCTTCACAACACATATCGAGCTTCAAGAATTTCACCTAGGCAATATAACCTACTCTGGATTTTTATTTTATTTTAATAGATGCTGCAAATCAGTTTATGAAGTTTTTTTTTTGCTGTGCTGATGAATATACATTTAATAACTAGATTTAGGGCTTTTCTCCTTTGAAATTTGAATGTGTTGCTTAGCTACCCTCCTCTTTTTTGTGTAGTCTCTGATTTACTGTAATTTCTTCAGCTGCAGGTGAGGAAAATGGGCTGTTATTAAATATCTTCCGAGTTCAGTAGTACATGCAATGTGTATATTGCTCTCTGATACTTTCGTGTTATTAATGAATTAGTCTCCCAAAACTAGACATTTAAACTATCATTTATGTACATATGTGCATTATTTTCTTGGGGAGAAGTTGTATGTAAACAAGGGATAATTTTAGTGATGACACATGTCTGTATGAGATTTAATCTATCATTTTTTGTAATAAAAATTTGTTTTTTCAGTACAAACCTTTCAAACAAAAATTACGCAGTAACATGAGATTATGCTAAAATGATTTACCAAAATAATTAAACTCTCAAAAGTGAACCCATCTTACATGCCCAGTTTTCCTTCCTTGAGTCCAGTAGACCTTCCTGTTCATCACTTCTGAATCTGGTCACAGAGCATTGGAGGAACATCAGAGTCCTAGTCAGTGGCTGCAATTGGTTATATTTTCATTAGTTTGCTTACCAACTTACACTGGGGTTGGTCCTATCTCACCTGAAGTATAAGTATAATAATTCCTTAAGAATAGAAATGTGTCTTATACTTCCTTTATAAGTCCCAGAAGTACTTAGAACTTTATTGTAGTCTATATACTGTGGGGACCAAATAAACCCTTTTAGATGACTGAGTTACAACCAGATTTAAATAACACCTGCAAGGAATTAAAAATGCTACCTGATTAAGCCCACTGATCTTTCCATCGCTCTCAACAGCTCATACAATTTTCATCAGACAAAAGAAAAATCAGGGATTAGAGAGGTTCCATTGCTTACCAACAATTATACAGAGAGAATGAAGAGGACTTTTCTCTGTCTCTTTGTGTCATGTGTCCTAGCATGAGGGTGGCTGTCCCCTGAAGTGACAGTGAGTTGATAAAAGGCTATCCCACCACACCCCCACTGCTAAGGCACTCTCCTGGAGTTGTTTCTAACAGTGGTAACAGATTTGCATCTATTGCAGAGCAGTTGAAAGGAGCTAGCAATTACGGCTTTATCTATGAACCTGACAAGATTAGTTCTGTTGGCCTTCTTAGTGGGAAGCAATAACCACTGGTCTACCAGCTAAAGATACACTTTAGAGCCATAATGCCACTGTCACCAGCCAGAGACTCTTCCCTTTGCCAGTTAGCCCATGCAAGTAATGCTGTAACTAGTAAATTAGAACAACTGGGACCTCAGCTATCAATTACATTTGTAAATCAGTTATACACTTGGGCCATTTAATTATAAGAATGCGGAATCCTCTGTTTTTGCCCAGTTTCACTTCTGAGGATTGGAGCAGGTGGATTATTTTTCACCCTAATTGGAAACTTGGAAATCAAGTGGGTGTAGTCATATAAACATTATGTAAAAATATCACCAAAATCTGCTAAATAAAAATGTAGGCTCTTAACCAATAAATCTCCCAACCTGTTAGAAAATTAGGAATGATCTCCAGATTCAGGCCATAGAATTTCATTTAAAAATAAACTAAAAATTTGCTTTGATTATGACAGATGATAGATTAATATCTACGATAAAGATGTATGTAGATATAGCCACTGTTTTTTTTCTCCTCATGAGTATCTTGTCAGCATAACATTATCTTTTTTTTGGTTGAAAGTGAAAGAAAAGAAAAGAAAGCAATTATCTCTAGACAAAATATATAGAATCCTGGTTGAATTCCAAAGCAAGAGAGAATTTAGGTCTCTCATATTAATTTTTAACCATTTTAACAACTTACAGAAAAAGTGGTTGCCAAGCTAACAATTCAATCCCCCAAATCCAGAATGAGATGTTTCATTCTCCTTTTAACTCTGATTCTTAATCTTTTTTTAATTTTTGAATTATCACTGCAGTTTAGCCTTTATTCAAGTGGAAGACTTTTTTCTCTTGAGAGAAAGAAAACAGACATTTACTTTTTTTTTTTGGCTGTGTTGGGTCTTCATTGCTGTGCACGGGCTTTCTCTAGCTGTGGCGAGAGGAGGCTACTCTTCTTCGCGGTGCGCGGGCTTCTCATTGCAGTGGCTTCTCGTTGCAGAGCACAGGTTCTAGGCGCTCGGGCTTCAGTAATTGTGGCACATGGTCTCAGTAGTTGTGGTGCACTGGCTTGGTTGCTCCGCGGCATGTGGGATCTACCCGGCCCAGGGCTTGAACCTATGTCCCCTGCATTGGCAGGCAGATTCTTAACAACTGTGCCACCAGGGAAGCCCAAGTACTTCTTTTTGATGTACTCAAAATATAGGTTTAATTCCCAGACCAATGTTTGCACTTTGAAGAGCGTACAAATCAGGATTTGAATTTAAAAATCCTGAACCTATGACAGAAAGATAGTATTGTTCTTTAACATGTAAATAAACTACGTTAATATTTTTTTGGTCATCTATGCATGCTCTTGCTTCTTTGGAGTTATTAGATTAAAAATGTACTCAAAACAAAACAAAACAAAAAACCCAGTAAGTAACACTGAAAGCACATGCTAGAAACTCTTTATCATTGTATCATTAAACATCCCCAGGTTGGGAAATATAAAAGTAGACTTTCAGAGAGCAGTCAGCTCCCCATGTTGGTTACAGTGAGTGCATTACCCAACTTTACTCACAATAGTTTGCATAATATAATCACCCTTAAACTAGTTGGTTGAATTCTCAGAGTTGGAGCTATGGCCAAACAGTAAATCCTGAGAATTTCGCTGGTGACTCATACTCTATCCTTAAGCAGGAGCAGTATGTTTTTAGAGAGGTGTTGATAAAAGAGAGTGGAAAGTAAATGAAAAGCGTGACAGAACGGTTAATAAAGAGACATTTTTTAACATCTTTATTGGAGTATAATTGCTTTACAATGGTGTGTTAGTTTCTGCTTTACAACAAAGTGAATCAGTTATACATATACATATGTCCCCATATCTCTTCCCTCTTGCGTCTCCCTCCCTCCCACCCTCCCTATCCCACCCCTCTAGGTGGTCACAAAGCACCGAGCTGATCCCCCTGTGCTATGCGGCTGCTTCCCACTAGCTATCCACCCTACGTTTGGTAGTGTATATATGTCCATGCCACTCTCTCGCTTCGTCACAGCTTACCCTTCCCCCTCCCCGTATCCTCAGGTCCATGCTGTAGTAGGTCTGTGTTTTATTCCCGTCCTACCCCTAGGAATAAAGAGAAATTTATTGAGTTTTCAGTAATAAACTACCTTAAGAATCACAGTACTAGAAAGCCAAGATTTGTCTTTAAAACCAAAAAGAAAAAATTATTTTAAAAGATACTACCTTTTTTCCCTCATTTAAAATTTTTTCTGCTGAAATACATATACAGAAAAGTGCACAAGACCAATATCCAGACCAATGCTTTATCTTAAAGCAAACTCTCATGAAACCACCACCCAGGTCAAGAATGGAACGTTTCAAACATCCCTAATACCTCCCCCATATGCCACTCAGTCATTACGCCTCCTCTCTAAAGGTAACTCCTCTCTTAACTTATAATACCACAGTTTAGTTTTGCCTGGTCTTGATCTTTACATCAGAATGTGAGCTTTGGTGTCTGGCTCTTTTCACACAACATCCCTTCATGTGATTATAGCTCCTATAGATGTTCCTATCCATTGTACAAAGACACCACAATGTATTGATCCAAGCAGCTGCTCTTTCTTCAATGACTTGCTTTGTGACTTTAGATCTATTTTAATAGGTTTTTAAAAATATTAGCTTATGATCCTTCCTGTACCTTGATGAACTGTCCATTCCCATGGAGTTTAAAAAATACACCTTAAGATATATTCATCTTGATTGTTCAAATTCTCTAGAGGCAATTTTAAAGCTAATATTTCCAATATAACTTGTACTATTATGATAGTTCATATTGTTTCCAAGGACTATTTAAATAGCAGCAGTTGTGTGCTCTTATAGTGGGTTTTACCTAGGTGGAAGTGGGACCAGCAGGCAAAAGAGAAAGAAGAAAAATCAAAATATGAATATAAATACAAAATACTTATGTTTAACCCTGGGAAGAAACATCAAAATGTCCAGATTGAATACACATCTTATGGGAAAGAATTAAGGGCTGTGTAATTTGTTTAGATCTTCAAATTTTCCCACACAATAAATAAAAACATAGCTCTTTCAAAGTTGAAATTTGTGAGGCACTGACACTCTCTGTACCAGTTCAGTTCTTTGGCTTCAATCATAGCAACTCCCTCGGGCCATCGTAAGCAAGAAGAAAGGTACCTGAAGGATACCAGGGGCTATAGAATAGATGGGAGGCTGGATAATGGGGTTAGAATAAAGGCTGTCCTAGATTCCAGAAAGATCCTCAGTAGCCATTTGATAGCAAGAAGAATATGGGCAAGTGCTACGAGTCAGATGGAATTAAATTAGTTTGCAGTCTCTATTCCTCAGCTCAAGATTCACATTCCAAGGTGGAAACAACGAATTGCTTTGACTGGGGTCAAATACCTTCCCTTTAGCTGGGCAGGGGTGGGTAGTGGCAGGAGGAGAACTTCAGTGACAGCCCCACAAAACCCTATGCACTAAATATATACCTAAGAGAAATGAAAACTTATGTCTGAAAACAAAAAAAACCCCTATACAGTAATTGAAGGGTAATCCTAATAAAGGAAACTGAGGGGCAGATAGGAAAGGGAAATGGATGCAAGGAAGCCCCAACTCTATTTTCTTCTGATAACTCATTTAAATCCTTTTAAACTAGTTTTACTGAGATTTAATTCACAAACCATAAAATTCACCCATTTAAAGTGTAATGTCCAGTGGTTTTTAATATATTCATGGGGTTGTAAAACCATCACCATTATCTACGTTTAGAATATTTTCATAGCCCCCCAAATGATTTGAATATGTGATTCATTTGGAGTTAATTTTTTACATGGTGTTAGGTGAGGGTCCAACTTCATTCTTTTGCTTGTGAATATCCAGTTGTCTGAGCACCAATTTTTGAAACAACTATTCCTTCCCCATTGAATTTTCTTGGCATTCCTGTTGAAAATCAACTCACTGTAAGTGTAATGGTTTATATGTGCACTCTCAATTCTATTCCATTGATCTATATGTCTATCTTTATGTCCGTACCACCCTCTCTTGATTACTGCAGGAAGTTTGGAAATCAGGAAGTGTGAACCCTCCTACTTTATTCTTCTTTTTCAAGATAGTTGGCTATTCTGAATCCCTTGCCTTTCCATGTGAATATTAGGACCAGCTTATCAGTTTGTGCCAAAAAAAAAAAAAAAAAAGGGGCAGCTGAGATTCTCATAGAGATTACATTGACTCTATAGATCAATTTGGGGATATTGCCATCTTAAGAATTTTAAACCTTCTGACCTAAGAATGTGAGATGTTTTTCCATTAATTTAAATCTTCTTTAAAAAAGAAGGCTGTTTTGTAAGAAACGCTGCCTTACCTTATTTATAGTCCTGGCCCCCTTTCAACTCTGGAGGAGTAGAACCAAAGAGAGATACGAAGCAGTCCTGCAACAGCCAGCTCTAGGCTGGGCTGTAGGAAGGAGGGAAATAGAATGTGCTTCTGATATTATTAAGGGTCAGGCCAGGAAGATTCAACCATAGAAAGGTTGAAGCCTGATTGGAAAAAATAAAAGTATTTTTCACCTTTATAACTCAATGGGTTAAGACTTCAGTAAACCAGTTCGCACAAAGCTGAATAGGAGAAAAGCTCCGCTCTCAAGAAATTCATCATCTTGCCTGCTCCAAGTGACTTCGCTAAGGCTGCCTCTAGCCCCTGTGACATCTCTGTGCTAGTTTAGAAGAAAAGCCCCAGTTTCTCAAGACACTTTGCTTCCATCTTCAAAAAAATGTTGTAATAAATTACAAACCTACAACATCTACCATATGAACGGTGCCCCTTCCACTGTGATATAGAACATGCAATGCACAATTGAACACGTGGCTGTTCTTAGAGGAGGAATTTCATAAAGTTTTACAGCATGTCTTTATGACATAAGCTTGTTATCGTTTTAGCTTGCTTTTTAAGTCATCTTGTGTCGGTTTTTCTTCGGTGCAAGATTATAAATTCTGTGAAAGTGAGGACAGTGTAGGACACGTAGATATTTATTATTTGTAGACTTGGGTTGGATAGACCTGAATAAAGTCTTTTGAAAGACGTTATGAATAGTCCTTTTATTCTAAACTTCATCCAAATTTCACATCCATTATTTCACCTAATTTTATTGACTTTCAAAAATATCACATTTAGTGCCAAACACCTTTTGTGCAAGAAGCAGAATATTAATTGAACACAGGCTTGCTGGCATATCAGAGGGACAAGGAATAAGTGATGGGATGAGCACTTATTATTCACTTTATCAAAAGGTGCTGCCTGAAGGAGAATGCTGTTGTGTTTCTTGTCAAGGAAATTAACACAGGTGTTTGTTATTATAAATACAACATCCACAAGTGAATTGGAGGCTGTTGACTTCTTTCAGAGCTAGGAAATTGCTCATTTATTACATTTTAATATATACAACTTAATGCACACTATTTATCAGACAGGAAATAAAAGAAGCTGAATTAACACAAAGTCAGAACACAGCTGGCTTAAGATAATTATTTAGGGCTATGGGGAAATGCTCAAAACAGCCTAAAAGCTAGAAAATAATGATCCAGTACTTTAATTCTTGCATGTGTACTTTCCCTAGGCCCTACTCTAATCCCTACCCAGAAACCCTTTGATGACAGTCTTGCCTTTTACTGAAGCTATTTTTTTAACTTCCACAAAAGAATTTCTGATTGCATTTTTCCTGCAATTCTTTATGATTTACCCCCCAAAAGTTCAAGTTACTGCAGCTTGTCTTTTTTAAGTTTGATTTCCTGTTGCTTCTTTTTCTAACCACCCAAAAAGGCCACCAGACGATATCCTTGATGATTTTGCTCTGTAAATCAATGGTTTTGCTCAATTTTCAAAACAGTTTCCTTTCCACTACTTGTTATTTTTCTTATCTTGCACCCACCATGTCCTTTCACTTACTTAGGACATTCCAAACACCTCTGCCTCCAACCCAGATTCTGTTGTACTTGAATTCTGCGTTCTCACTGCTCAGCTCCACTACTTGTGAAATCCTCTATCCTCATGTGGCGGTGTGAGTGTCAGTCACAGGATGATATGTATGTATATGGGTAAGAAGGACTTTGTCAGGTTATGTGTGTGTACAGCCATAACAGGAGTCATGACTAACTCAAAGTGGAGAGGACAAGGGACTAGTCTTATAGGCAGACATCAGCACTGGATACTTTAACATAGGGTATGCATTTTTCTTCCCTAACAGATTTATTGATATATAATCTACATGCCATAAAGTTCACCCTTTGCAAGTGTCCAGTTCAGTGGTGTTGGGGATATTCACAGTGAACATTTGCATGTTCAAAAGAAAACATTAGCATCTCTCCTTCCCACAGCCTTAGACGACCACTGATTTATTTTCTGTCTCTACAGATGTGCCTATTCTGGATATTTCATACAAATGTTACTGCACAACATTTGGTCTTTTGTAAATGACTTCTTTAACTTAGCATTTGCCCATGTTGTATAACACATCAATACTTAATTCCTTTTTATGGCCAAATAATATTCCATTGTATGGACATACCACATATTATTTATCCATTTATCAGTTGATGGACATTTGATTTGTTTCTGTTTTTAAGTTACTATAAATAATGCTAATAAGAACCTGCTGTTTAAAAGAATAAATAAAATTAAATTTAAAAATTAAAAATAAATAAATAAATAATGCTGCTATGAACATTCATGTACACATTTTTGTGTAGACACACGGTTTCAACTCTCTTGGGTATATACCCAGGAGTAGAATTTCTGGGTTGTATAGTAACTCTATGTTGAGCATTTTGAAGAATAGCAAAAATATTTTCCAAAGCAGGCACAGCATTTTACATTCCCACCAGCAATGTATGAGGGTTCCAGTTTCTCCACATCCTTGGAAACACTTGTTATTGTCCTTCTTTTTGATTAAAACCACCCTACTGGATGTGAAATAATATCTCATCATGGTATTGATTAGCCTTTCCCTAAGTGCTAATGATTTTGAGCATCTTTTCTTGTGCTTGTTAGCTCTTTCTATATCTTCTGTGAAGAAATATCTGTTCAAATCTTTGGTCTATTTTAAAATTATTTGTCTTTTTTATGTTGAGTTGCAAGAGTTCTTTATAAATTCTGGATATGTCTCTTATCAGATAAATATCCTGCAAATACTTTCTCCCATTCTGAGTGAGAACTTTATTGATGGTATCATTTGTCACAAAAAAGTGTTAAATTGTTATGAATACCAGTTTATCTATTTTTTTCTTTGATTGCTTGTGCTTTTGGTGTCATATCTAAGAAACCATTACCTAACCCAAGGTCATGAAGTTTTACTCCTATGTTTCTTTCTAAGAGTTTTATCATTTTAGCCCTTACGTTCATGTCTTTGATCCATTTTTAGTTAATTTTTTTTATCTATGGCATGAGATAGGGGTCCAACTTCATTCTTTTGCATGTAGGTATCCAGTGGTCTTTGCATCATTTGTTGAAAAAACTATTTTTCCCCATTAGCTCCCTTGCCAAAAATCAATTGACCATAAACGTAGGGGTATATTCCTAGACTCTCAATCCTATTCCATAGGTTTGTCTATCCTTATGCCCGTAACACGATGTCTTGATTACTGTAGCTTTTTAGTAAATTTGAAATCTAGATGTGTAAATAAAAGAATTTTGTTCTTTTTCAAGATAATTTTGACTCTTCAGGGTTCATTGCATTTCCATATGAATTTTGGGATCACTTGTCGAACATTGTGAAAAAAGGCAGCTAGAATTTTGATAGGAATTGTTTGAATCTATAATCATTTTAGGGAGTAAAATGTGAAATGAGATGTATTTCCATTTATTTAGGCCTTCTTTAATTTCTTTCAATGATATTTGTAATTTTTAGCATCCAAGTATTCAACTTCTTTTGTTAAATTAATTCCTAAGTATTTTATTTTTTTGAAAAAGTTGCATATGAAATTGTTTTTTAATTTCCTTTTCAGATTGTTCATTGCTAGCATATAGATATACAATTGATTTTTGTATATTGATCTTGTATCCTGCAACATTGTATCCTCCTAACTAGTCTAAGTCTTGTACTAATTCTAATGGTTTTATTGTGAATTCTTTAAGATTTTCAATATACAAGGTCATGTCATCTGTGAATTCTTCTTCCATTTCAAAGTTATTGTCTTTCATTTCTTTTTCTTGCCTAATAGCCCTGGTTAGAAATTCTAATACAGTAAACCTGTTAATAATGAGCCCATCACTAATATCCAGTGTAAACTTTAATATGGTTTGACAGTAAATAAATGTGAATTTTTTCAAGTAAAAAAAAAAAGAAATTCTAATACAATATTGAGTAGATGTGGGAAGGTGGACTTCCTTGTCTTGTTCCTGATCTATGGGTGAAATCATCCAGTGTTTCACCATCAGTGTGTTATTAGCTGTGAATGTTTCTTAGCTGTCCTTTATCAGGTTAAGGAAATCCCTTTGTATGTCTAGTTTGGGGAGTGTTTTTATTTGTAAAGGCTTTTGCCAAATGCTTTTTCTGCTTCCACTGAGATTATCATGTGGGTTTTCCTTTTAATCTATTAATAATGGGTGTGTGTATGTGTGCGTATTGGGTGGGCCAAAAGGTTCGTTCATTTCTTTCCATAAGATGGCTCTGGTAGCACTTTGTTGTCTTTTTAAAAATTATTATTTATTTATTTATTTTTGGCTGCATTGGGTCTTTGTTGCTGCACGTGGGCTTTCTCTAGTTGTGATGAGCAGGGGGCTACTCTTCGTTGTGGTGCGCGGGCGTCTCATTGCAGTGGCTTCTCTTGTTGCCGCACAGGCTCTAGGTGCGTGGGCTTCAGTAGTTGTGGCACACGGGCTCAGTAGTTGTGGCTCGCAGGTTCTAGAGCACAGGTTCAGTAGCTGTGGCGCATGCTTTTAGTTGCTCTGCAGCATGTGGGATCTTCCCAGACCAGGGCTAGAACCCGTGTCCCTTGCATTAGCAGGCGGATTCTTAACCACTGCGCCACCAGGGAAGTCCCACTTAGTTGTCTTTAACTTCATTCAAAACAATTTTATTAGACTGTACGTGACAGCTGTCATATCAGCGTGCATTTTAAAAAAACACTTGTCAGAATTGGTGAATTATTGTGTAGCTATTTTAATACTGAAGATGGAAGAAAAAAACATTTTCGGCCTAATATGCTTTATTATTTTAAGAAAGGTAAAAAGCAACTGAAATGCACTTAAAGATTTGTGCAGTGTATGGAGAAGGTGCTGTGACTGATCGAACGTTTCAAAAGTGGTTTGCGAAGTTTTGTGCTGGAGATTTCCCGCTGTACGATGCTCCACGGTCGGGCAGACAAGTTGAAGTTGATAGTGATCAAATTGAGACATTAATTGAGAACAATCAACGTTATACCATGCAGGAGATAGCCGACATACTCAACGTATCCAAATCAAGGGTTGAAAATCATTTGCACCAGCTTGGTTATGTGAATCGCTTTGATGTTTGGTTTCTACATAAGGTAAGCGAAAAAAACCTTCTTGACCATATTTCTGCATGCAATTCTCTACTGAAACGTAATGAAAACGTTCCATTTTAAAACAAATTGTGACAGGCGATGAGGAGTGGATACTGTACAACAATGTGGAACGGAAAATATTGTGGGGCAAGCGAAATGGACCACCACCAACCACACCAAAGGCCAGTCTTCATCCAAAGAAGGTGATGTTGTGTATATGGTGGGATTGGAAGAGACTCCTCTATTATGAGCTCCTTGCAGAAAACCAAACGATTAATTCCAACAAGTACTGCTCCCAATTAGACCAAGTGAAAGCAGCACTTGACAAAAAGCATCCAGAATTAGTCAACAGAAAATGCATAACCTTCCATAAGGATAACACAAGACCACATGTTTCTTTGATGAGCAGGCAAAAACTGTTACAGCTTGCCTGGGAAGTTCCGATTCATCCGCTGTATTCACCAGACATTGCACCTTCAGATTTCCATTTATTTTGGTCTTTACAAAATTCTCTTAATGGAAAACATTTCAGTTCCCTGAAAGCCTGTGAAAGGCCCCTGGAACAGTTCTTTGCTCAAAAAGATGAAAAGTTTTGGGAAGAAGGAATTATGAAATTGCCTGAAAAATGGCAGAAGGTAATGGAACAAAAGGGTGAATATGTTGTTCAATAAAGTTCTTGGTGAAAATGAAAAACGTGTCTCTTTAAAATTTTATTTTATTTATTTATTTATTTCTGGCTGCGTTGGGTCTTCATTGCTGCACCCGGGCTTTCTCTAGTTGCGGCGAGTGGGGGCTGCTCTTCGTTGCGGTGCGTGGTCTTCTCATTATGGTGGCTTCTCTTGTTGTGGAGCACGGGCTCTAGGCGCACGGGCTTTTGTAGTTTTGGCTCGCAGGCTCAGTAGTTGTGGCTCATGGGCTCTAGACCGCAGGCTCAGTAGTTGTGGCACACGGGCTTAGTTGCTCCGCAGCATGTGGGATCTTCCTGGACCAGGGCTCGAACCCGTGTCCCCTGCATTGGCAGGCGGATTCTTAACCACTGCACCACCAGGGAAGCCCTGAAAAATGTGTCTTTTATTTTTACTTAAAAAACCAAAGGCACTTTTGGGCCCACCCAATATATATATATTATGTAATATATAATATATACACTATATATAATATTATATAATATATATATACACTTTATGTATGTATGTATATTTTACAGGTTAAACCACCTTTACATTCCTGGGGTAAATCACAATTCCTCATAGTGCATATTCCTTTTAATATGTTGCTGCATTTGGCTTACACTATTTTGTAGGGGATTTTTATACATCTACATTAATAAGGGATGTAGGTCCAGTTTTCTTTGTTTTGTGATGTCTTTGTCTGGTTCTCTTATCATGGTAATATTGGTCTCATATATTTAGTTGGGAATTGTTATTCTTCATATTTTTGAAGGAATTTGTAAAGGCGTGGTGCCAAAACTTCTTTAAAGGTTTGGTAGAATTCACCAGGGAAGCTATCTGGATATGGGAAATTTTTAAAATTACTAATTCAATCTCTTTACTTCTTTTTTTTTTTTTTTTTTTTTTGTGGTACGCGGGCCTCTCGCCTCCGCGGCCTCTCCCGTTGCGGAGCACAGGCTCCGGACGCGCAGGCCCAGCGGCCATGGCTCACGGGCCCAGCCGCTCCGCGGCACGTGGGATCTCCCCAGACCGGGGCACGAACCCGTGTCCCTTGCATCGGCAGGCGGACTCCCAACAACTGCGCCACCAGGGAAGCCCTCTTTACTTCTTATTGATACAGATTTTAAATATTTTCTTGATTTGGTTTTTGTCTTTCTAGTAATTTGTACATTTCATCTAGGTTATCTAATTTGTTGTCATACAATTGTTCATAGTATTCCAATATTCTTTTTTATTTCTTTTCTTTTTAAAAATTAATTAATTTTTTTTTTGGCTGCGTTGGGTCTTTGTTGCTGCGCGCGGGCTTTCCCTAGTTGTGGTGAGCAGGGGCTACTCTTCGTTGTGGTGCGCGGGCTTCTCATTGCAGTGGCTTCTCTCATTGAAGAGCACGGGCTCTAGGCATGCGGGCTTCAGTAGTTGTAGCGCACAGGCTTAGTTGCTCCGCGGCATGTGGGATCTTCCCGGACCAGGGCTCAAACCTGTGTCCCCTCCGTTGGCAGGTGGATTCTTAACCACTGCACCACCAGGGAATTCCCAATATTCTTTTTTATTTCTGAAAAGCTAGTGGTGATGACCCCTCTCTCATTCTTGATATTAGTAATTTACATCTTGTCTCTTTTTTTCTTGTACAGTCTAGGTAATGGTTTGTCAATTTAGCTGATCTTTTCAAAGAGCTGATTTTTGGTTTCTTTGATATTCTCTGTTGTTTTTCATTTATCTATTTCATTTATTTCCACTTTAATATTTATTACTTTTTTCCTTCCATTTGATTTTTGTTTAGTTTGCTCTTATTTTTTTTTAAATTTCTTAAGGTGGAAAGTTAGGTTATTGATAGAAAATCTTTCTTCTTTTTTAATACAGTTAGTTACAACTATAAATTTCAGTCAAAGCATTAGCTTTATTCCATAAGTTTTGCTATTTCATGTTTTCATTTGCATTCATGTCAAGTTATTTTCTAATTTCCCTTGTGAGTTTTTCTTTTACGTATAGTTATTTAAGAGTGTATTGCTTAATTTCCACATATTTGAGAATTTACCAAATTTTCTTTTTTATTGTTGATTTCTATTTTTATTACGTTGTTGTCAGAGAATATTTTGTATGTTTTATATTATTTAAGATGTGTTGAGTCTTGTTTTATGGCCTAGCATACAGTAAATCTTGGAGAATGTTATACGTGCACTTGAGAATAATGTGTATTCTGTTATTGCTGGGTGGAGTATTCTGTAGTTTCTGTTAGGTCTCATTGGTTTATAGCGCTATTCAAGTCTTCTATTTCCCTGTTTATCTTCTCTCTAGTTATTCTATCCATTATTGAAAGTGGGATATTGAAGTCTCTAACTATTATTGTTGATTTTCTCCCTTTGATTCTGCATTTTGTGGCTCTCTTGTTAACTACGTATATGTTTGTATGTGTTAAGTCTTCCAAAGGTATTGAATGCTTTATCATTGTAAAATGTCCTTCTTTTGCACTAGTAACAACTTTGGGCTTAAAAATCTGTTTTTTTCTGATATTAGTATAGCCATTTCAGCTCTCTTTTTGGTCTTGTTGACCTGCTATGTGTTTTTCCATCCTTTTACCTTCCATTTATTTACGTCTTTCACTCTAATTGAATCCTGTTTTTGTACCAATTTTTGCCTTTTGATTGGGATATGTGTTTCATTTGCATCCCATACTATAACTGATAAGGTAGGATTTGCATCCACCACTTTACTTTTTCTTCTGCACATCTGATGTCTTTTTTGTTCCTGTGTTCCTCTATTACTGCCTTCTTTTCTGTTAAATATTTTATAATATATCGTTTTAATTCCCTTATTTCTTTTACTGTATTTTGGGGCTATTTTTCTCAGAGGTTGCCTTAGAATTACAATTAACATCATAACTTAAAACTATCTATTTTGGATTAATACCAACTTGATTTTAATAGTATACAAAATTCCAACATGGCTCCAATGAAATGTTGAACAAAACTCCAGCATAGCTCCATTCTCTCCCCCTTCCTTTGTCTATTATTGTTAGGCAAATTACATCTTCACACATTATAAGCACATCAACACAGTCTTATAATTATTGCTTCACGAGTTGTCTTTTCAATCTGAAGAAAAGTACATTTATACTGTCTTTTATGTTTACATATGTATTTACCTTTACTGGTGATCTTTATTGCTTCATGGGAATCCGAGTTCCTGTCTAGTGTCCTTTCATTTCAGCCTGAGGACTCCCTTTAGCATTCTTCTATGGTAGGTCTGCTAGTGATTAATTCTCTCAGTTTTTGTTTATTGGGAGAGTCTCAATTTCTGCTTCCTTATTACAGGTTAATTTTGCTGTATATAGAATTAGTTGACAGTCTTTTTTTTTTTTTAAACATCTTTATTGGAGTATAATTGCTTTACAATGGTGTGTTAGTTTCTGCTTTATAACAAAGTGAATCAGCTATACATATATATATCCCCATACATATATCCCCATATATCCTCCCTCTTGCGTCTCCCTCCCACCCTTCCTATCCCACCCCTCTAGGTGGTCACAAAGCACCGAGCTGATCTCCCTGTGCTATGTGGCTGCTTCCCACTAGCTATTTCATAGTGTATATATGTCCATGCCACTCTCTCACTTTGTCCCAGCTTACCCTTCCCCCTCCCCATGTCCTCAAGTCCATTCTCTATGTTTGCTTTTTTATTCCTGTCCTGTCCCTAGGTTCTTCAGAACTACTTTTTTTTCTTTTACTAGATTCCATATATATGTGTTAGCATATGGTATTTGTTTTTCTCTTTCTGACTTACTTCACTCTGTATGACAGACTCCAGGTCCATCCACCTCACAACAAATAACTCAATTTTGTTTCTTTTTATGGCTGAGTAATATTCCACTGTATATATGTGCCACATCTTCTTTATACATTCATCTGTTGATGGACACTTAGGTTGCTTCCATGTCCTGGCTATTGTAAATAGAGCTGCAATGAACATTGTGGTACATGACTCTTTTTTTTTTTTTTTTTGCGGTACACGGGCCTCTCACTGCTGTGGCCTCTCCCGTTGCG